>NC_090664.1:4495319-4805490 GCF_013368605.1 Nyctibius grandis
TCATGGCTCATCCTTACTGCCCTTCTCAGGGCCTTTTCCAGTTCTGTTCTGTCCCCTGTAAGGTAAGGAAACCAGAACTGCATTTGGTATTTAAGTTGCAAGTGCATAATGGCTTTATAAAGAGGGCGATCCAGAAAGCATAGGTAAGAATAGGCCCCAGTGAAATGTAAGTATGAAGGCCAAGAAAAAAGGCTCAGTGTTCTTCTGCCCAGGATAGAGTGAGTATCACAACCTTGATTTCTTCTTTCAGTTCTAGTGCTTTAGAAGCTATTTGTAATATTTAAGCATAATATCATAACTTCTTAGTATTGATCTGAGCTTACTTGCATTTAGAATATTTTTATATTCTTTTTTTGGCAAGGGGAGGAGAGGAAAGGTTAAGAAAAAAACATCAGGTTAAATTCTGGCTCAGATAGGATGTCATTTATAGACCATTTATTTCCAAGATACGTGGTTACTGACTGAAGATCACTTGATTATTTCCAGATACTCACTGATTCCTAAACGATACATAACTTTTTTTTAACCTACCAGTTTCAAAGGTCAGTTCTCTCCAAAGTGAGGGAGTGAGAGCAAGCAAAGCAGAGAGATGAGGTGATTCCCCTAACATACAGTTGGAGGCAAAAGATGGCTGCCCTCAGCTGTATTCATTCACAATCCCAGAATCTTCAGACCTGGTTCTGTATGGTTTGTACCATATATGTTCTCTCATAAAGAGACTAAATTTTTGCTTGGAGTAATAACTGACAGGAAGAGATCACATGAAATACTGGAAATTGAGGCCCTACTTACTATTAGTTCTTCGTAGACTTCTAGAGAGGATTTGAAATATTGCATAAAGTGTTGACTTCTGTTGCCACAGTTGTTACAGTTCTGAGTTTTGTAATGTGTAACAGTATCTCTGTGTTTGAGATATATGTCTTTGATTAATGTGTAAGTCCATCAAAACCTCTTAACCCTATGTTCTATTACCTGGACTTCAAGATACCAAGTCGCCAATGTATTTGGCTTGCCTTCATGCCTTTCTTGGAAGTTTCAAAATGTCTGTTAATTTAGCACCAGCAGAGATCTCTGCTTTTAGAGTGTTTTTGTAAGCACAAGAGGAAAGTGCATAAGGGACAATGATGCTGCAGTATCTTTTATTCTCTCTCTATATGGAATTGATCTGAACAATCAATTCCATATAGAATTGGAAGTCATGGCTTCATACATGTTTCAAATTGATGCTAAAACCTTTATTCACTTTAGATTTACAGAACTGCAGAAACTGGTTAAAAAAAAAAAAAAAACACACAAAAGACCCCTCCTAATTCTGACCTCATTATAGACTTTCATAGAGTAACCACCTGAGAGATCATTAAACCAGAATAATTTATCTCACCTTAATGTAAACTAATTATTGTTCTTTTCCACTGCTTAAAATCTTTGCTTAGTCCTAATGAAACTGATGATCTACCCCATGCTTAAAACATGCACAGTTATCTTGCTGAATTAAAATGTGTCTTTATGTAGCCTTGTTTTTTTAATGAATGACAGTGGTTTTATCGAGATGATACCATTTTTCAGTGAGTGCAACATCATAGTGATTGTTGTATTAAACACAACAAGAATAAATACTTAAGAAGTTTAGCTGTTCTTTATACATTTGAGAGTATGTGTTAGCACTGATAACTTTGTATGTTCAATATAGTCATAAATGGTCAACTACTATAGATGATCACCAGTTTTCTCTTGTAATGTGAAGAAAGATTGATCTCTGATCAGATCTAGAAAATCTCTATCAAATAAGGTTGCTAAATATATCTTGTGATACAGTGTTTCCCTCTAATCTGTTCTGCACATGGATTTATTTTTGCCTTTTAAAAATGTGATAGCTGAGTAGACAAAACAAATTCTCAGCTAAAATGGTACTGCTGAGTCTTAAAACCATTCAGGCTAAGCCCCTCCCCTTCTTAGCATGTGTCTTCTCTGGATTTATCACAATTTCATCAATTCAGTCTTTCTTATCACTTTTCCATACCAAGTGCTGTTCAAGCTCTTTCTGTTTAAAGAATCTCTTACATTCCTCATGAGTCATCTCTATAATAGACACACAGTTTCATATACAAATAATATTTCTGTATTGCATCATACCAGCTGTAAATACGGCTAGCATTTTTTTACTCCAAACCTGTACTGGAAAAATAAGTGGTATCCAAAATTCCTGCAAGGCATCCTTCCAAACCTTAGTTTATCCCAGCTTCATCAAACTGAACATTTCTTATTTTCCTTGTAATTGTCACTTACAATTATAAAAAGTTATTGCTGGAACTCAGTTCACTAGGGCATGAATAAAAATTATGTTTGAATTAAATTCTTTTATGTTGGTTCCTTCTTCTTGGTTTTGGTACTTGAGTGCTAAGGTTCAGTTAGCTTCCCCTGACTTGTGGAGATTATATCAAGTAGTCTGCTTTGGGAAATATGTGCTACGTAGACTTATTACAAAAGCAAAATTAGAAAACAAATACAGCACCTTAACATTTAAAATTGATCCCTGCAATAAAACAATGTATTGCTCAAATAAATTTGGGCAATATGCTAAATATACAGGGATATATTCAAAGTTGTTCAGTTGTAGTAGGCTCACTAAACAAGAATAAAAGGTAGTAAGCTCATGAAAAGCCACTACCTAATGTTTGTACTGTAGACAGGGTTCAATCACCTCTAATTTTTGTAGCAAATACTCTAAGGAACAGAAATTACTCTTAAATATGACCTCTTTCTTGATCTTTAAAAGCTGATGTCAGTTTAGTTGAAGTATTCAAATTTTACTTAAAAAAAAAAAGTTCAGGTTACTTGCTTATATAACTTATCTGTGCTGTGTTCATTTCTTTCCACAAATAGGTGTAACTTAGGGCAGAGGTGTGTAAGGACCGGCAGAACCAGTTTTTCGTTGCTTCAGACTAAGACTTCCAGTGCTTCATATTCTTTGAGAGTATGAATCTCTACAAAACAAGTCCACCTAACACACCGCCATGTAAAGTTGAACCTTTTCCTAGTCTTTTATGAATGACAAGTCACCTAATGTTTTAAGTGTTGTTCTTTATTTTTTCTCTCTCTCTTTTTCTGCATAGAATACTCTGCAGGAGAGATATGGCCCTCAGCCAAAGAGAAAAGGTTGGAACCTTTCTATCTGTTGAAATAGCTATACCTCTTTAGTTCGTGGTTCTTAAAATATATTTAAATGACCTTCAGCATTGTGAGAGTAGAAATGTCATGCTGCACTTTGTTTCTCTCTCTCTAAAAAAGAAGTGATAATTTTAATTCATCTCTTACCAGAAGTTAAACACTGTAAACAAAATGCTCAACTGACTCAAATCAGCAGTAACAGAACATGGTCAGTAGTAGCTATTGTAATTAAAGTGTTTGACACAAAGGTTTCTTAGAGTTGCAGAGATAGTCTTCCTTGTTTTGTAAATGAGGAGTTTCATTAAAGTGAAAGTACATTGTTGTTAGAGATACAGTAGATGTTTTTCTAAGAATTAGGTGTTGGCTGTATTAATGTTTACAGCAACTTTGCTCACGTCATTTTCTAGCTCTTTCACTAACACCGTAATCATTCATTTAAATTGCTTTCTAATTTGTCTGCTATACCAAAAATTAGTCTGTAAAAGTTGGACTTAATTTCTGCAACTCTTTTCTTCAATCTTCAATCATATGTAAAAAAAAAAAAAACCAAAACCAAAAAAACAGTAAACCATCTTTTTTGTTTCCCCAACTTTCATAAAGAGCAAGCTGACTTTCTTTAAACTCTTGATAGCATTAGAATTAATTTTCTCACAGAATCACATCTGAGAAGTACCAGAGTATCAACAGGCCAGCCCCACCACCCGCCACATCCCAGTCTCACCTGTGAGGTTCACAAGACTCATTTATATCAGTCCCATTGTCACCTTTGAGATATATAAAAGCTCAAAGACAGGTACTTTGCAAATTGAATGTGTAAAGTGATGCCTTTACCTGAACTACATGGTTCATCTAGCAGGCATATTTTACTTCATTGTTCATAAGACTTTTTAAAATACTATAAAAGGTAATATTCCCTGTATGTTACCTATTACAACAGTGCACAAATGCTGTAACAAGTAGATTAATGGGAGCTGCGAATCCTGGCGAATGCCAATGCCAAGTAAGTTCAATTTACTGTATGTAGTCTTTGCAGGAATTATGTTACATTTTGAACATACCTTTTAAGCTGTTTTGCTGCTTCAGGATACAGCAGACCTTAACACGTACATTTTGAGGGATCTTGTTCAATTCTGAGAGGAGTGTTGATGAAAGTTGCATGCTTTGCATCAGCTGAAGTATTCACTAGTTGTTTCATTGGGTGAAAACACAGAGAGCATAACTGAAAAAAATGAAAGTAGTCTGAGGAATCCTGGCAGAGTACATACTGGCCTACAGCTGGAATGTGAACACAAAACATATGGATCCGCTGTACCTTTCAGAAAGAGTCTACTGATTTTTTTTTTTAAATGTAGAAAAGCAGCACATCCTCCTTAAAAGGAAATTTTTGTAACTAATGAATTTCTAGAGTCCTGGTAATGTGGGGGTTCTTTTTATAGCGTTAGGGGGTTTGTATGTGCTACACTACTAACCTGCCCTTGCTTCAGTTCTGACAATTGCACTGGTCACATTCATGGCCACATACAAATTGGGCTGATATTTGTGGTTGGTTCTGGCAGCCTGAAGTAGTGATCATAAACCTAAGGTTGAGCACGAATTATGGGGTAGTATAGGGAAGCTTGCACCGTTGCTATAGCAATAGTTAACTTCACGTGACACTTCCAAGCATTTACACAACCTCAAAGCGTAAATAAGATTAGACAACACTTCCTTCTTCCTCTCACAGGAAAAAAGATTCCTTTTAAATACATCTTCTGTGTCATCTAGTTACTGTCTGACAAACTTCTCAAAGCAGGTTGAGCCGCCTTGTCTCAAAAATCCTGACAAACAAGCCTCCTTGATTTCCTGTTTCAGTATCACATAGATAATTGAAGTCATAGCAAAGACTAATTAAGTAGTTAATTTGCTGGTTTTACACCAATAAAAGCATGTTCCCTTGTAAACGTTAATGAGACCATGTCAATGAGCTGTAAGAAATTTGGGGCACTCTGCTACAGGAAATCCTAAAATACTCGGAAAGATTTTGTAAAAGGGCTAAAAAGCAACGAAGTAGTAAACTTCTGCTTTGATAAACAAGCGTCTTCCCGTGTTAGAGCAGTCCAAATTCGCCTGCTGCATGCATGAAAGCTGTTCATTCAGTGAAGGTCAAAGGTCTTGTTGTTGGTACACCAGCTGATCATCTGTAAGCCTGTCGGGCTGTACTGCTGAGCATAACAAACTGCCCTGCATTGCTGATGTGCGTCACAGGGCCCTGGGGTTTTGCACGGGGATTAGTCAGGCTGTATTTGGAAACGCCCTCAACTGCACCTTGTGCTGCTATATTAGTGTTTCTCAAGCAAGAGGAATTTTCTTTTGCTTCTGCAGCTGCTACTGCAAAACCCTCTGGTAAGTGTGCGCGGCTTCTGCCGACAGGACTGCCTGCGTTTTTAAGCCAGGGTTATGAGCTGAGGCATTACTTAACAGTTGTTTACTGTGACAAATTGTCTCTTTAAAATAACAATTTGATAGCACAGAATTGGCAACAGCATTGAAGGATAAATATATTTACCTGTTTTTATTGAATAGGTTAATTCAACTTAAATGTTCCTCTACTTTTAAATATGTATCAGAGTAGTCTGAAGAGTGGTGGGTATTTTCAGAGTGATGTAGCTAAGTACCGTGCATGTCTGCTTTTATTTCTATACAGCAGGAATAGCAAAGATCCCATAATATAGCAGACCAATTCTTAAAAGGATTTGGTTGGTTTTTGTTGGCAGCCTGTATGCAAGCCCTGCATCTCTGGACTCTGCTTGCCACCTATGCTGTTGCAGTAGGACAAAATCAAGGACAGAAGAATCGGGAGTGCCCTAAGCTCAACGCACAGGTACTCTCCTTTAAAAGCACAAGAGGAAACACTGTTATGTTTTCTGTGAACGGTCTCTCTCCAGATTTTTTATATGGGGTTTTTTTCCAAACTAAATATCACAATCCAGCACATTAAGTGTTAAAAGATGTAAGTAATTAAAATAGGAAAATTATTTTTTTATGCATCCTGTTCCATTTCCTAAAATAGCTGAGGTAGTGAAGCTCCAATTATTTCATATAACTTGTGCTGGGTGTCTAGTTTTGCAGCATGTTATCAAGCAACTGTTTAGATATTCAATTTTCTGTTGTTTCATTTCTATAATAACTTTTGCCTGTTTACTTTTTAGATAAGTAGTCCTAAGGCTATTTCTTGGCAAAACTACCAGAAGAGTAATTTGGTAATTACTAGTTACTAAGGATTTCTTACCATATTTGAGTTTATATCATATGAATATAAAACATAGTATTTTTTTTTTGTTTTGTAACTATAAATTAATAAATATCTGTCCTGATCTCAGGTTGCTAGCGGACTGCACGATCACTAGTGCAGTTCTCCTGACCAGCTGCACATAATGGAGTGACTGATGTGACTGCACTCACATCCAGTAGCTTTTAATGTTCCTATCTAAAACATAATCCTACTAACAGCTGGGGCTGCTAAGAGAAACCTCTGTTGCACCTGTGGACCAAAATTCAAATTGTCTGAATTAAAGCCAAAAACTTGGTTTATACATATATGAGCATAAGAGCACATGTAGCTATATATGAGCATTTATAGATGGAGGAAAAGATACGCACGCCCATTCCGTGGTTTTTGTTACGGCTCCCCCACTTCTTGCAACTCATAGATTGCAAATGGCAGAAGTTACATGAAGCAGTTTGCATGCTTTTCAAGAGCATGCTTTTTGGTAAGCTTTATTTTATAGGTAAAAGTAGATGAAAGTAATGGTCTGTAATAATATCAAAAAGAAAAACGGAGTGGAAAATAAGATGTAAATGTCAATTAAGGAATGTGCCCCTTTTCTTTATAATGTCACCAAACTTAATTTCTCCCACCAAGAACACCAAAACTAATTTTCTATAGCTTGCCAGGGTGTCAAATTTCACAGCTATCGCTGATGCCATGCCCTGCCTTTTTTGGTACATGTCTGTAAGTCAGTATATGTGATAGCTAGTCTAAGACCTTGGAAATGAGCATTTGCAGTTCCCAAAATAAATATCATTTATTCTTGGTTTAGGCTCTCCTACCTGGAAGCTGTCACTATAGACTAGAAATAAAATTTACAAATAATTGAATCCAATCCATTTTATTACTTTGTTTTGCAGTTTCCTTACTCAGAAATAACATTAATAGTTCCCTCTCCATGCCAGCCCACCCTTGTGTGTCCTCTGTAGCAGAAGCTAATAGGTTTAGAACCTAGTCTAGTCTAAGGCAGGTTTACCAACAAAGTAGAAAAGTAGAAATTGTGTAATAATTGAAATTCACATACTGTCAATGGTATTACAGCTAGTTTTTAATCATTGTCTTATCTAGTACATTATGGTCATCTGAAATTTTGTGGAATATTTTTAATATGTTTGTAAGTGCGAGAAGAGTCCTTATTATTATTCAGAATTACTGACACCTAACAAAGTACTCTATCAATAATTGAGAACTATAGAGAAGTTCCCTTAAAACTTTATCCACTGATAATGCAGGGTGTTTTCTTAGCAGTGATTTTTGGGAGGCATCCATACTATATTATTCTTTGCAAAATAAGAAATCTTTG
The DNA here is from genome assembly GCF_013368605.1 of Nyctibius grandis. Lineage (NCBI taxonomy): Eukaryota > Metazoa > Chordata > Aves > Nyctibiiformes > Nyctibiidae > Nyctibius > Nyctibius grandis. The sequence continues at coordinate 4,503,098 of NC_090664.1, forward strand.
TATTTGCCAAGTAGTGTAGGCTTACAGGGTATCAGTATAAAAATACTTTGCCCCATTTTTTATGTCCTTGGTCAAAGCATTACTTAGCAGACTCATGATTATAACCTCTTACATTTTTAGTACTCAGTAGATTCAGAAGTTCAGTGTAATCTTAACTCCAGAATATGATATTACACCTTGTGCATACAATCAGTTATTAATTCCCTAGGACAGCTGATTGGAAATGCCGACTATGGCAGCTGTGAATTCACACAGATACCTGCCTTTCATTTTAGTGATTATCACCAACTCTTGTTTAATAATTGAACTGACGCAGCATGCACTTAGATATACACTGTCTGGGACACTTAAGAAAAGAGTATATATAAGCAGCACCCAGATACAATATAAAATCAGCTCTGTTTGCACTCCTGCTATCCAATTGTATATAAGAACTTTTATTTCAAAATTAGAATTCAATACGGTTGTTACAGTAAATACTTTCCCTCTTTATTTAACCCATCTACACAGATGCATGTCTCATGTACTGAATAGACTTGTAATTTTCAGAACTATCCTTGTTGTAAATGACCCATTCTGTGGTTTGTAGGACTGGGGGATTTCCAAACCTGCGTGAATCCATTACTGGTCATTCATCAAGGTATGACTATAACATTGTTAGCTACAAAAGAATTTCCAACATCCTTATTCCAGTTACCTGCAATCACAAACAAGCAGATCTTTTTTTCCTTTGCATAAATCTAATTAAGCTCAATCTTTAATCTTTTTCAGTTTTGTTCTCCTTGCTTCTCTTTGAAGTCTCCTTAAAAATGTCAGAGGCTGGAAACTTAAATGTATTTGTGGCCAGTGTATATGCCAACCACAAATTACCTTTGGGAGTTGTCATCTTTTAACATGTGTTTTAAAAGAGATACTGGTCTCTGAGCTATTTCGGTAACATATAGATGTCCTTAATAAGAAAGCAAAACTCTTCTCTTTTATAAAATGACAGGATAAATAGGGGCACATAAGTGAATCAATAGGATGTACTTCCAGATGTCACATGAAATATTAATTCCTTTTCCTATGCTTATATAGTTTTAGTCCTGTATGTAGAAGCTCTTTGCTCCAAAAAACTTTCTTGCCTTTGTTAGTTGCTGTGGAGTTATTTTATTTGGTTGCTTCTCCATATGTGTTCTTCCCAGTCAACTGGTGTATCAGAATTTTGGGCCTTTTGTGTATACTGAGTTGACTCCTAGAGCTCTCTTAAACTATTAATAGAAAGACAAGTTTCATCAAAGCGACTGAACTTTTCTTATTAGCATTTTTTCACTCTTTGTTCTTTCATCTGTCTTACCAGTTCTTCCCAACTTCAATCTGCTTGTCTCTTTCAACTATGAAGAATGGCAAATACGCAACAAAAAAACAACAGCTAGACTGGGCAGAAGTGTAAGACATTGAAGGAGACAGTTTGCCAGAAAACCGGTGACTGCTTATTAGACAGTTTAGTTTACTTCTAATATAATAATGCTAAAGCCTAAATAAAAGAATTGCTCCTTAATGTGCAGTTGCAAATAGGAACACAAGGAACTAGTGATGGGGACAGTGGCTATTTTGACTAACCATATTTGTCTGAGGCAAACATTTGTCAGATGCCACATCCATAATGAAGACTTATTTTTGGCTATGAAAGTGCCTGTGAGACTGAAATTGGGTTATACACACGGCAGAACACTTCTTTTTCCCGCTCAGGTAAAATACTCTTCAACTGACTTCAATTCTTGTGCAAAAATGAAAGACATATTAGCAATAAATGAACCTTAAAAACTGATCTTGAGTAGGAGTATCAGTTTACAACATCAAAGCAGGAAGCTTTCATCATACTCAAAATCTTAAGCAATGTCTTGTTTAACATCATCTACTGAAGTGTTTATTAAGGAGGTTTTCCCTCAGGTTGTTTCAGAAACTTTCGAAATAAAAACAGTCTGAAATAAAACAGTAGCAAGCAATCCAACTTCCTCATGCAGTCTTTCCCTCTGATCTCTCCATCTCCCCCAATGTCTGTTCTGTTTAAATCAGTTATATTAGGAAGTCTGTTGCTTAGTACCTAAGTAAACCAAATAATGTTTGAACAACTACTTGCAAAAGCATGCATTTAGATTTCACTTTGTTTAATTTTTGCATTCCAAGTCTAAAAATACATATATACTTTGCCTCCTGAAAGTCAAAGGAATTAGGTTAGTCAAATTACAGTGAAAAAATTACAAAACAGGGTCAAATTGCTTTATCTTTCATTACAGAGAAAAAATGCTGTACACCCACCAAACAAGTGGTAAGGTTACTTTTTACCAGCACTGTGTAACATACAGAACAAATAGCATAAAACCCCTTTAAAGAGTTGCAGATTGTTAATATTTTATTTCCTGAAGCTAGATCAGTTGACATATTTCTGTTGACAGTTGTGTATAAATGTCTATAAATACTTTGTAGATGTAATTCGCAAAAGATTAGGGAATTTTATAATGGATATTGTTCAGGATTTTTTAAAAAAAAATATAAAAACACTCATTAGCTTTCTCAGTGATTCCCAGTTTGGGATGTAAGTGTTGCTGGAAGCCAATCCTAACGTACCTTTTCTGAGTCTGCTGTGCTAATAAAAGTAGCAAGGCACTGCAGCCACATGGAGAACAACTGTCTTTGTTTAGGAGGTACCACTTTGACAGAAAATGTCCTTGCCATAGGATGGCTAAGGAAAACCTTAAATCTTCCAAAGTGAGTGAAATTATTCCAGTTTGTTTCTTTGTGAGACTTACAAAGCAAAGAAGTAGTAAATACCCTGTCATGACTGAAGAATTTTTGGCAATCTGGTATAGGAGATACTTTTTGAATGGATGGAAAACCTTGGAAAATTATCAGAGACTCATGATTAGGGTTCTAGAAGGATTTCTGTTTTCTGTTTTCATTAGTGTCTTTGAGGATATCAGCCAGAAAGTAGCACTAAGCGTATTGGGGATTGGAATTGTTTGTTATATTGAAAAATGGGAGCACCAATGTGGGAGAAAAGATACAATCCAGCAAGACTAAATGTAAAATTTGGCACTTTGCGCAACTACTTGTTTCTGCCTAGGAGTAACTTTGAAGAATATTTGGTCATTACTAACTGAATTTGAATCATTATCACCCTATTAATTACTGCTAACAAAGTAAGTGTATTCAAATGTATATGCAAAGATATTATCTGGAGACATAGGCCAAAGCAGCCGTTCAGCTGAGGCCTTTCCAGAGCAGAAGGATTATACCCAGTTATGCATGTTGTGTTTCAAGAACAGTATGGTTCAGACGGATAGGCCAGGACAACATCAAGAATTGTCAGAGGCTTAGAAAATTGTGCTCTGCAAAAGAAGATTGAAGAAACTGGGGTTCTTTAGTTTAGGAAGAAGGGAAAATATCATAACACCTATGAAAAAGAATACTTTCCTCCAAGTTGAATGACCTGGTTAAATAGATTAAACAAACTTTTCTGAACATAAAGATAGTTGAGTGCTGAAATACATGGTTGAGGAAAGTGCGGGACATGTGAGTGGAGGTTTTGAAGAATGGGTTAGACAAGTATCTGCTGAGAACGATGTAGCTGTAATAGTTCGCTCCTACCTGAGGGCAGAGTGGACTAGAACCGATATTTAAAGGTACCTCCAGCTCCTTTTCCCTGACACAGAATCACAGAATCAACCAGGTTGGAAGAGACCCCTGGGATCATCGAGTCCAACCGTTGCCCTGACACCACCATGGCAACTAGACCATGGCACTAAGTGCCATGTCCAGTCTTTTCTTAAACACATCCAGAGATGGTGACTCCACCACCTCCCTGGGCAGCCCCTTCCAATGTCTAATGACCCTTGCTGAGAAGAAATGCTTCCTAATGTCCAACCTGAACCTCCCCTGGCGAAGCTCGAGGCTGTGTCCTCTTGTCCTATCGCTGGTTGCCTGGGAGAAGAGGCCGACTCCCACTTCACTACAGCCTCCCTTCAGGTAGTTGTAGACTGCCTTTTCCATTACAAAAGCATGTGTTTGCAACACTTCAAAATGTCATCTTTTTCGTAAATGATAACCTAATTGCAATTTGACTGGGAGTCAGTTGTTACTAATAAACAAAAGGCTTAGTAACATCAAGAGCAGGATGAAAGAGTGTTGTGTGACTTAATAACAATTGGTGATAGGAGAACTCTCATTCCAGAAATGTGTCTGGAAATAGAAGCTGCTTTTTTTTTTAATCAGCTCGTTGCAGCAAAGATTACATGCTAGGTATAAGAAGAGGAAAGCTGAATGATCAGAATGTGAAAAATGTACTTCCTAGTACTTCATCATCTCTGAAGTTCTATACACAGAAAACAAAATTTATTACTCATAAATGCCCACATAGATTGCAAATGTCTGATACCTTTGCTTTAGAAAGAGTCCATATATGATTATAATGGAGGGAATTACTAAACTTGGAGATTTCTGTCAATAAGAAGTTCTTTTACCATTTCTGCAAGGTTGAAGAGAAACTTTTAGAGTAAGCAAAGGCTTGTGGGGGAGGGTGTTGTTGCGTGGGTGAGTTTTTTGTGTTGGGTTTTTTTTTCTCTTTTTTACCAAACCAGCATTTATCATAATATTCAAGAAATAGTCTTAATTCAAAAGGAATATGTGGTGCGCTAGCATGTGGTATTTCAAATAGGCAATGGAAAATGATGGATGGACTGGCTAGGGAGCAGGGATTACTGTACGCCCGCCTTGTGTTGGAGTACTCAACTGACGTGCAATCGAGTCAAAACGGGGTGTCTAAAATGGTGTCTAAAAAACAGTGGGTGTCTAAAATCAGCCTGTCGTCTTTATCTATGTTGAAACTTTAAGGGCATATTAACTGCACAAAGAGCTAGTTTTAAGGTTCACCATCTCTCAGTGACACATTTGAACCACAAAGTGATCCCATATGTCCTGTTTCTATTATCTCATTTCCTACAAATGCAATTATCTTTTCCATGAGTGTCAGCTTATTGAATAATTTGATATTAGGAAAGGGAATGAAAACAGGTATTGAAAGCAAACAGAACTCAGTGCAGTCATCAGTACATCCAGAGTATGTTCTGTTTCATCTCACTCTTAACTTGCCTTCCTGTCCTGAGCATGTCTTGATGTCACGTGAAACTTCATAGGTGCAGAGCTTCCAATCTGATGGGTAGCAGGTATTTCCTAGGAAGTTTTCCTCTGTAAGTATATTTCTGTCTTTGTTCTTACTCCTCATAGATGCCAGAATTTCAGAAGAAGACTGTCCATATTAAGGACCCAGGGAGAGTAGAAGAGATTATTTGTGGCCTCATCAAAGGTGGAGCTGCCAAACTTCAGGTAAAGACAGTAGAAGGTGTAACCAGTTTGGAGTTAAAGCCATCATAAGATTTTTGCTCTGTGCCAAACATTCTAAGAATATTTATATAGCAGTCAGCCTTCAAGTAATCTCCAAAACTTAGATATCTGTTAAGTCTTTTAATAGCCCTTGTTGATTCGACTATAATTCAAGCCAGACACTAGTTACCTAAATGATATAAGCTTAGTAATTAGTAAGGAAATATTCTGACCAAAGGAATTAGAAAAACAATTTTGTCAGAATGAAGTTATTCTTATGGGATATTCTGGCTTACATTACAATAGTTCAGTAAAATAGGGGGATTTCTGTGACACATATGCTACTCAGCTGCAACCGTCATTGATCATTCAGAATTTCTAGCCATTCTTTACTTTGTCCCTCCATGTTGTAAGACGGTTTTGCTTTTTCTTTCCTTAAATAGATTATTACAGATTTTGATATGACATTAAGTAGATTTTCCTACAATGGAAAAAGATGTCCAACTTGTCATAGTGAGTACTTTTTTTTTTTTTAATATGGATTGGTTTGTTCACTTCTTTTAGTTTTTCCTAGATTTTAATTTTCTATGCAACTTATTCCCTAGTATATGAGATTTTATATTGCCTTGTTACCTAACCTGTACAGCCTAATGAAAAAGTATTACAGTGAGTGTCTACATGTGTTTTATGTATATATATTTTAATTACTGTCTTTGTGAATTAAAATCAGATAAGTTGTCATTCACAATTAAAAAACTAACTTCTGAACTATAAGATGTCACTGGCTAGATATGGTAGGTTTGACTTATTTTTTAAGAGCTCACAACAGTCCTGATGCCTGCAAGACCCAGATAGTAAACTCCGTGGAATTCTTGACATTTTTACCCTGTAGCCTTTTAGAATAACCAAAAAAAAATTGATTTAATAATGAAGTGGGAATCCTAAAATACATAGGATGCCTCATAATGATTTCAGAAACAATTAAATCTCAAGAAACAGATAAGAGGCTTGTAATTAACCTTTTAATTCAGAGATGAGGGGAAGGACAGAATACATCTTCATGCTTATGAAGAAAAATGTGCCTTTTACTGGTTGCTGGTAAAATTCTGAGGAAACATAGTAGTGTGTCATCAAATGTTGTCTTCCATGCCATTTACAGTGTCATATAACAAAGTAAAAGAAACATGATGTCTCGTTTAACACTTTTTTTCCACCCCCCCAGACATCATTGATAACTCTAAGCTCATCACAGAGGAATGTCGGAAAAAGGTAAGCGGAAGACCTACTAGCTGTTGGCTTGTTGTTCAGACAACTGTTGTTATTCCCTGCCTGTACTGTGGGTTGAATTGCACAACACGACAAGACAAGGGATACTTTCAAATCCTTAAAGCTCTCTGAGCTTTCTCAGTGACTGTGGCGCATCCAGTCACTAACAGAAGTAAACAGAAATACTTGTGTTCTTGATAGTAGCATGTAGTTCAGTTTAACAGTATCCACTTTTTCTTCTTAGGTATATTTACAAGCTAACTCTTAGTTCAAAGAGCATTTCAGATTCCATTTTATCTAAATAATGTAACCAGAATAAAGGAAGTTATTGTATTGGTTAGATCAAATACCAAGTGTTATTTTATAAAAATACATTAAACATCTGTTGTTTTTTTCCCCTTCAGTTATTGCAGCTGAAAGAAACCTATTATGCTATTGAAATTGATCCAGCTCTCACTATTGAAGAAAAATATCCATACATGGTAGAATGGTAAGAGACACCTCCCATCTTCAAATTGTACTAAGATTAGATTTAATAAGTTTTTAAAGGCAAGTTTATGGGAGTAATTAGCTTTTAGCTAACACATTAACTGAATTAATCTCTTGGAGTGTTGTGCAACAACTGTTTTTGCTTTGCTGTTAGCTTGAATGAGCAAGAATTAACCATACAGGATGCTTTTCGTCATGAGATTTAATGAAAGGTTAATCTTTACAAGTCAATTTCCACCCATTTTTTGTTTATATTCTAGGTACAATAAATCTCATGCACTACTCGTTGAACAAGGCCTACAAAAGGATAAGTTTGCAGAAATTGTGAGGGAATCTGATGTTATGCTGAAGTAAGTTACTTTTGATTTGAACAATACTGTTTCGGAGCATTTTCTGTATATTTTTACTGTGTGTTTTCAGGGGAAAAATAAACAAAACAAACAAAAACATTCCTGAGAATGTGACACCATAATCTTGGAACACAGCGAGCTCTTCATGTCCCCTCTTCATTAATATTTTGTAGCTAAATGCTTACAATGATCACACTGTGTACAACAGGGATCTTAAAACAAAATTTTTTAAGAAGTTTGAGTCCCATCTCTACAAACTTAATTTCTGTAGACTTTCATCCTCTTGAAATTGCACTGGTGGCTCTTTTTTTTTTTTTAAGTGGAATGTAGAGTTGAACTTTGTTCCTTTGAAAAATAATCCGTATAATAGTTTTATCTGAGACAAAAATGCAGTGACTTGAGGAACATGTTTTGTATGTTGTATTAAATATTGTTCTTCCTTTATGGCTAAAGGCAAGTTTAAAAGCCAGCAAAATCCTTGCTTGAAATGTGCTGTGGCTCCCATCTCTTTTAAAGTTCCCCAAAATTGTCTGTAAATTTTGGACTACTGAAATGAGATGTTTAAACATAATTTGTGGAAGTGTTTGTTTATTATACTGACTAAATTCTTCTCTTTTGCAAAACAGACAAGCACACCGTCTCTGCCTGTTTGAAAGCCTAAGTCCATGTGGATTGAATCTTCATTCACAGGCTAAAATTGCCTCAAAATTTCATCATAATAACTTTTTTTTTTAAATGTGAAATTTTACCAGTCAATGTCTGTGTGGAGAAGGTGTATAGAGATAATATTATCTTGTTCCTGGAATACTATACATAGTTTTGACTGGGTACTGAAAACTAAAAAGCTTTCAGGAAAGCACGACAATAGATGTTTTCAGGATTTCAAAACAAAACAAAATTTGTTTATAGGCAAATATAAGCAAGGAAGATTGAAAGGAAAGGTACAGTCTGATAGTAGCTAGAGAGAGTTCTACTAGTTGCTTGCTTTTTCTGGGGTGTTTGGGGAGGGAGATCTGTTTTTAAGTCTTTAAACGTGATTAGACATTTGGGGGGAAAAAAATTACACAGATCAAGACCAAACAGCTTGATGTAAGAGTTTCTTGCTAAAACTAGGTGCCTTGTGTTAGGCTGATGTTTCTTGCTAACCTGAAAAGGCAAAGCAAAGAAAATAAAGTGAAATGGCCAGGGAAAATTAATCTTCTTTTACAGAGATGATGTGAATGTCTTCTGAAAACTCTGACTTTTCTTGGCTTTCTTTGAGATTTGATTTGTATTTATATCCTGTGTTACAGAGAAGGATATGAGAACTTCTTTGATAAACTCAGTGAACATAATATTCCTGTGTTCATATTTTCTGCTGGGATTGGGGACATTCTTGAGGAAGTTATCCACCAGGCTGGGGTCTACCATTCTAATGTCAAAGTGGTTTCCAATTTTATGGATTTTGATGAAAATGTATGTATGAGAGAACACATTCTTATCAAACATGACTGTTTGTGGTATTTAGTAGCTATTTATATATACTACAAGGTGAACATGTTAATGCAACAGATGCAGCCATCTACCCTGCCATATACAAAATTAGAATTGCATACTCAGCGCTCCCCCAGGCAAAAAACAAGTAGAGGACAACAGTTCAAACACTGTTAGCGTGGGGTGACGAAGATACCGTTCATGTCCTTTAACAACCCCCTCACACTCAGCCCACTACAGCGCTACTCCTCCTCCAAGCAGGGGGGATCACTGTCTAGTCTTAACAACGCTACTACAGTCGTTACATTATTTAACAGCAATTTATCTTGTTCATCATTAGAGATTACATAGTTCAATGTTAGTTCAAGAGCAATATGACCTATTTCATTCTAGATTCTATCTTGTCTATATGATACTAGAAATAACTTCAGCGGGGTTTTTTTAACAGGGAATATTAAAAGGATTTAAAGGAGAATTGATTCATGTTTACAACAAACATGATGGTGCCTTGAAGAATACAGAGTACTTCAAACAACTAAAAGACAACAGTAATATCATACTGCTGGGTGATTCCCAAGGAGACTTGAGTATGGCAGATGGAGTAGCAAATGTTGAACACATTCTTAAGATCGGCTATCTCAATGATAAAGTAAGTAGCCTTATAACCCTTTGAACTTGAAGTGAAATGTGAAATACTGTAAGTTAGAAACAGGTTCATTATAATAACCTTCAGATATCAAACCAAGTGTTTGGCCCCTATTTGTTTTGAGATTTCAAACATTTTTCATTAATTTCTTGCCTCGAGTTTTTTTTCTAACCCATAAGCTACAAAAACACAAATGTAAATTGCTTTGGTTTTTCTACTGAACTACTTCCAAAAAGGTATTTTGTTGAGAAGTAAAATTCAGAGGCTAGAGAAATTAATTCTCTTAAATTCTTGTGACTCCTCCCCCTCCTTTCAATACTGGATTGATAATATAATCTTCCAAATAACAAATTTAGCCAGTGTCTCCTCTCTTTTTTTTGAGGAGACACAGAACTGATTGTTTGCTAAGTTATAATGCACGTCCGTTTGCATTCAGGAGAGAAAAAACTTCAGTTTTCTATTTCTCTCTGCCTTTCAGGAAGCAGAGGAAGTAGTTTTTCTTTCAGTATCTTTTATGTGTGAGATCCTGGAATAAACGTGAGGTATTATATCCTGGAATGCACACAGAGTTACGTCAGGCTACTCCTACTCTGTCATCCGGCGGAATTCACTCACAGGAGCAATACACATTTGCATGGCTCATTCCCTGAATTTGGTGGAAAGACTGGGCAATATTTTAATGACAAAAAGTCTTTCAATAATTAATTCTAAAACTAAGTGGGTCTTTCTCTTTATCCCTTCTGCAATTAGGTAGATGAGCTGTTGGAAAAATATATGGACTCTTACGATATTGTCTTGGTGAAAGATGAATCCCTGGAAGTTGCCAACTCCATCCTACAGAAAATCCTGTAAATTGCAGTCTCAAGTCACTCCATTCCTCCCAGGAGGCAACTGGACAGAAGAGCACACGTGTGCTATCTTAGATGTGTTTATTACTCATTTACAGGACTGTTTAATTTAATTTAAAACTTTTATCTTCATTTTGGTATTTTGAGATATATATGGTATCCCTTGTCAACTAGAAGCTGCTTCTACTGAACTGTGCTGTTCTTCATTGTCACACACTCCTGTTACAACTGCATTTAGGTTGGATTTATAGGTGTGATTGATAAACTGCTGCTGATGGGATACTATGGCTCACTGTCTGTTAATCAGGCATTTCAGAGGAGCATTTTAGAAAATGTGGCTATTTTGTAAAATTGAAGATGTCAACGTTCTGTGAATAAGCAGTGTGCACGTTTGTTGCCTTTTCTTCTTTCAAAGAAGATACTTCAGTCTCAGTTGTACTTCGAAGAATCCTACTCATATGCTACAGACTTTCACAGAAGTTTTTCATACATATATTTTTCTTCAGTAAAAATGCTTTATTCACCCAATTCAGCAAAGTGTTTCTTATTAATAGATTTTTTTTGTATCATTACAAAACATTCTAGATCCTTACTGTTTCTTTATCCTCTGTGGAATTGGAATAATGTTTTAAGTTAATATATCTGAGTTGAAGTTTCTCATCTTTGTAACAACACAAGAGTTTCACAAGCCAATAGTACACAGCCACAACTTCAGCCCCTTTTCAGATCTTATTTTGTGTACTGCTCCACTTGTAGCCTGCTGTTTCATGTCAAAGCTAGCATGGCTCGTCTCAAATAATTTCTCTTGGAATTCTCAGTGAGCTGCTGCAGGCACAGAAAATCAAAACAAAGCTAGATCATAATCTTGGATTTTAAAAGCTGACTTAGACATCTTGCAAAATCAGGTTTTCTTGCTACCAGCCCCATGCCTCAGCAGCACTTAAGGAGCACCTCTCCAGACTGCCTTTAGGTCACATTCCCACTCTCTGCAAATTATAAGCACAAGTATCAGCATAGCATCTAGCTCTTCTAGCTTCGTTATACATCCTCGCTGTTTAAACATCTACTGAATCTGAAGAAAGTATTTCCCCTGCATTGAACATGTTACAGTACCTCTCAGCATCATGTACGGAAGGGTATGGCTGAATATAGCCACAGCTTTGGAAGCTTATTCTGATATGTGGGAGAAGTTGAAGATGGTGTTGTGACCCTGGTCCTGAGAGGTCTCAGCTGTACTAGCGCTGTTCATTCACAAACCAGAGGCGATCATACACCTTCCCTAACATGCAATATAGTCATTGTTCCCCTTTGCTGTCTTTTATACACAGCAGGAACTGTGCCACCTTCCCTTCGCTGAGGAATTGTAATGAAATATGGGAGAGCCTAGATCTGCATTCCCTCCCACCCGCAAGTAATACACATCTCAAGAAACAGCCTCCTTCCTGTCCAACCTGTGGTCCGTTATCTGACTCGGTAGCACCAGTCATATTTTTTCCAAATCAGCAGACTGACATCTGTTACCACACCTACTGGAACTTTTCCAACAAAGGCAATATGGGGGAAGGTAGTTTCCTTAACTCACTTACACGTCCTCTACTGTAAACTGAAATTAAATCATCCCCATATTTTGAAGGCATGGCCGAGGCTTGATGCACAACCTGAAGTAGCACGAGCATCCTTTCAGAATCACATTGCACGCGGTGTGCAGGCAGGGAACTGCTGAGCACAGGGACATGTCAGAATTTCCAGCCTGCATCTTAACAGGCAAAGACCATTCGAGGGATGATGTCTTCCTTGTATACAATCTACAGTCATGGAATTCCCTGCTCCTGGCACAGGGGCAGCTAGGTCCCCAGAAGCGGGAGTCTTCCAAGCCGTCCATTTGAGCAGAAAACCACTTAAACTGTAAGATGACAGAAGAGGATAGTGCCTTGGCTGCCTTCCATTTGAGAGCCACGACTCAGGCAGCAGCAGACTGGAAGAGCTGAAGGCGCCCTGGCTGTGCCAGTGGCAGGAGGAGATGGGAGCAGCAGCTGCCTCAGCCCTTGCATGCCAAGAGCCCATCAGCCAAAGCCAGAAGATGGGCAGAGCTTGAAAGCAGTAGTGACAGCTGCTGAGTCAGGGGGATCAAGAGAGCTGCTCTTCACGCTTGCTTTCATACACACATACAAAAGTAAGTGCCCAGCAGCAGCAGGTGCTGCAGTTGATGTGACTGACAGAAGCAAAGAGTGGCCGAGTGGGAGACGCTGCACGGAACGGGCTGAAGGTGAGAAGGACTCGTGGCAGTGGGGCTGAGCAGGGGAGGTGCTGCAGGGTGAACCACTGCATGGGGTGGAAGGAGTCACAGGTGAGGGCAGCAGGTTGGGGTGTAGCGGATCCCCTTGGAGCAGCCAGGGACAGCAGCTTTGTACAAGTCGTCACAGAAGAGCAGGAGGAGATGCATTAGAACATGCCAACCACAGTGGGATGCGACAGGCTTGCAGGTGCCCTGAGCCAGGAGGGGTGGTGAGGATGTTCCTCAATGCAGAAGGCATGTGCTTTCTCCCTTTCCTCTCCTGCTTGGATGTGCCATCGAGCCAACCTTCACACCCAGTCCCTGTGGCCTCTCTCCCTGCCACCCCCATTTGCCTGGGCCAGGGAGGAGGGCAGCGTGGTCGTATTGTAAAGCTGTAAGGGAGGCAGCAGCCTTCTGCACACCCATCTTCTGCCAACGCTACGGTGTCAGCACCGCCGGCAAGATAAGCAGGGTAACGTGTGTGACTCCCCGCAGGACATCAGCGCGAGCTGCCTGCTCGGCAGCGTGGTCTGCACCACGCTGGGCATGGCAAGGCTCTCGGGGAACATGCAGCATTTCCAAGGGAGGTCAGACACAATTTCTTTAACAGGCTACGTTTTGGGGTTTAGGCACCTACAGAATTTACGTTAGCTGAGCTAACGTCAAGATTTTTGGTGGTTTTTCTCTTTTTTAAACAATTGTGCTGGCCTTTTTGTCATAGCTGCCAAACAGAAGTCCAAAAGGCAAAGGCCTTCTGAAAAACACCAAGGTGTTTGGATGCGGTGTTTACTCAACCAGTCTCCAGCTGCAAGGGGCTAATTACCAGGCAATACTCCCAAAGTTTACACTGGGACAAGATTTTCCATTTACAGGCGGGTTACCTTTGGAATACAGATAAAGGTTAAAATTTAGAGTATGTGGAAAGTGGCTGATAACCACAGCTCCACAGCTCCACAGCACAAGATACGTCAGCAACACACGCTCTGGCACAAGACCATTCTGGCTACAAGCATAATGGCCTTCCCTGGCCATCCCAGCATCGGTGAAAAGCTGGAGGCAATTCTGGTCTCTTTGTGTAGCGCTTCTGAGAGGCAAGACTGTCCCCCATGTTCTCATCCAGCTTGTTCCAGGATTTCACATGAACTCATTGATCCTACCCCCCACCCCAGAATTTTTCCTCAGCCTCACCCAACCCTGTAGGAAGCATGCCATCATTCCTTCAGCGGGATGAAGAGCTCATTGTTCAACCCACCCTCAAATAAAATAAAACACACCACACAAACAAAACCATATAGAAAAGCACATGCAGAGCAATGAAGAAAAGGATTAGGCAGCATCTTTAAAAGCAGTTACCAAAACAGATCTCCAACTAGATCTTAATCCGAGTTGCTGAAATCAGTCTTCAGCCTGCCTAGAGCCCAAGCAGTATCAGAAATTATCACTTGATGGTTTCCCAACTACATGGACTCTTAGAAGTGTTTGCCTTGCTAGAGGAGTTCAGATCAAACAATCATCTCTCAAGCATTTTTTTAAGGAAGATTTTCCGATCTCACCTCCAAGCAGATGGACAATGAATTGTCAGTCACCAAACGTTCAGTCCACAACAACGACTTCAAGAAAAGGGTTCTTGCCCTTCCACAAGCAGGCAAGTTAAGCTCTCCAGCACGCTTTCTCCATTCCATCCTGTCAGTCTCAGATTCTGTGCTAAGAGTCTGCCAGAGCAGTGAGCCTTTGCTAGGATAGAAGAGCAGCTAAGCCACGTTGCAATCATCTTGATAGAACCCATCTCCTGCACAAAGGGTATCTGCAGGCCAAATAATTCACTTCCTGAACTACCATACATACAGCTTTCTAGAAAACCCAGTTATTTACATGATCAACCCGAACCAGGGGGTGTGATTTAAAAAACTACATACTGCTGTACAGATTATCAATATCCTTTCATCATCTCGCATCCCACCGCTACCCATAACTCTTATACAGTAGTTAAGGAAGAACACAAGATGCATTTTTAGATATCCTCCACTTTTCCAAAATCCCATCTTTTTTTCACTGGTCTGTTGGCTAGAAATAACAACCGATACTATCAGTCACCTCTCCAAAACCACAAACAAAATTAATGGCAAACAAAATTAACACCCTAGGTACAGGTTAAATCCTCCTTCTCCAGCAATTCTTATAATTGCCATCCAGCTTCTGCATTCAGTTTTAGGAAAGAGATACTATTCGCATTATGTCTTTCTAAATAAAATTTCTAACCAGAAACACTTTGCAACCCTGAAAGTGTATTTCATTTATGATTCAGTTTGGAAAGAAAGGTATCATACATTTCCCAGACCATTTTCCCACAGCCAAAAGAGTATTTCTAAAGTTAGAAGCAAGGAATAAGCAACAAAGTTAAGTGAATTTGTTACTTTTTTCCCTGTTACTCATAATATCTGTTCTGTCTGTAGCACATGTCCAAGGTCAAGTATTTGGGACCTTTATCTAGCTGAAAATGTTTCCTCCTTCTGAGCGGGTGTTGCAGCCAGCTCAAATGTCCTCTTACTGTCAAACACACACTAATAGTCCTGAACTGAGCCAAAAACTCGCACCAAGTACTAGCTAAAGATGCCATTTTTAAGCTTAAAGGAAAATCTGAATATTAGTTTGCATAGAAAAAAAATAATATTTGAGTTCAATGAATCAATACTGATTTAAGTATAATTTCTACATATACTTGGAACAGGCAGAATTATACAGCAGAAAGTATCACTGTCAGATTAGGACAGAAAAATCACACAAAAAATATTTACATACCTGAATTTTTCTCAATATACACCCGTGTTCCTTTTCTCCTTCACTGAGCCTCTGACAACCCAGTAGGTAACTGCCAACCTGAACTGCAGGCAGCTCCCTTTCATCAACCAGCTGCCTAACAGGAGTCAGCTGCCCAGCTCTGAGAATAGCACCTGGCTGTTTCCTCAGAGGAGTAGCAGCGGTCTGATCTCTGGAGAGTCTCTCATTAGCTAAACCATCCCTTTTCACCCAGCTATTAATGACCCTTAAAGAGTTATCATCTGTTTTGCTAAGTAAGTTAGTTAAGCATGTAAGAAAGTATCTAAATAGAAAGATAAAATAGAAATAGAAAAGAAAGTATCTAGAATTTTTATCTGCATAGAAAAATTATTTACACTTTGAGGTAGTAAATATTTCCATTATATCTATATCCACCACAGGCCACCCTCTCTAACAGGATGCTGACACAGAGGGATTGATTTATCGCTGGAGGTGCAGGGACTGTGCTGAGCTCTCCCAGTCCACCCCAGCACAATTTCTCTTCCCAGCCAGCTCCTCTGGTTTGACTCACTGGCAGGCAGACTGCCCTCACCATGAGAAGCAACGGGGCGAGGCAGTCAGCCTAAGTACAACCCTTTTCTGAGCAGGAAGGTGGCCCCGAGCTTTCCTTTGAGGGAGGAGCTGATAGCTGCCCACAGACAGGAAAAGTGACAGGGTCTATGTTAGTAATCAAACATTCTGGATTTTATGCAGTTTAGCCTAATGCAGCCAGGTAGTCCTGGCCTCTGTTACCTTTGAGCAAGTAAATACTCAGTGTAAACACAATTATTTTGCAGCAAGTTTTTCCATGTATTCTCTGCTTTCCCTCAAAGTTGCATTGGCAGGCAGACTTGGGAGGGATGAGGTGAGGGGGCGACAAAAACTTCCTCTTGACAGAAAAACATCATTTAGGTGGATCACAAGGCGTGTTTGCTAAGGCCTAGGGAGCAATGGAATGAGAATTTCAGATGTACTCATCCTAGCCAGAGGCACTGGTAAAGTCATACCTGCTATCTCATCGCCGATGTGCTCTTCCAAAAAAATCCAGCACAGCGACCTTCAGGATTACCAGCTGACTGCAGTCCTGTGCGTGGTGCTGCTCTTTGTCCTGCAGCATGGCTCTGCTGTCCTGGTTTACTAGGCACTCTTCAGTCTGCCTCCAGGGAACCGTCTGGAATGATTCTGGGTACGGAAAGAGCTCTTCACTTAGGTCTTCTCAGATAAAACTATTCTGGATATCCAGAAGACACAGTTGGTTTCTTGGGTACATAGAACAGAATAAGGAGCTGTTTCCACATGGAGGACTGCTTCTGGCAGCACTCAGTTACAACTGGCTTCTAGCTCCTTATCCCAGCTCATTTGAACCACAGCAACAAGCGAGCCACCTACTTCCAAATAAAAGAAAGGGGAAAATTTTGTGCAACAGTCTTCTGAGAAAGCTGCTTTCACAAGATGGTGACACTTCTAAGGAGCCATTCAGGTCATAAACATTGGGATTGCAAGTGCCATCCGCTGATATCCATGATGTCTACATCTGGCATAAAGGGCCAGTATTTACATCAAGCCCAAACCAGACCAGACTTCTAGCATTTTCCATGCAGCAGATGTGGTTTGGTGCTACAGATGAAGTGAAAACATCAAACCTCGGATACAAAGCCCAGTGAGTTTGCTTTCCCTGCCCTGGGGAATGAAATGTTGTTTCTTACATAAACCTATTTCATTCAATGAGGGCCTTGGAGTTTCCAGCTGAGAGAACCATCACCCTCCCAACCGTCACTGCTGATGGTGATATGGGATGAGCAATTTAAGGAACTCCTTCTAAGGCCGAAGAGTCACTTCACTTCACCTGTGTGAAGTACTAAATCAAAATCTTTTATTGTGGTTTATTATTCTCAATCATTTTGAATCAAATAATCTTAGTTTAAAATATTTTTCCTAAAGATCAATAGCGATATTGAACACGGTCAGAGTAAGCCTGCTACATGCACAAGAGTGCTGCAGGAAGGATGTTTGCTTCTACTCCCCACCCATAAAAATTCCAGGAAAAAAAAAAGAAACTTTAACAGTAATAGTTGATCAACATTTTATTTAACAAAAAGGTCAGTTATCCAACATTTAATGGTATCAAACTCAAAAAAACATTTCACTGCACTTTCTATAACAACTGTATTAAAAACCAATACAAAATGTTTTCATCCAACTGAAACCCCACTTTTTAAAAAGAGCGTCTCAGGGAGCTCACAACCCACACGTACAGATCAAGAAAAGCAAGAAACTAGACACAAAGCATATACTGGAACCACAACTCCCTTTCTGCTTGTCCTCGACAGTGTCGCACTATACGTATTTGTGCTCGTTACACGTAGTCTACTGAGGGGGGGTCATACAGCCTTCCAAACACCTCTGTGTAGTGTACTCTCTGTTAAGCAGCTCGCTACATTTCTAGATCTAACGGGTGATTGTCCCAGGAGTTCACAGAATCTAAACAGCACCCCCAGGGCTGGTTTTGTATTGAGGGATAGGCCAGAACATTTGCAGGCATGAACAGATGGGTCTGTTTCTTGATTCTATCACTGTCCTTTTCCAGGACAGGCTGCTCTGCTGCATAAGCTCTAAGTACTTACTCCTTAGTCTAACAATTCCCAAAACAGGAGGCAGAAGCCCAACACAAAATCAGTTGTATCCAGTACTTACAACAGTATTTGGACCCCGTAACACTAATATTTAAAGTCTAACAAAACTATAAATAAGGTTGCAACTAGAAAGGTTTGGGAATCACTGATCAGAACACTGTTTCAACAGGCCAGCAAGAAGGGTCAAGGTTATTAATTAAATACACTACAGATGGCAGCAAACTTTTATTTTCATAAGGTAAAAACCCAACACACACATGGTTACAATTCTAGGCCTGTTTAATTTAATTCACAGCTTATGGAAACTTTGCAATGGCATAGCTGTCATTTGCATGTTCTGCAATTTGCAAATCAGAGCTCCTGCTGGCAAATATTCCTATGAGTTTGTTCAGTTACTGGAAAGAGTGCTCATGCCTTCTGAGAGGAATCAGGCTCAACGTCTGACAATTTTTACAGGTTATTTTCATGGGGAATATTTTCTGGTTTGTTCTCCTGCAGAAATATTTCGGATACAGAAGGATTTTAAAACTCTTAGAAGCACTTGGTATGTTTTCTCCCTACTATCCATCCATCCAAGTGACTGTGTATTGTTCAATGACAACTTCTAATCTGTAGCATAAAAAGAGACCACGTGGCTCACGACACCACACATGGCAGTACACTCTTTAGCCGTTTATACATCCTATCTTGAGGCACTTAACACTTTTTTCAAATATACCTAACAATTCCCACTGAAAATCTCTCCCTATTTTAGCAGCCTACCAGCACGTAGGCACGGGCTGTCTAGCCCAGAGCTAACCTTTCAGAAACATGCTTGCCAAAACCTCTGCCACTACACTCGTTCGAAGGGGAAGTCAGCTCAGGACTCTTCTTTTTTTCCTTAGCTTTACAGTTCATCATGTTCCTCTTTGGCCTCCTGGTCTTTCAACTTGAATTCTTCAGCGGTAACTTTACCGTTTCCATCCCGGTCTTGATTGGTGAACATATTTTTAACAATCTTTTCAAAATCAAAACCAGGGGCCAGTTTTCCTTTGCCAGAATCGACTTGAGCTTGGATGTACTCTGAAAACTAGGTGGAGGGAAAGGAGGAGAAAAGAGCCCACAATGAACCAGCCATTTAAAACTGAAGAGGTATTTACAAAAGTAACATTTATTTGTTGTTGACTATTTAGCATTTTACTGCTTATTATTAAGGGTATGTAAAAGTACACTGTTACTATCCTATAAAGCTTACAGCCTAATTTGGATTAATTAGGACAGACACGTGAGGTTAAATCACTCTTTGTGGTGCTCAAAAGGGATTTCCTCACTTATTCCAGTGGGTCCTGCACCCGTAACAAGAAAAGTTCTTTTTCATAATTTAGGGGAAGATGAGTTGGACAGAGAGTGACGGAGGAACAGATCTATATGGAGAGAGGGAGGTTAATTTCACATGCCAACACAAGCAGCTCACACTGTAAAACAGCATCCACCTGCACCTCACAAGAAACAACACACAAGAAAAAAGAATAAAACAGAGAGAAGAGACTTTCAGTGTCAGGATACCATGAGATTTGTTAAAGTAGCTTCAGGCATTATGCGTTCCACTTGACTCCATGGTGGGGATGGTTACAAGGTTCATTTTCCCTATACATATGATGAAGCTATTCAAGGTGATTAGACAACATCTGGCAGAAGTCACACTGCTGGCTGGCCAAAACCAGAGAGTCCACAATCAAAACACAATTTTTCCTATTACTGTTCTCTCTGGCACTACCTGTTAAATGAGCTTCAGCAATGAGGCTATTCCTGACATTCGTTTACACCTTTTAGGCCAAGCATCCTTTCAGATCTCCTTGGCTTCTCCCTCTCCTTGCTAGGTGACCAGAAGAATGTGGATATCAACAGTCACATCCCACCTCACTCGTTCTCTAGACTGATAAAAGCTTTTTTCTTCTCTGCAAGGACAGAAGTGGAGGTAAACACAAGAGAGAAGATGGAGAAAGAAGGAAAACAAACAGGTGTAAGAGAGTGCTAGGAAGAGGGAAGAGGAGATTTTGATTTTACCTCATTGGCTTGTTAAAATGCTCAAAGGCATCTCGTGCTGTCCACAGCCTGCACCATGAGAGCTGCAGGCAGCGCTACTCCAACAAGCAAGGACAGAAAACAGAATGATAGAGAAAGGTGACAAAGAAGACTGAAGAAGAGAATAAAAAAATAGAACTCCTCAGTTAAGAGAAAACACACAAGAAAACCTCATGGAGGTTTGTATTATCAGAGAGGGTGTGGCACAGGCAAGTGGGTTTCAATTAGGGCACCCAATGACATTCTCACACTGCAGATTTTAAAAGCAAGCAAGGGGAAGGAGACTTGTTCACACAGCACCCAATTCACCCACGGAAGGAGCAGCTGCAGGCGCTGCCAGGCTCCAGAAGTGATTAGACAGTTCCTGGATGCACTGCTGCAGGCTCAGCTTTGGCTCAAGAATTCAACATAAACCTCCAGTTAACAGACACTGTGAAGGCTGATACGGCGAAGGATCGTTGAATACTAACTCTGCCTCTCATACCCGTACCCCAGGTTATCTGTTGTTGACCACAGCAGGAGACCACAGTAGTAAATGGTCTTAAGTAGTATGGCCATTCTGGTTAGTTCTTTTCTTTCTGGTTCTATCTCTAAAGCTAAATAACCATGTTTTCACTGACATGCTGCCTTTCTGTTGACAACACACACCATGTCAGAAGAAGAAAAGAAGAGGAGAAGAAGAGGAAGAGAGACCCCCATTCTTCAACATCTGCATTGATAGTGGTAAGAGAAAACCACTGCAGGTGATTTCATTGTTTCAGCTTACCTCCTCCAAAAGAACCTCTCCGTCATGATTCTGGTCTATTTCTTCAAAAAGATTGGGAGAGACTTCCCCATTCCATACAAACATGTACCCTTCAGGCAAGCCAGACACCAGTTCCAGCAGTTCGATGTCGAAAACTAATACAGCACTACCAGGCACTTCTCCTTCTGTCATAAAAATGGCAAAGAGGGGTATTTATCCTCACTTATATTGAAGAGTGTATTTCCTTTTAATCCATAATTAAAATTCTCTTCCTGCTCCAACAGGTGCTTCTCTACTGCGATCCCCACGATCCTAAGCCCACCAAATCTTCCCGTTCACTTCAGCAGAGGTGATCAAAACATAAAGGAAGCTTTCATAATAAAACTGCATCCATTTTTTTACTTACAAAGGTAAAACTGCAGGAAGGAATCAATTTTCCTTTATCTTGCCAATACACTGTGTATCAGCAGACTCAACAGTGTTGCAACAGCTTGGGATGTTACCTCAACAAAACTGTGGAAGGAGTTTAATTTATTCTTGAAAAAGAAAACTGAGGTCACCTCTAACTTCTGGCCAGTAGCAAACAAGCTCTCCAGCTATCCGGGTATCTACCAGAACACTAACACTCATGCAATGTTCCAGACCATGTATATCCACTGCAATTTGAATGATGGCAAATGCCTGTGAGAG
Organism: Nyctibius grandis; assembly: GCF_013368605.1. Taxonomy (NCBI): domain Eukaryota; kingdom Metazoa; phylum Chordata; class Aves; order Nyctibiiformes; family Nyctibiidae; genus Nyctibius; species Nyctibius grandis. The sequence continues at coordinate 4,524,755 of NC_090664.1, forward strand.
GTATGTTTATAACATTTTCTAACACAGCAGATATATAACTACACAATTTTACATAGTAGTATAAAATGTTGCATCTCTAATACTCATCATTTTCCATGGAAGACAGGTACCAGTGAAAATGCTGCTTTATCTCTTATCACAAAGCAATTCTCCATTAAGCTTGGCACATGATGTCTTTATAAAATACAAACTGTTCGGGAGCTATTCAGAGAACAGAGCAACTTCTGCAACTGTTTCCACACATATCAGAGTTTGTTGATGTTGGTGATCTCCTGATAGACTCCTTTCCCTCATGTCTTTTAACTCAGAAGACCAGTAACAACCACTCATACTGGGAGATCAGAGTTCTCGACACTTCTGTGTTTTTCTTTTTATTATTGTCCCTGTAATTAAAAATTTATAAGCCTCAATGCTCTAAAACAGAGCAAGCTGCCTTAAATGTACTGGTGTTGGGGTTTCAACAGCACCGATAGACTGTTTCACATCTTACATTCAGCCTATGTAGTTTCTGAATTTTGAGGTTTTTTTCAATTTCTAACATGTTAGTGCGGAACAATCCTCTTCAGTTTTGTTTCCTGAATTACATGTCGCATGTCCAAGCGTGAGTACCCACCTCCCTATCACAGAGAACAGTGTTTACATCCCCCTGCAACACCAGAGTGCCTGGAGCTTTCCATTGTGACAAAGCAGCATTACCGGGCGCACGTGTTCCCTTTTGTACTGGGACGGCCTTTCTATTGGCCACAGTAACAGTATGGCTTAAAAACGCAGCACAGACAGTTCATTTCACTGGGGAGTGGGGGGGTTGTCTGAAATAATGAAATGAAAAAACTCTAACAAAATCCCATTCAAGCAGGTAAGAGACGTTCACCTTATGTCCTCATGCATAGCAAGTAACAAAACACGCATACTTGTGTTTCAGTTACTCAAGAGATACTAAGTGGATGTGCTATAGGTTTCGCTCACTCACCAACTCCATCTTCTCCATAACCAAGATGAGGTGGAATAACAACTGTTCGTCGCTCCCCAACACACATGTCTTGAAGGCCCATGTCCATCCCCACCACCACCTGTCCGGATCCCAGAACTATGTTATAGGTCTTGCCAAGGCTGTGTCTGGAGGGGAGGCAGAGAAAAACAACAATAGAGCATTTCTGTTGTTCAAAACTACCACAGAAACAGCAGTTCCTAGTTAGTGTCCTGTCATTGCCAAAAATTAACTTCATGCCCAATGCTCTATTCTACCAAGCAGTTACCTGAAGTTGTTCTCAAGGTAGCAAGTTACAGCATACACCAAACAGAAATGTCCCTACTGTTGACAAGTCCTCTGGCACTGAAATTATAGGCTTCTTGAATGAAATCCCATAAAAATCATTAATCCTGCCAATTAAATCCCCAAAGTGTTTCATCTTGAAATAAGGGCTTTTGCCTTTCATATATTTTTAACTAGTGAAGTTGGACTTTTTAGCAGATATAAAAATTCCAGATGTATGTTTGTCCCAGAACTACCAGCCTACCTGGATCTGGGTGCATCCACATGGATCAGCCATCCCTTTCATGAAATCAGCCACTATAATGTAGTAGACACCTAACCAAGACAGCTTAGAACTACACTACTAGTGCTGCTATTTAACCATATTATATTTTGAATTATGCCTTGCTGCTGGTGGCTCATTTCTAAAATTAGAAATTATTGCGAGTTAAACTCCCAGAATTTAAATGCGTTGTGATTCTAAAAGCAGAGCGTGCAGTGTTAAGACTTTTTACTCTGTATGTGTCACAACAGCAGGACCCTTTCTTCTGTCGGTCTCCTTTCTTTGGTTATTTGGCTTGGCTGTACCACTGCAGGACATGCTTGTACAACAGAATATTATTTGGAAAGAAAACAATTCAGTGGTTAGGAGGTCAGGCTTAAAATTAGGAGCACCAGATTCATGATCTTTGGTTCTCTTATAAACTGCTTTGAATAAAACAGTCTCGACATCCCCTGGTTCCTGCTACAAAATGGGAATTTGAGCATTCCTGCCCTATAAAAGGTGGTTTTAATCCCAACACGTTTACTTGCACACATGCTTCCCTACAGCATCACACCACGTGCTTCAATGTAAGCCAGCTTTTCACCTCTGAGAGCTATTGTGTCCACTGTGAAAACTAGGAGCTGCTTCCTATGTTAATTACAACCTGTTTAAAAATAGCTTTTCCCAACTTCCCTTCCAAAAATAAAATATTACTTAGATGACTTGCGCTGTCCAAAAGATGAAGGCAGAAAAAAAGCTAGTAGAAGTATTCTTGTAGCTGCAGCGAGCAGTGGGATGGGCTCACTTTAGTTCTATACAAGTGCCTTCATTTAGCCCGCACCCAGGGCTAAACAACAACAGTTTTTCTATCACCCACTGTCCCTTCCCCAAATGAGGAAGGGAATTGGGAAAAAGAGAGGGAGACTAGTGGGATTAAGTTAACCAGATTTAATGAAATAAAGAAAGTCAATATAAATGACAACACAAAATAGACAGAAATATACTCATCCACAAATCACTGGCAAGTTGCTCCAGGAATTGCAACAACAGACAGGGAGAAGTGAGGAGAGGCAAAGAGAGCAAGAAAAACCCCCACCTCTTCCCAGCAAACCCTCTTTTATAGTGAGCTTGATGTCAACACTATAGATAGAATACACCTGTGGGCCAGCCAGGGTCAGCTGCCCCAGATTTAACTGCTGAGGGCCTTGATCACCATGGCTGGCCACAAACTGAAACCAAATCCCAGTGAAACCAGGACAATGAGACAGATTGGAGCAACCTCTGCTTCCTTCATAAACCTACTGTCAACAGGAAGGAGGAACATCATAATCACAGTCACGATCAAGCCCTCTGACAGCTTCTCCATGCTGACGCTTACCGCAACACCGCAACACCTGAAAACCAGCACGCATGTGTGGCGCAGACTAACGGTGACCATTTACTATAAGCCACACTCAAGCTAGCTTTAACTAGACCGAGTACCCTCACCAGACCTCTCTCAGGAGCACTGAATCAGCACAGAGTGCAAATCCTACCCGAGAAAGACATTTTCTTTACCAGGTGACATACTCACGTCGAGTCTAGCAAAGTACCATCCAGGAGCGAAGCGTTGTAGTGATACTTCAAGTAATCTCCCTTCTTACTCAGTACGGTGCAGTTGGAAGGTTTGTAGTTAACAGTAATGCTGACCGAATCTGAGGGGTTGTGGAAGTCAACCACGTGGATGTCAAAGACCAGCACTGCAGATCCTGGAATCTTTCCTAAATAGGAATCAAATTAGGCAAGTAGAGAAAGAAATGGAACCCAAACAGGCTTATGATGACGAGGTACTGCACCCTGTAGGAATATATAGCCCCACTGTGCCTGCTACTGAGTAATTTTGCTCTTCTCGTTCAAAATTAAAGGATTACATCTCCTCTGTATGCAGCAGGTGCAAGCTGCATCCCGTGTAGGAAAGGGGACCATGGAAAAGCACTAAACACACACTCAGTTCAGCCGTGAAGGAAAAAGTTTCCACTATTCTGAATGTGAAAATCATGCAGAAATGAAGCAATAAGCATGTGTTTCCTGTGACCACCCTAAATGACTGATTTGTGTTTCATGTACCAATTCATTATTGATCATCAAAAGTCTCAGAGGATTTCTCATGCTTCAGGGAAGGCCATTATGTCTTAAATATTCATATTTATCATATTCAACCTCTCACAGCAATCTTTTTAGGTACTAAGGAGCTTTCCCAAAGGAATTTTAACTGTATGTTACACATACATAGACATTTTACTGTTACGTGCATCCACTGTTCACAGAGGTGGCTTAGGAGTCCACAAAACCTGTAGCTGTGGAAGGAATGGCAGAGAAAACTTCACACAATGAATTCCTTTAGCATACAGAGCTTGTTAAGACACACAGGAAGAAAGATCTCATGCTGCAGCACTCCTGGCATCCAAGTACCAGTCTGTCTGAAACACTAATTATCCAAATAATTTCAGGTCACCAATTACATGTGAGATTGCTCTACATTCTTATTGTCCTGCCTATTTAGCTAATTAAAATAATTTCACAAATTCTGGGTGTAATCCTGTCAGTCATATGCCCACACAATAACGAACTAATTCATAAGCCCTTCAAATGCCAACAAAATGGAGCTACACACAGATGCGCTGAACAATAAAGGAAACATCATTAATTATGGAAGGCTTGAATGAAAAGTCAAGCTCACCTCTTCCTTCTTCTCCATATCCGAGATGAGGGGGGATTATTATTCTTCTTTTTTCACCAGTGCATACACCCAGCAAACCTTCATCCATTCCAGCAATCACATAACCCTTCCCGACATACGTGTCGTACGTACGATTTCGTGAATAGCTATGGAAAATATCTGCATTTTAGCAGTGTTGGGTGTACTCCAGAAAACACAGCATCTTGCAACAGGTCTGCAACGCAACTCTTAAGCCAGTGAAGGTCAAACACACGGTCATTAACTAGCACCTGAGAAGCACAATCACCAGGTTCAATGACTCCAGGCCACCAGGTCTCATCAGCCAGTGATACGCACGTCATTTATTAACCAGTACTGGGACCCTGGCTAGGGAACAGCTTATTTGGAAATTCATTTCTACTACACCTTGAAAGAAAATCTGAGCTATATCTGTATTTCAGACTAAACAGAAAACAAGTTTTGATAAGTAACTGAAAAAAAACTGGTTTCTCCTTTAAATTTTCCTCTGCCCTGACTCTATTTTAATAAGTGTTATCAACCAGATATAGTTTATGTTCATTTTCATGAGACACCCTTCAGACTATCTCATTTTGCAACCGTGGCTATGTAGTTCAACTACAAGAAGCAGGAGCTGGGATAAATAGGTTCCCCAGCGATGCACAGCATCAAAATGAGTCACGACAACAAAACAGTATCAACACTATCCCTCCCCTCCAAACTATGCCAATCACTTATACGTAGGTTGAAGGATCTGCTTCAACACCTAATGATAGAATAAAACAAGCCTACAACAACAAATGAGGTTTATTACAAGGATGTGTCTGTCTTCTGTCTTTCTTCAAGGCACACTACATGAAGGCACAACCCCTTTGGGGTTGTTTAGCCTGGAGAAGAGGAGGCTCAGGGGTGACCTTATTGCAGTCTACAACTACCTGAAGGGAGGTTGTAGTGAAGTGGGAGTCGGCCTCTTCTCCCGGGCAACTAGCGATAGGACAAGAGGACACAGCCTCAAGCTTCGCCAGGGGAGGTTCAGGTTGGACATTAGGAAGAATTTCTTTTCAGAAAGTGTCATTAGACATTGGAAGGGGCTGCCCAGGGAGGTGGTGGAGTCACCATCTCTGGATGTGTTTAAGAAAAGAGTGGAGATGGCACTTAGTGCCATGGTCTAGTTGACAGGGTGGTGTCAGGGCAACGGTTGGACTCGATGATCCCTGAGGTCTCTTCCAACCTGGTTGATTCTGTGATTCTGTGAACCCAAGGAAGGGAAGGCAGAAAGGTTTAAATTCATCTTTACGAGGTAACTCTGGGCAAGAGCAAGACCAATACAGACCCTGACATAATTCAGAGGTTTATTCAACTGCTCGAAGTCCAGACAGCCCTGGCTGAGCCGCCTGGGGCAGCTCTGCAACTGAATATTGCAGAGGAAAAAAAATGAAGGACAAAGTTATTAGAGTTCTCGACCCCAGCCATTCGCAGTGCTTCTGGCATGCTCCCTGTACTAGTGAGAAATTTTTTCCTGGCCAGCTCCAAGGCTTTCTGTAACTATTGTTATCTGCTCTATTTCTTCATAGATACTTGTTAGATATTGGCCTTTCTTGTAAATTCTGCAGGAAGGCAGGATACGACACTCCAACAAATAAGCCCTCTAACTACTGCCAGTGCTTTACAATGATTTAGAGGCTGCTGTCTATAAAGCATTTATTACTGTTTATTGACAACAACTCTAATATAAATACTACAGCCATTTTCAAGCACTGTTTAATTACTACAGACAATACTCATTTACCTGGGTAGGTGCACTGTGATAAGCTTTACGTTCTTAACTTACAAGGCTTCAGAAGCTGTAAATTAAGGTCTACAGTGATGGCTGCTGATGCAGGTCTCCTGCTTTCTATCCTCCCACCAAGCTGGGCAGCTGAACGGGGAGGTCACGGTTAATTCTGAACCTTGCCACACCTCAATTCAATCACGAGATGCATGTCCCTGACTCCTCTTCATGGGAAGTAGCACACACAGTATACTATGCAGCTGATGTTTGCAAACTGATCCTCACCTTCAGCTTGCAGCAGCTTTAGTAGTACTAAACGTTTTTTCCATGAGTTTATTTTGTAAAACATTTTACAGTGGCTCGTTTTCAACTCTTTTTAGCTACTCGTGCCAGCTGTTCTGAAAGCTGCAGTTGAAAGGTAAAGTACTGCTCATTAAAGAGCAAACAAAAGTGACAGGAAGCTACACGGGTATTATTCATCATATAATTCTGTACATGAGGCTCATGTGCCCAGAGAGCTTTGAATCTGATGTGACAGCAATCCCTCTTCCTTTATCACAGAAACCCCACTGCTGAATTCAGTCTTGAAAGACATCAGCCTTCAAAATGCAAACAGTTTTCGAGTACAAATGGAAAGACTGTCTTGAGATTAACCTCAAACCAGCCACTGGCACACTGACTCACAATTTTCAGGACATCAAATGGGAATCATATTTATTTTCTCTCTCTTCAGTAGCATTACCTCTTTGGCAGATAAACCCTATGGTGCAAAGAGTCTTCAGGCACGAAGTCGAAAACATGCACAGCTTCACGAGGCAGCTCACCACCCCTAGATGGCGTCTGCGATACTGTCATAATATAAAACATGTCTTTGTCTTCCTACACTGAAAAGTTTTCTATGAGATTTTTAAGAAGAGAAGACTCCAACTCTGCTCAAAAATTTCAAAAAGGAAAGAAAAGCAAAGAATTGTATTTGTGTATATTATGGACAAGACAGACGAGTCAAACTGGAAATGGGGTCTGTGGGGCCGAATGGTTTGGTTACCTGGAATCAAACAACGTGCCATCCAGAAGGGTGCCGTTGTAATGGTATCGGAGAAAGTCTCCTGTCTGGCTTCTCCGCTGGCAAGATTCAGGCACATGCTGGTTCTCAATAGTAATTCCATCTTTGGGGTTATGGAGATCTAGCAAAACCACATCAAAGACAAGGGAAGCCTGGCCAGGGATCTCCTTACCTACAAACGTGTTAAGAGCAGAAAATCGGTAAGAAATTGCAGGTGTTCTGGAAGGAGCTTAAACATGTTTGTTGAAGAAAAGGAATATCAGGCACCTCCCCTCCCAAAATAAATCAGCGTAACCTGCTTCTAGTCAGTCATTTTTTGTTTCACGCGTGGGTTTGTCACTCAATTCTCCAACATCCAATGATTTCATTCTGTTCCTATTGTGATGGCACTGCCTCACTGAAAACAACAGCCTCTTCAGTAACACCCGTCTTAGCCAACATATGCCAGCTCCATCTGAGCTGCTGGTCTACCAGTATTTCCAACACACTTCATGAAAGTGCATAAAATAACCATTAGAATGCAAATTTGGTACATCCGCTCTTCCCATCCTGTTAATATCAAAACAGGAATATCAAAATATCAAAATGTGATGGAAATTGAAGAAGGGTAAATTGAGTATCTCAGTGAAGAAGTACCTTTCCATCAATACACAAATTATAGTGTGGGCTGCTTTGACTGAGAACCATTGAGCTCAAGATCTTGGCAAAATTTTGAAACATAACTCCACAAAGTTTTGTTATCCATGGAGACGGCTATCACAGTTAATGGTAATGAAGTTGTGGAAGAGCTATGAAACCTTGTACACCACAGACACATCCTTAAACGTTAGAGCAGAGAAAGAATTTAAGGAAGAGTCCCAGACTATACCTAACTGCCCCCTCATTTAACATGGGGACCTCTATGTATGTCCTGCAGGCTGCATACAGTCTCACAGGACAGTTAATCCATCTTGTAGTTATTACTAGGGCATTGGTTGCAAAAATAAAGAACAAAACTGGAACTAAAAATACGTTTTTCTTTTTTCACAAGTTTTCTGCTCTCTTTGGCAGTCATTGAAAGAATTATGCAGCCACCTGACTTCCAGTTTTTGAAGCCGCTAGATATTAATCACAGATTATATTCTCTGAATGAAATAAAATTTCAGTATATAAAGATTACAATTGTATCAACAATATGTCTGTTAAGCAACTTACTGGTTTTTTTTTAAATCTTTCTAATCAGTCCAATCCTGTACATAATACATTTTGAACCTCTCCTTCCATCACTTTGTTCCATCTGTCTGAAATGGGTAATAATGCTGCCCGTAAATTTAAAATACACAAAGTACAAGTTTGTTTTAAAATATGGATGACTTGGATAAAAAAAAAAAAAGCACTTTTACCATCTCCCTCTTCTCCATACGCCAGGAAAGGTGGTATTGTGATAATGCGCTTCTCTCCTACGCACATTCCCAAGAGACCCTGGTCCATACCAGGAATCAGCCACCCAATTCCCACATAGGTATCGTAAGTTCGCATCCGATTATGGCTAAAAATGGAAAAAAAAAAACAAAACAACAAACCACAACCAAATGTCAGCCAGCCACAGGAAAGAGCAATATTAATCTCCAAAAGCCACACACTATGCACAATATAACTCACAACTTGCTGCTCCAAAAATATTATTCCTTGATTTACCAAGGGCTGGCTGGGCAGTGTTTTCAAAGTGCTTAGCTAACCTAACAGAGGTTTTGAAAAGTGGCTCACAAACATAATGGCAGCTGTTATTAAAGCATCATTTTCCACAAAACTTTAATGAAGTACACATGCCATAAACTTAAATCTCAGTATGAAAGTGTTAGTAGCTCAATTTCATCACAAACTCTGCTTAGTTTATAAAGCTTGTATCTAACTTGAACAGCTATGCTGCAGTGGTTACACAAACTATTAGCTGACTGCAAGAAATAGTAATATAGATACAGGGAATTAAATTTTTAAAAAGAAAATATCTGGGCTGATAATGCTCATGCAGAAATATTGTACTGTTTATTGGTTTGAGTCAGTACTGCTGTCCCATAACCCCTGAATAAATTACTGACACTCACCTGACGTGGCTTTCATTTGTGTTTCTGGGCAATTAGCATTAATTGTTATATCAGTGAAGGGGAAGGAAGTGATGGTTTAAAGTGATGTCAGATACCTATTAAAAGACACAGAGACACACAACCCCACTGCGTACCTTGAATCAAACAGGGTCCCATCTAAGAACGTTCCATTGTAATGGTATCGTACGAAGTCAGACACCTGGACTGTCCGAAGACACTTCTCAGGCTTGAAGTAAGTCTGAACCTGCACTTCGTCCTCCGAGTTCCAGAGATCAATCAGAAGCACGTCGAAATGGAGCACGGCATTGGGGGGTATCACACCAGCTGCAAAACCAAAACAACACAACCAGGTTTATTTCCCTTTTTCTACAGGACGTCAGCAAAAAAAGGAACCAATCTACACATTCCCTAAATAAAATCCATGATGTACAACTTACTCCTTTTTGTGCTTATATCCCCCTGTCCCCTTGTCACTGTTGCAGCTACGTAAGGGCAGGGGAGAATCTGGCAACACGGACTGTTATCAAATACATCCATCAGGCAAACTGCTCCATTTAGCATTTTTTGCCTCTGAGTCTGCAGAGCAAAGCTGCTTTTGGCACTGACAAGACCTTGTGCAGCACTGCAATGCCAAAACACAATAACTATTTAACAGTGAGGTGGGTATAAATAAATAGTTAACTTTAGCAGCAAGGTTCGTTTGCTGAAGGTCCTCTACAGCCTAAAGCTCTTCCTTCCACACACCGAGGGAGCCTGGAGCGATCAGCTAGGCTAGAGGCTTCACAAACACCCCTGAGCAGGGGAGAACCTCTCTGCAACTCACGACTTGCAATTTCTACCCTTCTCTCTCTGACTCCATTTTCTCTCTGCTCTGCTGAATCGCTCGCACAACAAGCTGTTCACCGGCCCGGTGCTGCACTTACAGACGCCTTCGCTTCCGTAGGCGAGCTTGGGGGGGATTTTCACGAACCGCCGCTCGTTCACGCACATCCCGACCAGAGCTTTGTCCATCCCAGCAATAAGCTGACCTTTTCCCACAAACACGTTGAACGTGGATCCCCTGTCATAGCTAAAGAGGGAAAAGCGAGCACAAGGGTTAGCGGTTCATTTATCCATCACTCCACTATTTTTTTGAGAGTTTAACCGTACCTTGTCTCCCCCTTGCCCTGTCAGCAGAACTTTATCGCGAGGCAGCTGCTAAGACAAGGGGCAAATCTAAATGTTTCTGAAGCTTCAGCCCAGCTCTCCTTCTGTTCACTGCTCACCGTCTACCTGAAACGCATTCTAGCAGCGTGCGATGCATACCGCAGGCATCCGAAGCCCGTAACTACAAACAGCTAATTTACACACTAATACTGTAAGCAGCACTGGAAAATTACAGATGAGAAAGAAAAATTAAATACCATTACAAAATATGAAAGGATGGCTGCTCCCACAGCAAGATCTCAGCATAGTGATTTTAGTAACACCACAAAAATATTACACGAGATCAATAAGCTTTGTGACGTGAGACATCACAGTTGGAGATTCTCTGTGGGAGAAGAGGAGAGGGAAAAAGATGCCTTTTTGGGTAATAGCTGTGAGACTTGCCAGTTGGTTATTTTCTCTAACTGGTTACTTATTTTCTTCTCCACTTTCCCAGCTCTCGTGTCATTAAGATTTAAATAGCAAAAAATAGAGACGTGCTTTAAACAGCAAGTTTGCCAGCCCAAGAATCAAGACAGCTCACCACATCATCCTCCTCTGTGATAATACACAAACATTTGAAAGGTAAAAGAAATGACGCTTAAATGACAAGGAAGTTTTCCACAGGGAGCAGCAGCGTTACCACAGCAGGACACTAACACCAGCTTCGGTGGCTAGTTTGACCACCTTAAATCCGCACAATGACCCCACTGTGCTGTGCCTGAATTACTGCTGTTATTTAATTTTTTTAAGTGATGTATAAACATATAGCAGAAAGCATTTCAAAAGCTTTGTGCCTATTTTTAAGCTGTTACTACTTCCATTTTCTCAAATTCCTTTTATAATTTAAAGGACCTCCCCCACCAGATAAAAGGCAGTACTGGAAAAAAACCAATTAAAAAAACGGTTTGTGCCTCTTCGCCTGTTAAACATTCTGGAAAGCAGCCAGCAGCTAAATATCACTGGGGAAATGATGTCAAACTTTCCTTCGAAGACTGTACACATCACTTCCACAACATACTGAGCCTCCTAACAGTCCCAGAGCCTCGAATCCCTCAAATATTTTACTCAGTGATCTCTGTTTGCTCCATCATTTTTTTTTCCGGCAAATGTTTCCCTTAAAACAGACAACCCTCTATGCAGAGCATTCACTTTCAGTTGCACAAATATGCCTGCTCCCAGGCAAGGATGGAAAATATTTCAATTAGCTCCTGACAAATTCTATTATACACACAAAAACGTAAATAAGGTGTTAAGACTAATAACATAATAGGTTCTAAGAAACCCCAAAAAGTGGTATTTTGTAGCGATTGACAAAGCTTGGCAATACATCTGGGATGCACTTAAAACAGAAGAGCTCTTTTTTTTTTGCCAAAAATAAACATAGGATTAAGAAAACGTCAATGCTAAGCAAAGAACTGAACAAAGCAGCGAACAGAGCACGCAGCTTTGCAGGATCGACTTCACAGATTCCGTAAAACTGAGCAAAATTAGTTTCTATTGGAGGAATTTACCAAATTCACAGCAGATGAAATTAAATTCAGGCTTAAAAATGCAAATTATTTTATGGCTGTGGAAATAAAAATGCAAATACTGATGTGAAAATAAAAGAATAAACAGGCACATTAGTTAATTTATGTGACGCAGTCATAATTACTGTCAACAGCCTGTCAACAAGAACAGCTGTATTACTACCTTCTACACGGAAATACAGAAAAATAATTTTAAACCTCGAGAACATTTTCAGCAGCTAAAGAAGAAAGAAAGTAAAACTGCCCTTAGTTCAACACGCAGAGTATTTTTTTAGACTGATTTCATAGTAGTGTTTGATTAAGCTGATGCTGGTAAGCACTTTCATAAACTTACAAAAAAAACTGGTAGCAAGAAAAATGGGCTAATAGGGTAATTTTAGCATAAATTGACTGAATGTCTTTAACTTGTATGCAGGTAACATTAAAGATTTTACAACAAATATCCTAAAATATTTCTTCTCTTAACCTACAGAACACAAAAACCTCCTAATTTTCCATTGTCTTAACATGACAGACCACCATCATCAACCTTAAAAAAATACCATAGTTAGTGACTAACAAAAATGCACGTTAACATGAGCTGCCATCTAGAAAAAAAAAGATGAGCTGAACAAACCTGCCTTTTTACACCCTTTTGAAATGAAAATGGCCACACAAACACTCAAGTTGGATTAGACTATCATCGTTATTATTTATTTACTGATATTTGGAGGACCCAAAGAGATAAACCTGGTACAGTTTTGCACAGCCTGTTCCTGCCCTAAATCATTTATAGCCAAACAATGAGGAACTTGGAATTAAACCAGAGCCAACACCTGGGAAGCCCCTCTCAGTGCAGGAATTCGCTGATACGACTCGGCGTACAAGCAAGCCCCAGTACGTATCTGTAGAAATCAGAAACACATTTCTGAACCCACGGCTGGTTTTCCAACTGTCGCATATTTGTAAAATGAGCCGCGAGGACACTGCCTTTGTGCGTCCTCACATCTGCAGCTAAGACTTATTTTCCGAGGCTGTGTGTTGCCAATGAATTCACCGCCCTCGCTGCGCCTTTTCGCCGAAACTGCACCGACACCAGCTGAACCGCTACCGCATCCCGCTCCTCAGCTGGAGAAGCGCTGGTGAAGTGGCACTACGGGCATGCTGAAGTACAGTCAGCTCCAGAGGAAGTGCTGAGCTTCCTCTGACAGACAGTTATTTCCCTAAGGCTGTAGATTTTCCTTGAAGCACAAGGCAGATTACCAGGATTACTGAAAATACATTTTGCTTTTTCTTTCCGAGTTAAGACTTTGATCAGTGGCAATGAATGAAGCAAGAAAAAACAAATAAGCTGTCAGCAGCATCAGCATCCTTCACAATCTCCTGATCCCACTATTTAGGCTTCCTGATCCCAAAATAACAGCAGGGAAGCGGCCACACGCTTCACTGTACATAGGTCACGTTTATTCAAGGGTAACTTAACCAAAAATTTCTGTGTAAGCGCAGCCTGATAATTCCGACATTTCTGGCAAAGATAATGATTCAGAAATGTTTGCGCTTGAGTAGGTTTGAGCCTGGAGAAGGCATAGGAAACGTACTGAAAGAAATGGGTAGGAAATACTAAATACTGTGAGAGGCTGCGATGCCATATACGCTCCTGTTCACCAGGCTCGCTGAATATCCTTACGGTCTTCTCTCTTGGAGCAGAAAGCTCCCAGTCAGCACCTTGGAGATGCAGCTGGAAGAACGTGGTGGGGATCCATCAGGGCACGCAAACTACTGCGAACTGGACCCAGGCACCGCTGAGGTCGCGCCCTCAGTCCCCAGCAGTCACACCCCAGCCCTTTCCCCTTTCGTGTTTCAAAGACACCTTCCCACGGCGGCCTGTACACCCTGTGTTCTTGCCTCGTACGGCATTGCCCAGCTTGCCACTAGCCCGCTTACGGCTGGTCACACCAAAGGGCTCGTGGGCCACAGCAGGTCACAGCCAGGAAGAGCAGCAGGATCCGAACTGAACTTCACGGCCTCCACCCAGCGCCACCATCCCCGACCACCCACCAGATCGCGGGCAGCACGGCTCGCTCCCCTCCCCTCCCCACAGAGCACCCTCACACGAACCAACCCCCGGGGGGGCTGCAGCGATCAGCCCGAGGGGGGCCGCACGCCAAGCCCCGAGGCGGGCGCAAACCAGACCTGGAGTCGAAGCGGGTGCCGTCCGGGAAGGCGCCGAGGTAGTGGTAGCGCACGAAGTCTCCGGGCCGCACGGCCCGCGGGCAGCTCTCGGGCACGAAGCGCCGCTCGACGCGGACGTCGGCGCCGTCCCAGGGGGGCTCGGCGGCGGGCACCGGCGGCGCCTGGCACGCCGCCCAGCTCTCCAGCAGCGCCGGCAGCAGCAGCAGCGCGCCGCAGCCCGGGCCCCGCCGCCGCACGGCCGCCGGCCCCGCCATGGAGGGGCCGCGAGTGGGGCAGCCGCGGGGCGCGCTCAGGCGGGCGGCGGAGGGGAGGCGGGGAGGGCGGCAGCCCCGGCCCTGCCGCTCCTCCTCCCGCCGCTGCAAACGTGGATGAAGCGCTCCCACCCGAGACGGGGGAGGAGCAGCGCGGGCGCCGGCTCCCCCCGCCCTCGCCGCGGGGCCGCGCAGCCCCAGTGCGGAGCGGAGCGGAGCAGCGCCGGCACCGCCACCCCCCGCCCCCGCATCGCCGTCCCCCCCTCCCTGGGCTGGCGGGGGGGGTGGCGGCGGTGCGACGTGGCGCTGCCCCCGGGCCGCCCTCCCCGGCCGCCTTCGCTCCGGGAGGCGGGCGGCCTCCGAGCGGGGCTGGGCTCGTAACCCCCCCCCGCCAGGTTACCAGAAGCTCTTCGGAGCGGTGCTGGGTGCCCTGCGACGGAGTATTCACGCCCGACGATTCACCACAGAGCCCCGCATCGGGGCTGTTTGTCCCTGTGGTTGCTCCGTGCGCGACTTGGGAGTATTTGTAGATTAAAAATCCCCTCGCAAATGTTCCCTTTGAGATCCAAACTCCAAAGATGACAGATAAAAGTTCGTGTTGGCAGCTACTGCTTGATGCACACCAAGTGCTGTCGCAGGTATTTGCAGTACCCTCGCAGGGAAACTTTGCAAATGAGACAGAAAAAAATGACTGTCAAGCACCCAGTAAGACACCAGTGCCCCAGTCGGCCAGCTATCCCCTTTTCCTCTCTCGTTGAACTTGCACGCACCAGTGAGGAGGAACTTAGGTTTGTTCTCAGTTATTCTAACTCGTTTCAGTGAAGAAGCACAGAAAAGCCAAGCGTCTGCATGTGAAGCATCAAGCTCTGAACAAGATGAGGTTAAATAATACAATATTTTTGAAAAAGCAGGGAATTTTATGGCAGCAGGTTTAGGGCAACCGGTTGGAAATGCAGGCACACCTAGGAATACCATTTATTTAAGAAACTCCGATGATAAGATTTTGTTATTCACAGATCTTTAAAGCAGCACAACTCACACTTGGGTGAACTACTTGTGAAAAGGAATCACAAAAATCAGGGCAGCCAGTGTGGTGAGAGATACCTGAGTGCCACAGCTGGGAAGACGACAGCTCACGGGCCCAGCTCCCCGTCCTTTGTGCATCTACCACCCAGCTGTATCACCCAGCAACAGAAGGGATGCAGCCAAATCCAACGTTTTTAAAGTGCTTTCAGAAACACTCTTATATAATATTGACATCTTGCTAGGAAATGGCTGCTGCTCGATGACCTAATCAGTGAAAAAAGTTAGCAACTCCGGCACCAATTTAAAGATAACCTGATTTGTGGTTACAAGTCACGTCCTTCTTCCAACAACTGTCACGCTGCACGTTCCAAATCGGCCCTGCGAAGCATCTTTTAAACAAGCCGTGTAAATTGTCTGGCACTTGCCTAGATTTAAACAGCCTATTTGATGTTCTTTTGTATGGGCACACTTTATTCTCTTAAGGAGAATTCAGTTCACCATTGGAGTATGTTGATACAACCAACATGAAGATAAAGCTTATCCTGCATTTGGCACTTCTTTTTGCCAAGCAGTGACACAGTCTTTATTTATGTCCATTTATTTCGGAAGTTCTGTGTTTTCAGAACAATTCCTTGGACTCTTACTATTTATGCAGTTTTGTACCCATTACTTATCACCTCTGTCAACAACAATGCTCCACTTCTGATGTAATTACCACTGCCTTGACACTGCTCTAAGCGTTACCAGTCCTATTAACTCCTAAAAGAGCCATGTGTCCGTTTCATAGCAAAGCTTATGAAACCAGTGACAGATGAGATGGAGAACCTACCATGTTTCAAAATGTATGTATTCATTTATGTTCCTCTTAATTCAAACTGAAAGTGAAACATCCTTCAACAATCAATACTGATGAGCAGCTCAGCACAGTAACGCATACAAACACGTACATGACAGGAACATCTTTATTGAGCAAACACTGACTTTTCATTGTACTGGAGCTGAGGAGAACCAGTAGTGACTCCAGGTAACTGAAAAGGGTTGTGATGGATCACAGGTGCCATGATTCCACACTGGAAAAGTGCGTAGACATCTGAAATATCTGGGCACCACGTACAACAGTAAACTGGAAAAAAGTGCACGAAAATCCTTTTATCTAGTCTGGAAAAAGGCTTAGAGAAACACAGACATATGGTATCTCTGCGAACATCTACTGAAGGTGAGCTTAAACCATTATTAATGGCTAACCATTTAACCATGGCCAAGAGAGAAGAAATGAAATGAGATGGTTTTGATACTGTATTTCCTTAGAAATGCCATGTTTAATATTTGCTATTTTTCAAAGCACACCCACAGACATACACACAAAACAAATTCTTATTTCTATGCCGGTTTGTTTGGACACTAACCCAGGTTCCCAGGGAGTGTTTTAGGGATGCTGATCGCTATCAGATCGCCTGTTCTTCACTCAGCCCAAACACAGCAATGACTAATACAGCGTGAGCAGGGAGATAAGCACAGACATGCATGAAGCTCCTAGAGAAGCTAGTCCTGGAGGGAGGATTATCCTTCCCAGACTTAAAAACACAGTACAGCTAAGGTGCATTCTCTCTCTGAAATCCTAGCTTCCAGGGATGTCACAGGTCAGATATTAAATGAGGATTAAGGAGCTGGGATTCATGCCTTTGCTTCTCCTTTTGGAGGGTGCCGTGTGCCTCATGTAATGTTCAAGGAGCTGCAGTTCTTCTAGCTTTGGGCTACGCTGTATCGAACTAAAATATATCTCAAGGATTTGATGCTGTTCCCAAATCTTTTGTAGTGCAAGGAAGTAAAATGCCAGCTGTCATTCTCTACCTCTGTATCACAGCAGCGTTACTACAGGAGCTCATCACACGGAGGAGAAATTCAAGAGCTCAAGTGCCAAGAAGGTAAATCTGAAAATTCCTTCATACTGCCAGTACAAATCACGTCTCAGAAGCACTGAAGAAAGATGAGGAGCATGCTGATGTGCCATTTCACATAAAGATTAATTTATGGTAACATGGGAAAAGGAATAAAGCCTCAGCCTGAGTCTGAGGTAGGCAAGATACCACTGGTGTCTAACTTGAGATGCTGTTCTGCTCCTTGGAATGCGTTGAAGCCAAGCGCCAGGCCGTCACGAGATGGTGGGCCTGGTGCAAATTACAATGTTTGCAACACATTCGGTCACATAAACGTGGGAGAGGTTGTGACTAGTGAAATATTCTGCTGAGTAGCTGTTGGGCTTACCCAGTACTTAACCACTAGCTCTTCTCAATTGCCCATCATACAGCTAAGATTACAGGCCTGAAGATTCAGTCCCTGGATGCCTGAGGTATGTATTGTGTTTTGATATGGAGGTTTTCTAAAAAGGTAGCGTACTGAGACAGAAAAATACAGAGTGGATTTACAATGTTTTCTAAATACTCTATCAATTATAGATCAAGAAAAACAGAGGTAGTCCTTTTTTTCTTAGAAAGAATATGTCAAATGCTGCAGTCTGCAGATACCTTGAAATTATGGCAGGCAAATTTAGAGAGAACTCAGATACTAGAAGTAAAAGAGTGAGAGCAACGGGAAACACAGCTTGAACTGATATAAAATCCAGTTTAAAAAAATATCAGTCTGATTTTAATCACAAGGTAATATTCAGAAAGATCACAGTGTAATGCTGGTTTTGGCTGTATAATCTACAGGGGGATTGCGTGAAGGGACTCTGAATTATTTTTGTCTTCTGCAGTTTTCCACAGCTGTTCACCTGGGTATGTTCTCTCCTGGATCACAACTAATGTGAAAGAACCATAGTGCGCTCTCTGCTGAGCTGAATTTCAAGAAAGGTAAATAAAAACCCCATTTATAACTCAAAGCTAATTTCTCCTTCTAAAGAACTGTACAGTTCGTGGAGATCTTCAGATACTTTGAAACAATCACTGAAGCACAGTGTATCAACACTGGTTTTAAGTATTAAATATGGCTAAACTAGATCCATAAAACATTCTCAGAAAGTACTGGTTTTAGTAAACAGCATTTTGAACAAATACTATTTTTATGAAGCTACATGATAAATTCAGAGCGCCTGAAATCTGGAATAGCTCTTTGTACCCAAAATATTTTAAAATAAATTCTATCAGTTACACATGATTTAATTATGTGTAATTTACTGTCAATGGTGTGACTCATGAGGGACTCACATGACCCTAAATGCCTTTGGTGACCAGTGATCCGGATGACTTGGGCTTCTTCCTTCATGGGCCATAAGAAATACTGTGACACAGAGCTCTTTTCGCAGCGAGTCATGGTGGATTGATCGGCCACCTCCACAGGCTATTTAACATGCAGATTTTATTCTGATTTATTACTGGCAGTGGTTTAGCAGTAAACACGAAAGTGCACAGAGCATCAGAGAAATGGGTACACTTTAAATTGCTGATGCTGTAGGTACATTTCACTTACTTACTCCAATTTATCTTCCATTTGTCTCTACTCCACCCACTATAGATGATCTAGTGAAAGACAAACAAATAGCAGGTAAGGCTGTGAACCAGTACTCTCTTCCAGACCCTGCCGTGCCAGGAGAAAGTCTCACTTGCCCCCAAGTACTAAGCAACTCCCCTGTTGGAGGTCACAGTATAATGAGATACACCAACAGAGGTGTCTTAATTAGTGCTTATTGGCCTGTCATTCCAAATGTGCCACACTAAATTATTATCCAAGTGATTTAGCAAATCCAGCTCATTTTGACGGGCATGGGTTAGACAGCACTTACAAAAGCCCACTGCCACCAGAGATGAGGCAGTAGCTCCCAACAGCCAAACACAAGGATAGATTAGTCTGGAGAAAAGGCAGCTCAAGGGAGACCTTATTGCTCTCTACAACTACCTGAAAGGAGGTTGTAGCGAGGTGGGTGTTGGTCTCTTCTCCCAAGTAACAAGCAATAGGACAAGAGGAAATGGCCTTGAGTTGTGTCAGGGCAGGTTTAGGTTGGATATTAGGAGAAATTTCTTCACGGAAAGGATCATCAAACATTGGAACAGGCTGCTCAGGGAAGTGGTGGAGTCACCATCCCTGGAGGTATTTAAAAGACGAGTAG
This sequence comes from Nyctibius grandis, assembly GCF_013368605.1. Classification (NCBI taxonomy): domain Eukaryota; kingdom Metazoa; phylum Chordata; class Aves; order Nyctibiiformes; family Nyctibiidae; genus Nyctibius; species Nyctibius grandis. The sequence goes on from NC_090664.1 coordinate 4,544,177, forward strand.
ATGTGATGCTGAGGGATATGGTTTAGTGGTGGACTTGGCAGTGCTGGGTAACGGTTGGACTTGATGATCTTAAAGGTCCTTTCCAACCAAAACGATTCTGTGATTCTCTGACTACAGGTAACTGTTGTCTTCCACCAACACTGCTGCTGTTTGTAAGGTAAACACCTGCCAAAAGCCTAAGCCTCAATCGCACACTTTTGAGGCATCAGTCATGCCTTCTTTTGTGCTTGCATTGCAACTGTTGTAGTGTGTACATTTCTAGAAGTGAACAAATAATTTTAGCAAGCCAACTCTGGGCAAAACTATTTTCTAATTACATTAGAATGATGGTGTTGGCCTCAGTGTAGATTACCAGTGTAAAACTGCAGAAAAACGACCCTATGCATCCAGTTTTTCCTACCATTTCTCACAACTTTCTATTTAAATGTTACCTATTTCCATTCAATGTTCATGTATTTATCAGGCAATATAAATATGTGTATATGTTAAATATGAAAATGCCATTATCCTCATCTCATAAAAAATGAAAGGGTTTTCAGACCTAAATATCCTTGAAAATAGAGACCACAGAGGTTAAAACTCACTTTTTCAGAAAAGCTGAAATTTCAACATAAGTATGAAAATCAGTTATCAGTTTTTCAGAAAAGTTCATCTATGGAGGGGCTAAAATTTAGAAAATCTGGTCATAAGTGACATACCTAATGTAACATAAGTAGCTGAAGACAAAACTGGAAATGTTTTGGATAACAAATTATTAAAACTCACGTGAACCAAAGCATATTCTAAATATATTGCAGGTACCCACAAAGTCAGAGAATGGTTTTGAAACAATGGAGTCCTTACTCTAAGCTTATACTAAGCTGCAGAAAGACTTGGATATTCCTAACAAAGGATACATGTGGTTAAGCCACAGGTTTTCAGTCTGTGGATTTCTATAGGACTGTGCCCAAGTGGTAAGGAAGCCTGCTGGACATTGGGCCAAATTCCTGAGGAGTGGGGGTTTGCATCTGCAAGATAAACGATCTAGGAGACTGCATACCAAAGAAAAAAAAAAGAAAATAAAAAAGTAGAAAACCAGGGAGTTAAACTTCAGCCTTCTGCCATACAAAATTTGGAAAACAGTGTGTCTCACTGAGCTTTCATACGCAGCATGCACAATCTCAGAACTGTATTGCTCAAACCGTGCAGAAAGGAGTGGTTCCTGCAACAAGGATCACGGTGGTTTTCTTAAATGCATTAAAAACAATCAAAAAATTAGTAATAGTTTGCCTGTTATAAAGGGTCTTCGCTGAATCAAAAGGGAGGGCAGAAGCATTATGCATTTATTTGAAGATGAAAAAGCTTTTCAAGAAGCAGCACAGACACTAAGGTCTGAAAAGCAAATGGTGACAATGGGGTAACTAATTTATCACGTCTAAGTTTTATCATGCCCGATCTGTACTCTGTCTGCTGGAACTATAATTAAAAATAATAATGTTTTGTTCCAACATTCTTTCAAACAAAGCTGCCTTAATAAAGTTGGTTTGTAAATGAGGTGTGGACTACGACTCCCACCCAGAAAGACAGATCCCTTTTATCCAAGCTCCAACCTACCCCCCGCCCCCACATCCACCCATCCCCTGCCTATAGCATTTTGCCTATAAAATCCCTTCTGGAAGCTGTATGTGTTGGGACGAGAAGAGGAAACGGTTCCTCTGCAAACAGCTTGGCACAAAATAAACTATGCAAACTTTCCTGAAATGTAAGGGCATCTGTTCTACCAGAAGGAAAACCAGCCTGCGTTTTGAAATGAGCACACCACTTGCCTGTCTCGGGTAAAAGGATGATTTGCAGAGGTGATCTGAAAAGAGGCAAGTCAGGTCAGTCACTTCCCTGCATACCAGCGCTGTAGCTGCCAGTGGCCACTTGCCTAAGCAAACTGGAAAAAGGACACCTTGTTATTTTTCCCCTCCTTTATTAATATTCATATGTGAATCCCCTGGGAACTGCCCAAAGTGCATAGGTGTTACAGAATAGTGCTCACCGGTTCTTATCTGGGTGATATCAGGTTCTTATTCTGCTCATCGGGGGTCCAGTGCAAGGACATCACTGCTATCATCTCCCCTAGTTAGTAAACACTTGGTGACTCTTGCATGAATTTTTATTTACATTTTGCACCTTGAGAGAGAAAAAGTCATGTATTTAGGCATCAACTCTTAACACACTATTTCTACGAGGGATTTCAACACTCTTTTGGAAACAGATTCACATGGATTCATAGGATATTAACTGCATTTCTGAACATGTTTTTAACAGAAAAGAGTCCATCTGTGGAGCAACTGTAGGGTGATATTCCGATAACCTCTTTCTGATATCTGATCTGTGTATTAAAGGACAGTTTTAGGCCCAGGCTTACAAAATTGGGTTCTTTGACATCACACAACCATCTTTAGGTGTTGCATAGAGCTGGTAAGATCACACTGAGTGCTGGGCACGTTCTGATCCCATTCCTGTTTTGCTGGGCTGTTGTAGCACAGGTCACAGCCTTTGTTGTCTGCCTTCTCCACCAATTGTTGCAGCCAAGTTTTATCTGTCTGTCATTACATTTAGGGTCCAGACCAAACATCCCATGGAATCTATGTGGGCTAAAGAAACACTCCATAAACATAGAGCCAATAATTAAAGCCTTAGCGAATGAAAGAGTTATTATTAGTCCAGTTACAATCATGCTAAGACTTATAGTCCAAATTAGCTAATTACTGCAGCTCATTCAAGAGCACTATAATTAAAACTACTGTACACAAGCTTCCTGTTATCTACGCCTTGCTCTGGTATCATGCTCACCCTTCTGCTGGGCTCAGAAGTCAGTAACACCAGTGTTCTTTAGAAAAGGGTTGGTTATAGTAAGTTGTCAGCATCCCAAGTTCTTTGCTATGATTACAGTGCTAATATTTATGATTTCTTTGTCTCTGCCAGGAGGAGAATGTTGTTGTGCATTTCTTCCTCCTCGCTTTAGGTCTGCTTGGGGTCATTTTTATATGTTTGCTAACAGTCTGTTAACTTGTTCTTTCTTTGTTGACTCACAGTTCCATGTTATATCTCTGTTTACGGCATGTTCTAGGTTTTATCTATGTTGCAGACTTGCTCTTTGTTCTCTACATTAAACCACAAAATTGATTGACTCAACTTCTAAAGCTTAATTTCTTTAGTAACCTGTGGTTGACAGTTCGTGGTTTGTGGTCTGTAGTCCTGAGGCCTCTGTCATTGCCCTGTGCTTCAGTTTTCAAGGTCTCCACCGTTATCTTGTATTTTGGGAGGCCCAAAATCCCCTGTTTTTTTCCCCACAGCCTTCAAGCTGTGGTTTCCAGATAATTTAACTAATATTTTATTAACACAGCCTAACCACCTGTAGCCAACATCTACTTGTTTTGGCAATATCATTGGTACATTATTAAAATTACTTTATAACTGGGCAGAACACCTCTCATTTCTTAGTTTATTCAAGCACGGCCAAAAAGCGCTGCACAAGGCTGACAGGAGAAAGCCCCATTACAGGATGCTAAATTGATTTTTTTACACACTCCACAAGTGACATATAGGAGCGTGGGCCATGTACGAATCTGCCTAGATACAGACTGGACTAGGAAAGAATGTGTTTTCTCTATCTCTAATGATATATTTATCCTTCCATTTCTGTAACTATAGATGACAGTAACTTTCAAGCAGAAGTAACTATGAGTGAGTGTTTCTGGATGTCATTCATAATAAAGCTAGCATAAGGGAATAAAAATACAGAGGCTCCTAGCCCAAATTGGAAAACGTTGTTTTTGTGTGTTTGGCCTGAATTTCAACAGTCCAGTATCAGAATGTTGGGGACTGGAAGGGACCTCGAAAGATCATCTAGTCCAATCCCCCTGCCGGAGCAGGATTACCTAGATCATGTCACACAGGAACGTGTCCAGGCGGGTTTTGAATGTCTCCAGAGAAGGAGACTCCACAACCTCTCTGGGCAGCCTGTGCCAGTGTTCAGTCACCCTCACCATAAAGAAGTTTTTCCTCATATTTATGTGGAACCTCCCGTGTTCCAGCTTGCACCCATTGCCCCTTGTCCTGTCAAGGGATGTCACTGAGAAGAGCCTGGCTCCATCCTCATGACACTTGCCCTTTACATATTTATAAACATTAATGAGGTCACCCCTCAGTCTCCTCTTCTCCAAGCTAAAGAGACCCAGCTCCCTCAGCCTCTCCTCATAAGGGAGATGTTCCACTCCCTTAATCATCTTCGTGGCTCTGCGCTGGACTCTCTCTAGCAGTTCCCTGTCCTTCTTGAACTGAGGGGCCCAGAACTGGACACAATATTCCAGATGCGGCCTCACCAGGGCAGAGTAGAGGGGGAGGGATATGCCGGGCATTGGTTAAATGGGAACTGTTTTATCAGTCACTATATTATGGAGGCAAAATTCAGGAAAGGAATCTGCTTTTGCAAGGGAAAAGTTCTTGCAAATTGATCGCTGATTGAAGAATATAGGCAAAGCTCAGAAGGAAGAATTTCCTGCAGCTGTGAAAAAAAAATGGCTACCAGGCAAAGAATCTGGCCTTGATCCCTACAAAGTCAGCAGCAAAACTCCTGCCAACTTTGATGACAGTAAGACTATAACTGTTAGGGGTTGAGCAGCAATATATATATAGATTTAATACATAAGGAACATCCAATCTGGAATAATTATCATCCCCCTAATAAGGGGTTCAAATTGCAGCAATCCCGACTCAACCTCTCATCTGTCAAAAGAAGGTAAATAGAGGATTACAGATTTCATTGCATCTGGCTGAAACCAAAGTCCTGCCCACTCAGCTTGGGCACAAGCAATCCCACAAAGGATGGTATGTTTTGTAAGAAGTCCAAGGGTTGTCAGACAAAATTTCTCTTCCCTACCATTGTTATATAAGGTGCTGTTATCATCTGAGTGCTCCTATTACTCACACAGTTCCCAAATGTGCTCACTCCTTACTCAGGCAAAGTCCCTCGAAGGCTACATAAAGCTTTGCATCAATAATGACATACCTGGGGGCTTCTATTAATAGAAAGGACATCATGTCAGTGCATTCCCAGAAATAAAATGCTGTATCAATAGTGTACTACAAAAATACACACCCATCAAATAGAGCCTCGTTCTTGAAAAAATGTCAGTGGTACTTAATGCAAAATGGCTGGGACTACATACAGTTATTCATATTTATTTATAAAGACCAGAAAGCAAAGGGAGAAAACTCATGAAAAATTTAAGTAATTGAGTGATTTCAGGTCTCTAAAGTCTTAAGTGAGTTAAAATAATGAAGAAAGATGAAAGATAGATTATTTTCACTGAGTGGTGGCTTTAAGAGACAGTAAGCATCACACTTCTGATGGAATGGGTGACTCCACCACTACAAGCTCCAAGTAATCAATAAGGCAGTATCGCCACAGAAGGACGGAGAGAGTTAATCCATGCAGTCAACTACCAGAGGCTTGGAGGACAGAATTTACAGAAAGGAATACTATCATTCCTCTTGTAGGTACCAGCTTATCAGTCTTCAGGATAAATCCAATAAAAATACTTGAATGCTTAAAATGGGATGTAGCCTTACAAAAGAACTTCAAACTAAAGCAGCAGTTCAAACAACTTTGCTTAACTGCTGTCCAGCCCGAATTTCCAACGGCACTTTCTTGATTAGCTGTAAAGCTTTCCTGCAAGCACACATTTTTCAATACCCTGGGTAGCAACCTAGTCTTTACAGAAACAAATGATTCAGTGCTTAGTTCATACCTGTGCTTGGTTGGGATCCAAAACTTTGATGTTCTCCTGCCCAGTTTTCCTAAAGGCTTGCCCCCGTAGACATTTACAGAGTCTTGAACACTGACAGGATCAGGACTGTACAAAATCCAGCTGTGGCCATCATATTCTTTAAGCCATTTGCTCCCTCACTTCTTTTATGTGATGACATATGGCAGTAAACACCAAGTTAAAGGTTCAGGTGTGTAGGAGAACTACTCACTGCTGAGCAGTGCCATTGTAAACATGAGATTAATCTGAGAAGCGGGAAGTAGGAGCACGATATTGCCACCTGCAATGGTGCTAATCAAGGGAGAACTGGGCTCTAGCGCCTGCTTAGAGCACTGATTTTGTATCTTACAGAAAGAAGTAGTTTCCAGTGTTGAGATGGGCACCCCTCTTAGTGTACTCACAGCCAAGTTCAAACACACTTGTCTTTCTCAGAATCACAGAATCACAGAATCAATCAGGTTGGAAGAGCCCTCTGGGATCATCGAGTCCAACCATTGCCCTGACACCACCATGCATGTCCAGGCTTTTCTTAAACACATCCAGAGATGGTGACTCTACCACCTCCCTGGGCAGCCCCTTCCAATGTCTAATGACCCTTGCTGAGAAGAAATTCTTCCTAATGTCCAACCTGAACCTCCCCTGGTGAAGCTTGAGGCTGTGTCCTCTTGTCCTAAAGTTCCTTGTTCTCACCCTGTGAATCTCAAATGCTTTTCTCTACTGCTTCCAAAGAGTGGAATACGAATGGCGGGTGGCCCCCACCAACATAGCCATTAGCCTGATGGTTGCTGTATGTTTTCCTAGTGACACAGGAGCCACCAGCATTGAATACCTAGGCCAGGGAGGGAACAGAATCCAAGTCTCTCATTTTCTAATCGTTAAGCTAGTATACAAAAGAAATTGCCAGCACTTGCACTTCAAATAAAACTTTTCGTTTATCTGTAAGAAAGGATGTCAGCACCTCTCTTCACACCTGAGGTTCCCCAGTGGCCAGAAATGCCACTGCTGTTCTGAGGGAGCCTTTCCTGAGGTCAGAAATGGTCCAAATATTAGACTCCCTCTACGCTGAATGTCTGCTATTGGCTAGCTTCAGGCAGCCGCGGGCTGGCTACGCTGGATTTAGATGCTGTGGTCTGCTCAGCCTGCTCGTTCTTCTGGATCCCATTAGGAGGTGCTTAACTTCCCATGGAGCCTAACACAGTTCTGGATTCCTCTCCTGTGCGTAATAATTGACACATAATAAGAAACAGATCCTGGCCCAAAGCTCTAGCCAGCCAAAAATGGAGAAAAAGAGATTGGCTGACATTCCGCCAGGGTTAGGCTCTCACAGGCATACTGGTGCCCAGGGGATGACATAGATGTAAATTAATTTGGCCTCTGTATTATCGCTTGTAGTTGAAACATTCAGGTTTTTATAACAAAAATAAAGTTTCAGTGGATATTATGAACCATACAGGCCTTTTAGATACTTCCCATCACCACAGAAATTCCAATGTTTCTTCTTAGATGTTTTGGTGAAGCTGGAATTACAGCACCATGACAGTCAGCTCTTATGGTAAGACATTTCCCCCAAAATAATTAACTTCTTGAAGTGGCTGAAGCACTACATTCAAATAAAGGGAAAAAAAAAACAAACCAGCTTCAAACAAATACCTTGCTAAGTACAAGGAACCAGATCCTCAGCTAATGTAAACCCTTTAAATAAAACAGATTTAAGCAATTTACAGATACTGAGGATCTTTGCTCCAGAATAAACAGAACTGAAAATAACCATTACACTTTTTCTACTCCCTCCTTCTTCACAACTCATTTTGTTTATATCTTTGCGAAGGACTGATACAAAAGCAATTGTCTCCTTGGGTAAGTGTGCAACAGTCACAGGAATCCAGGGCTTTTCTCAGCAAAGGAGGAAAAAGAAATTTTGGAGCTACCTACAGCTTTAAATAATCTTTTGTTAAAAATGGGAGGTAAAAAAGATACTTCTGAGCTGGGTAATAAAGTGATAAAGTTCATTTTTAAGACAGATGAGGAAATGCACTAGAAAATTATTTGTCTCAAACCAAAGAAGGAACACATTTAAACCACTGTGGCTGAGAAGATTTAGGTACCTATCTAATTTTACCTTCTGCGTGCCCCATTAAGTTACTGCGGTAGAGAGTATTACACAAGTGCCCTGATCTGCTCAGAAATTAGGGTATGGACGTACAAACCACTGGGATGCAAAGAACGCAGCCAAGCTTTCATTGACTTAACAGTAAAAGAGGGCAACATACCATGGTCTGTCCTTCTGACTCCACTTGCAACCCCACACTTCTGTTGAGACTATGCGCTTGGTTCCTGGATTTGTGTCAATTATTCTGTCAAGGCTGAAGTCATTGAATCTGAGGTGATCTAAGCCAGGCCCTTACCTGCTCTGAACTGGCAGAACTCTTCGTACGTCAGCCAAGCTAGGACAGTCAAGGGTGTATGAAAGCGAGACTGGCAAGGTTTCTGGAGAACTCCTCTCTCTTTTGCTATTGCACGCATCCCTCCCATAGAATACCATTTATAAACTGGAAACTCTCCATCTTAGAATTAATTAGGTTTTCTGTCACTGTCCTAACACGCTGGAAAGCTGCTCCAGAGTCTGACTACTCTGTTGGTTTGAAAACGTAAAGTAAAAAGGCACTTGAAAATAGCAAAATAACACTGGAATGGAAGGAGGGCTAAAAAAATCCATTATATCACTTGAGTTTGCTGCCAATATAAAGTCTCTATTTAGTAGGCATCAGCCCAGCTGGTACTTAACTTTTAATAACTATTGCAATCTCTCTAAATAGAGTGAAAATTGGATCCTGTGTCTCACTTAAGTTCTTTCAGACTTTTTAAATGTAATTGCGACACCTCAAAATATTTCTCCTTCCTTACTTGTCGCTTGAAGATACATGACCACGTAAGGGACCGATTGCAATTTGACGTGTTACCACATGCTAGCAGTATCAGAGCAGCAAATCTCTTAGCCTCCAGCAAACATCAAGTCATCTGCTTAACCAGCCCTAGAGTGGATTACCTTAAATCACATTACCTTCCATTCGCCTCATACTAAGCGTGGACACACAGTTATTTAACTCAGATTAACAAATAAACTGATTTTGCTGTTGAGCCTTTAAACAAGAGGACTTCGGTGAGTTTTGCACCTCGGGTCAACTGCTGTGATCTGCCATTTCAAGAGATGGCAGCAACTCATCCTCTTCGTCCCAGATCACGCCCAGAGAAAGGCTACTAATAAAAGTCACGGAAGGCCCACGACTGAGCAAAACACACGAGCTAACTACAGACCCATGGGATGAATGAAGAAGGTTTTCTCACAACTTACGCACTGCCTTGTGACATCTCAGCCAGATGGATATGTTGAAATCAGTTTGTGAAGAGCAGGAGTTTGGTTTTTTGAGAAGTATATTTGCAAGATTATGTCGCTTTGCTGCTGAGTGTTGTTTTGTGGTGGAACGGCCACTCCATTCTTTCCAGTGCCAGTAAACCTACAAAATATGGTGTTTGAAATAAAAATCTTCATCAATATCATACATTTTGCAGGACATGCAAAAGCTAGTTTATTTTGTTTAACACTTAAAATAAGCACTGAATCTTTGCAAAAGACTGTGGCAGAATTAACTGGACAAAACCAGTTTCCCAGGATCTGAAGTTTCAATGGCAGCCACTTAGCTGAATGAAAGTGAGTGATGAGACACGTGATCTTTTGCCCCAAATAAGCAAGGTTTTACCAAGTAGAGCCTAAAATAGTATTAAAGTAGTGCTTGTTCAATAATATTACATTGTTAAATAAAGCTGAGATTGGTACTTCCCTTGTAAAATATAAGTGTTTTAATGACTGTTTTCATCTTACTGTATTTTAGAACCACAGAACAGTAATGAACAGCAAATAGCCCCCTTTGCCTTTGACGTGCACTTTTGAAGCGCCAAGATGAATCGTTAAAATCACCTTCAATTTCTGGACTTCTAAGATACATTTTTTTGTGTTTCACTCAGCTCTTAAGCAATCCCAGAAATCTCACGTGCCCTCGAACTTCACCGTGAGGCTAAAGCAGAGATTTGAGCTTTGCCTTCCCCGCCCTGATCTACCTCCATTCCTCATCCTGCAACAGAAGGATCATGGCTGGGGCAGGAAACCGCAAAAACCTGGGGGCAGGTTCAACTCTCTAGGGGTGCTCCTGTGCTGAAGAGGAGGGAGTTGCCCTTTGCTGGCCAGGCAGCTCCGGACGCAGCACGGTGGCCCTAGCCAGGCCTCCCTGGGCCTGTAGCCAGACCCTGCCCCATAACCAACATAAACCTCCCGTGGCACCAACCCACCCGTTAAAAAAAGGAAAAAAATTTAAAAAAACCCCAACATGTACCTTTTGGATGCTGCAAAAGATGGCCTTGACCTTCTCCTCCTTCCATCGACATTTTGGCCTCTGGCAAGTGTGGCCTGTGACCACCATGGCGGGGGCCCTCCTGGCACACCCGGCTGCTCCCCCCCCACTCCTAGACGCCCCTCAGCTACATCCCCAACTGTCCCCGAGGCCTCAGTGTGGGAAGCGACCCCCTCACTGCAGGAGGCGACCCCCTTACTGCGGGAGGCGACCCCCTCACTGCCAGGCCTGTCCCGTGCTCTGGGCCACCAGCTCCTCCACGCCTCTTGGCCAGCCCACCGCCATGTTCCCCTGAGGCCCATCCATACCCCCCAGCCCCGGTGTGTAAATGGTTGTGGCACTGAGGTGGTTTGTTTTTAATAACGGTGTTTTGAAGGCGCAACACGCCGCGCGTTATTTTTAATCCCCGGGAAAGGTGGTGGCGGGGGTGAGCGGTGGTCACACAGCGCCTCACCGCCTCGGGCTGTGGGAGGGCGGAGCGGGGCTGCTCCCCGCCCGCGCCCGGGTCAGGAGGCCGAGGGGCTGCGGTGGCGGCGGGCGGAGGGGGCGCTGCCCGGCCGGGCCGCCCCGGAGGCAGTCCGCGCTCGGCCAGGCGCGCCCCGCCCGGGAGGGGAAGTGAAACTGAAATGCGCAGCGTAGAGGGAGGGGAGTGGAGGGGGCGGCACCGCGGCCTCGCCGTCCGCCGCGGGTCTGCCCGCCGCGCCGATGTCCCTCAGGGCGCCAAGGGGGCAGGAGGAGGAAGAGGAGGGGGCGGAGGAGGAGGAAGCGGTGAGGGGCAGCCAGGCGCGGCCCAAGAGCCATGCGGAGCCCGCGGCGAGCGGCGGCAGGACGCAGGACCGCCATGAGAGGAAACGGAAGAGGCAGGAGGCGCAGCAGCTCCAGAAGCTCCAGCACCTGGAGTCCTTGTAAGGAGCGGAGGAAGGGAGGCTGCCCGGGGGGCCGGAGGGTGCACAGGCCCCGGGCCCCACCTGGCCTTCCCCCCGCGCCAGCTCTGCTCAGAGCCCGCCCCGCCGGCATGTGGGGCTCGTTTCCAGTGCAGGGTTGGGGGGCGTTGGTTTTCGTGTGGTCCCTGGCCCCGCGGAAGGCAGGGGCGCGTTCCCTTCCCGCAGAGGCTGTGACAGCTCCGGCACATTTTAAAACCGTGTGCCCTTTGTAACGCGTGAGCGGGTCTGTGCCTCAGCCGTGCGCCTGCTGCGTCTCTCCGAGCAGGGCAGGTGGCGTCGCCGATGTCTCCGGCGTCCCCGAAAGCCCCTGATGCGTTTTACAGCAGCGCTGTGCTCCCCGCGGGGCTTCGGGGCCGCTTGCAGACCTGCTTGGTGACTTTATAACGATTCGTTTGGGGGAAAATGGGTCTTTTCAAGGTTCCTAGAAGTCTGGGAGTTGCAGCATAGAAGCAGAGGTTGTTCAGCTGGTTTCCACTAGAGTGGATTAAAAAAAAAAAAAGAATTAAGATAAAAAGGTTTGAGATCTGTCTAGTGACTCCATCAGCAGTCCACGGTGCTGTAAGAGGTTTATGCTATTTCGTTGAGAGGAGTTTAATGGAATAAACAGATCAGAAAGTTCCCAAGAACATGATTTTTTTCCTTTCCAAGTGAAACTAAAACTGTTTATGAAATGCACTGATCAGCACTCATAAAGTTATTGTTATGAAGACCATTTCGTAGTGTCTTGGCATTGAATTCCTAAGCACATGCACTTTCTCAGTTGCGGTGCTCTGTGTAGCACCTGCTTGCTGTTTGGATTTTAATAAATTTTATATCTACTGTTAACTCCAGAGAAATGCTGCAGGAAAGGTGGTACGTTGGTCAGTAAGGTTCTGTCTTTAGGTTTAATACACAGAAAAAGATGAAATTGGTATTATGTACTAGGTGTGGCTGGCAAAGCTAGATGTAAGGAATGGTCTGACTTGACATTTTCAGCTGAGTGTCTATGATTCAGCAGTGCTGGAGTAAAGAAATTTGGATCAGTGAGGTCTTGAGGAGGGATGCTGCAACAAAAAAGAGGAGAGAGTTGTGCCTTGATGGTAGCTGAAGCTAAATTGGATGTACCACACCTCGCTGTAAAGCTGTGCGGTGCAAGTAGTTGTTCCCCCACAAGAATATCAATCTGAAGGGTGTTTGCAAGAGACGTGTGTGGTGATATGACAAACACTGTGTCTCAGTCTGCTTGCATCCAGGTATCCGTGTTCTGCTGTAGTTCTTGGGGATTATAAATTGAGTGAAATTTAAGGGAAAATGTGAGGTGAAGGTTTGAACTCTATACCATTGAAATACTGTATTTCCTCAATTTATTTGTCTGTGCTAAGCTGCAGAGTAACAAATATTTCTATTGCTTTTCAGCTATGAGAAACCTCCCCCAGGGCTAATTAAGGTTGGTAAATATATTGCACTAAATTTTTAGCGTTACGAGGGATTTTCACACAACCTGTCTTTTAGCCATTTATCTTAACTTCTACATTACCTATATAAATTACAGAGAGAAGTAGGTGCTTCCAGGGGAAAACTTTGAGCTCCTCAGTTACAAGCCAACCTCTTTGACTGGGTGAATCCAGAGTGAAATGCCCAGAATCAGACAGGATGATACCAGTTCTTTTATCACCTCTTAGCACACACACTTAATGCAGTATTTAATAGTGCAGATAGAGGGGAGTCATTTATGGTGAAGCAGATTTTCAGTTTGAATGACATCTTTTCAGGATTCTTCTCCATTGCTTATGCTCAAATATTTGTGTAAAAATACTTGCCTTTCATAATGATCATTACTTGTGCCAAATTTATATACTTAAGTCACAATCTGGTGCTTTTAACCTAAAAAATACTGCTCTGTGTTGTAAAGGATGTTTTTAATTGTTATGTCTTGTTAGCAGGAAGAGGAAAAAGGAGTCTCTGCTTGTCTGTTAAGTTTTCATTTATATTATTTATTTAAATAAATTACTAAAATAAATGGGAAGGAATGGAATTAATATGGCAATAAAGTTCAGACTGGGAAATTCAAGGGTGAGGGGAACAAGACAGTTACTTAATGGTGTTAAAAGGGTCAGGTATTTTAGATCCTTCATGTGTCACAAGAAATATTACAGGGGAAATAGGTTCCCTATTCAGTGAAGGCTTGTACACTTGGATTATTAATTTTTACAAAGAGAAAAAAAAAAAAAGTGATTTTACTGTCCTTATCTTTGTCCGTAGGAGAATGAAACGAAACCAGAGGACTGCATACCCGATGTGCCCGGCAATGAAAGCGCACGAGAATTCCTGGCACATGCCCCGACAAAAGGGCTTTGGATGCCATTGGGAAAAGAAGTCAAAGTCATGCAGTGTAAGACTGAAAATATTTCAGATGTCATTGGGCCTTCATGTAGCCATCTGTGTGCTCTGGGGGAGGGCAGAATGGCTGGTGGACAGATGACAAGGTCCAGGTAGATTTGCATCATATTGATATAAAAGCAACCAGTATCTTGACGGCTGCAATGGCCTTGCATTTTATGGTTACATTTATCAAAATAATACTTGTATCTCGCTGTTTGTTCCAACGAATTGAAAATATTTTGCATGAATACGTTTGGGTTTGTTTTTTTTCTTTTGATCTGTCTCAGAGGTGCAATTCACTGCTGCTTCTTTTTTTTTTAAAGGTTGGAGGTGTAAACGTTATGGACACAGAACAGGAGATAAAGAATGCCCATTCTTTATTAAAGGCAATCAGAAATTGGAACAATTTAGAGTAGTGAGTACAAATGCTGTAGTATTATTGCTTGTATTTTTTAATACTGATGATGCATAATCTTGCAAGTGAAGAGAAGCCTGGTAGATGATGCTTTATTAAGGACTTTTCCTCTGTCTCTAGTATAATATAGATGCCGAAAATCTCCTAATAAAGAAAAAGCTACAGATGTGGTTGGATGTTTGACTACTTTGCAGAAAATCTACTCTTCAAGAGGAAAATTAGTAATTTTTACATTTAAATTGGAAATCTTCAAGAACCTGTTTCAACCATTATATTCAGTTTTTGTGATTAAAATGTCAACGTAACAAAAAAAATGTTTAGTCAAGCTTGAGCTGCCCACATTACAGCCGTTGCAAGCCTTGCGCTCTCACTGTGAACAACCACATCATGAAGCCTGATGTCTAGGTCTGTAATCCAGTCATTGTCTAAAAGTCTGATCTCTTGCTACATGAATCAGTTCTGCTCATTCTTTCTGCATGACCTCTTTAACTTTTCCTCTTGCTCTGCATTGTTAACCTATATTTCAAGCTCTCATCACTTCGTGTCTTATGTCTTCATTTCTATCCTTGAAAAATGCGATCTGGACTTACTCTGTCCAATCAGAATGGTACTGCAAAGAGTATTTTTAGCCTGCTCCCATGACCAGATTGCCTCTATTCTTCATTTTTTCTCAGGCTGCTTCTCTGTTGCATCAAACTCACTGTACGTCCAAGGCCCTTCCTTCATGGTGCATTCCCAACATCTTTCATTTGCTGCTGACATTTTAATTCCTACCTCTGATCAGTATCTGATATCTCCTCTCTGTTGAACTTGTTTGCTGAATCTTCCAACAGGAATGATCACCCCATCTTTTTGCTGCTTTCTTGCACAGCATGAACTCACTTTAAATATCTGCCAAGTTTATTTGCTATCTTCCTTCTCAGCAATCTTTTGCTGCAATACCTGTTTAATTTAAAAATAACTGATTTAAGAACCAATAATGGTAGCACATAGCATGTTAGTACAACTCCAACTTCATTTGCCATTTGTCTTATATTCCTTGCTCCTGTATTTCTGCGTGTTTGCGTCCAAGTTTTTAAAATATGCTGTAAGGGCACAGCTTATTATTTTGAACTTCAATATTCCTTCTATGTCTAGCTATTCCTATAGTATATGCATGGGGTTCTCTTAGTTAACTGTGATCGGAGAGGGAGAGAAGTAGTATACCTAAGAGAGTCCCCTTCATTGGTGATGCGACTAGATAAGCTTTTCCTAAAGTAAAAAAAAAACAAAACACAGCTCAGATTAATGATGTTAAGTCTGAGAGTATACTTGAGAATTAAGAGCTCGCTAAATGTATTTCCTCTTTTGATAAAAGCCTCTTGCATTGGGTTGCTTTGGTTTATTTTTTTAAGAAATACAACGATCAGTGACAAATACTTTACCACTTTAAAGGCACATGAAGATCCAATGTACGATATAATAAGGGAAAATAAGCGTCATGAAAAAGAAATGAGGTAAGTGTGTTTCTGTAGTAAACTGCATTTTCAATTTGGCTTTCGGTTTGGTGACGTGATACTAATGTATAGGTGAAATTTTGATGTAAGCTCCCCTTACCAACTCAGAACGTTTTTTTAATGGCAGTTTTTTAATGTTGGCAGACACTAATGCATTTCTACTTTCTCAGTAATCACTCAGTAGTACTTCCTACCCCTTTAATTCTATTAGCTTCAATATTTGTTCCTAAAACAAAGTTTGAAGAGGAGTCGTATTCATTTATGCCATAATATTCAGGTATTTGAGTTTAATTTTGGTTTAGACCTAAAAAAGTTTGATTTTTTTTTTCTTTCCCTGACTTCACTGAGATGTTTTCTGAAATTTGGTGCATCAAAGTGCCTTCAGTAGACATGAAGGGATAGATATAGAAAGCTAGTTCTAGGCACCTGATATTCCTCATGTGAGGTCATTATTCAATATATAAAGCAGCGGAGTTCTTTAACGCTTTCTTACTTGAACTGCATCAGTGAGATAACTGAACAAACTAGAGGTAGCCCGTAGAGTAGTACTGCTGCTGCAGGTGAGGATCCTTGGAGAGGATACTGAGCACAAAAATAAAATAAGGAAATAATTTGTCCCCATTTGTCAGTAAGCTGTGAAAGTTCAAAGGAAGAGTGCCTGTCAAAAATACCTCTGCATCTAAAGTAGAGTCTGCTCTGTCACCTTCACTGGCATCATCTCTGTATCAGCAGGACAATGAATTTCATACTATCTTAATCCCAATAGGTATCTGTGTATGGATAAACACAGAACTTTTTATGGTGGTCTGGTGATAGCTGTTGCCTCGTTATTTTGCACACATAAATACTGGCCAATAAGCTTGTCTGTCTTGGATATCCTGTGGGATGGAAAGTCTCTGAGAATAGACTGCTCGCCTCAAAAGAGGTTGCTTTTATCAGTCTGTGAAAACTGCAACAGAAGTGTTCCCCTGCCCTTTGCATGCAGCTTCCATTTCTCAAGCTAGGATGGAAACAGGTGAAAGCTAGAATAAATTATTACAGGTAGAGGAGAGCTAGAAAGGATTTTCATTCATATTTTTTTAAACTCAGGATACAGCAGCTGAAGCAGCTCCTGGAGGACTCTACCTCAGAAGATGATGATAGCAGTGATGACAGTGATGAGGATGATGAAGATGGCAGCAGCTCCACTTCCTCAGAATGTAGAGATAAACACAAGAAAAAGAAGAGAAAGAAGGAAAAGAAAAAAAAAGAAAAGAAGAAGAAAAAAAAGAGAAAGCGTAAATCATCTAAATCTAATGAGAAGTCAGAATCTGACTGACAGCAGTCACCTGCTGTGTGCTCATTGACCTCTACTTGTGAACTGCAAGGAAAGACCCAAAGAATGAGGAAGAAACCACCAGAAAGGGCTTTGTTAAACTCTGAATATACAGGTGGATACATACAGCATCCTACGCTGGTTGTCCTCTTCTGCCCCTCTGCAGTGCTGCAGCCAGAAGGAAGAGAGCTGCATTAAACAATACTCCATCAACCATATCTTTATACTGTAAAACCTGTGCTAATGGTCATCCGTCCTGGCCAAATTGGGCCTCTGCATTGCCACATGTGACTATCAGCAGAAAGCAGTGACTACCAAGGTATTGCCAACAAATCTGCAGAATTCAGCGGACTCTGTTGAAGTGTCTTTTCTCCATGAACTTATTTTATTATATACACTGCCTCATTGTAAGGGGACTGCAGTTTGCACTGTGCACTGACAGTTCACTTCCAGTGCTTATAACAAGCAGGTTGTACTGTATTTTTTTTCTCTGCATATTGCCTATGTGCTGAAGTTCATTGTACTTACCCTAGTACTGGCAGCTAGGGAAATAAAGAGCACTGCTGAAGGGGGAAAAAAGTTAATCAAGGGGATTTACTTTAAGACAAAACTGCAGTTTCAGCAAGACTTGGGGTTTTTTTTTTTGTTTTTTTTTTGTGTGTAGCAAAATCACAACATCACCATTAATACGCAGTTCTGCGATACCTAAAGTGTTCTCCAAACCATAGGAGTGGGAGCCAAGTGTAATGATGATAGATGTTCAACTTTATTGTAAAGAGGTAGTGGTTTTAGTTATTTAAAAAAGGGGTTTTCATGTTAGAAATGAAAAAGATTAATTTCTACATACACTTTAGTATCAGTTGTTTTGATACATTTGAGGGTTTTTCCTTTTAAAAAGGCTTGGGGAAGGAAACTCCAACTTATTTTTTACGTTTACTAGAATTATTTTATGTAGTAATATTTTATGAATCATCCCACAAGAATATAAATGAGTAAGGCTTTCAAAATGGTTTTCAACTCTATGCATGTAAGCCACAGAACACTAGTAAAGTACTTGTAAGCAGGAAGAAGGGAAAGTTTTGTGTATTTAACTGACCTTGTGGACTGACCACACTTCTTTTAAATAATCTTGCAAGGCAGACTTGACTAGGAAGATTGAGATAGCTATAAACTGCATGAGAGTAAGCATCTCTTTTTGAAACATCAAGGTACAGTGGTACAAATCTGTGTTTTGAGGACCTAGATGATGTATACTGGTACTCTGCAAAAGGAGAAAAAAAAAACAAACCAATTTGCTTTGAAAGGACTAGGAAAGACTTGGATGGAACTTAGTCTCTGTGCTTACGCTTATATTGAAAAAAGGCATGATAAAGCTAACACCAGTGGAGTGAGCATTAACAGTGAAGTCAAGGAACCATAGAATAAAATGCATTTAAGACTTTTTTTCTCCTGAGAGCTTTGGAAAAGAGGCTAGGGGAAAGTATACATTAAAACGTGTTTTCTCCCTCCTGTATGTCTAAGAGTCATTTAGTAAAAATAAACCCCCATTCCTTGCCAGTCATTCACAATCTGTTCTGGGGAGAAACAAGATAGTCAAGGCCTACTTACAAGAAGATCCTTTATCATATTCCCAGAGCTTGAATGTGGAGTTGTGTTTTATCCTCCAGTATTATGTAGCAAGTCTCCCTGTGATGGAATTTCCTGGTGACTCCTGATAGTTCCATGTATCAGCATCATCATCAACAAATTCAAAGCTCCTGCCTCAAAGCTCCAGCAGAAAAAGATTTAACAGCTGAAATAGCATGAGGAGATTTATAATGGCCTGGTTCTCTGTATTGCCACATTGGTGCTGAGAAAATGCCTGCATTGATAGCATTGGCAATTGTTGGACATGCTGGAAGGCACAGCTGGTATTCATGTGATGCATACTAAGAGAATTCTCACTCAAGTTTGTCTAGAACAGAGCTAGCCTAAAGGTCTCTTCAGTTACTTTAGCTTTTGTCATTTAAGATTCTTCTGAAGTTTAGTTCAATTAAAACAAACTCAGTTTTTCCTTAGTCTGTCATCCCATTCCTTGGTAATGGGTCCTTCTCAGTTTACCTACCAGGGTTTGCTGTTTGAACAATCAAGAAAGATACTGTAAAAAACCATTCTCTAACTTACATCAAATGCAGTTTAAAAGTTTGTTTTGAGATGCCAAGACGCCAAATCACTCTTCTGTACCACACTAAAGGTCTGTTTAACCTAGTATCTTTTTCTACTCGTGGTCAGTAATGGATGCCTACACAACAGAGCAGTGCAAACTCTAGTGGCATTATTTCTGTTATTTCATCAAAATGTTGTCTCAGCCTCTACTGCTTGTAGTGCAGGTACTAACTCACAGGTTATATTTTAGTATTTAATAGTCTTGGATACATTTTTTTTTCTTTTACATCCAGTCACTTCTTGTAAACTTTGCAATTTCCTTCAACAAGGAACTCTAGAGATTCATTAATAATTAGTGAAGATACATCATTTGCTTTCAAACTGCTCCCTACTAGTTTCATTTCATACACCCTAGTTCTTTTAATGTAAGGCATGTGAACAACTGATACCTGTTCATTTTCCCCATCTCATTCTCAGTTTTATAGTTCTCTATCATATCCCATACGTAAAGATTTTATAAGTGTTCTACTGAAACTCATAAAAGCAGAGCTAATTTCAACATTAAAGCTAACAGTTTCAATGAAGTAAGATTTTGAGTAGTGCTGACTGGCAGCCAGTGCTAGAGTGCTGAGAAGCAGGATTCCATTTCATCATTCAGCATTTTAACCAGTGCCAAAGCTGTCATTTAAGAGACTAGGTCTTTTAGACTAGAGATAAACAACAACACCCATTCACATTAATGGAAAAATTATTCTATGTAGAAGTAAATCCAGAAAGCAGAATAGAAAGCTATAGTCTTAAAAGACTGATGAGCCTTATTTTTTGTATCTTAACCATTGAACTATTCATGGTTTTGTTCAAATAACCATTTTTTTTCCTAGCAATCCTTGCCTTCTTTGTAAACATATTTCCATTTGAAAGTTCTGTTGAAGCCTGAGTGGTAGTAATAGCATGATTGTATAGTCCCATGAATCTGAGTAAGTGTGAAATGCAGCTACAACATATCTCCCAGGCAATACAGCTTCACAGGTCTTCAGCTCCCAGGGCTGTTTATCTTAATACTCTGAACCATTCTTCTCAGAAAGATTACTTCAGCAAAAACGCTGACATCTGTCTTATTTCTTTGGCCATGAAATTACTTGGGGTTTATAGTCTTGTTGACTGAGATGCCCTGAGGCAGTGAGTCAGTCAGGGGAATCTGAGGACTCTTTTTTTTTTTTAAACAGCACATTTGCTTTTCCTCCGTATGCCTACAGTTAGCGTGCAATGAGTGGTTTTTGCCCTTGGCTCCTATCTTCTGTTGTTTGATTTTAATAGAAGGACCTGTAATTAATCTTTTCTGACATAAGGCAGAAAACAGGACATTGTAAAAGGGAGAGCTTTATGCCACACAGATGCTACCAAATTGAAAATTAAAATATAGAATTAAAACCTGGCAAGCCAACATAACCCACTGGCTCCACTTCAGTGATTACACCACACCCACTTTGCAACCAAAGTTTTAGTTAGCTACAAATAATGACTTAGAAATTCTGAATCAGACACTAAATCTGTCCAAACAAAGCTCCCAGTAAGGCAGTCTCAGAGGCCTTGAAGGTTTGTTACTGGTGTGCCAAGCAGCAAATAGATTCTTCAGCTGCCCCTCAGTAGATGCTGCAGGAAACATGTGAAAACTTGAAAGGCAATGCAGTACTGCTACAGTTACAAGCTCTAATACTGCCAGCACTGCAGTTAGTCATCACTGAGCAATGTAGCTTCAGTGGTAACCAAAGTTGACACTATGTGGATCTGTAACAAATTTAAATTTCAAATATCACCGGGGCTAGTAACCTGGCTGAATAAAAAGAGCCTGGACTTCAATTCACAGCCTTTTAAAATGCTGTTTGTACTTCACAACTTCTCTGAAGCATGGCCATTTTACCCACTGGAACATTAAATGTAAGCCAGCTGACTTAAGATGCAGTCTGCAAATCATCCATGTTGCTAAGTGAAGAGAAAGTCAAGTAGAAGATTTACTTTTAAGGTCACAGGACTAGTGCTGTCAGAGCAGAGTGGACTACATAAAACATTATCTAAGAAGTATTTCTGGAGCACTAGAACATTCATGCATACTGCTTCAAGCATTGGTGTGAAGCCATGGCATGGGCACACTACAAGATTTTAAGCAATTAGTTTAAAATAGCATTTGTTTCCAGACAAAGAGCTATCTAAAACGCTCCTACTGCTACCCCCTCACATACTCTTGGGAGTGAGCATCACCAGTCCCTAAATTGCTTCTTACATCTGGTTAGAAAGCACTGACTATTGCAAGACCTGTGAAAGGATGACTAGCGTGATCTTGGGAGTACCTGTGAAATATTATCCATTCCCAAACATGAGTGCCATCTAACTGGGAGGTCATGAATATTCCTTTATCAGACAAGCAGCAAAAGACAAACAGTTAAGTCTGTCAGCAGAAGTGACTTAGTATTCAATCCCAAAGCTACACTCAAGTTCAGGAAGAAAAAAAGTCAATCCTTGCCTAAGAGATCTCAGTTATAGCTTAGGATTATTCTTTGGTCATCACTTGTAGCCTTCAGTTGAAGACATTCTACCACTCATTCTTCCCATCAGAGTAAAGTCTATCCCCCTCTAAAAACAGCAAATTCCTATATTAAGTATCCAAGAGCAGCAGTCCTATGTTTTCCAAAGTATTCAAATGCTCCATGCTTAAAGTAATTCTCTCCCTCATTTTATTATTTGGGGTTCTGATGGAACAGAGGTTTTGTGCAGCACAAAAGCCAAGTAAGAATTTGCATTCCTTATTTTCTTGCAGTGCTTAGGGCAGAGAGGAAATAAAAACTTGGCATCACAGTGGTAATGTGGATCCTTTCCCCTAACAGCTTGGGGTAAAGGCTATAATTACAGTAGCTCTTTAACAAGTAAGCAAGTGCTATTAAAAATAGATCAAGGATCAATTGAGTAGGGAAACCTCAATACTCTTCACAGAGGGAAAACAGCATAACCTCAGTTACAGGTCAAACTAGTAAAGGTAGGCACAAAACTTGAATGTAGTCACAGGAAATGCTACTTCTGTCCATGCAGGTTACTCTAGGGCACAGACAGAATAACAGCATTGGAAGAGGAGGCAGAAGACACATCCACCCCACTCCTTTTTAAAGATTTTTTTTTTTTACAGTTTCCCTATCTTTTTCACTCACACTATCACTTTATTTGGGACTCATCCAAGAATGGCAGGATCATGTTTATTCTTATCACATGGTGATACTAGCTTTCATAGACATGAAAAAGATTACACATCTTTGAGCTATCCACCTCCTCTAGATCAGTCTGTTTCCATTATTCATAAGATAGCTCAGTGGAGACCTAGTTATATCGTCTTAGTTCTATAAAGAGACTTCTCTGTAGTGAGTTGCCAAGGACAGTATCAACTGTAATAGAAGTCATCAGTAAGAAGTCAGGGAACAGGGTACACCACTGTTGTAAAAACTTTTGCTTCACCTTCAAAGTCCATCTCTCCAGCTCAGAGTCTCCATAGAGGACTCATAAAAGTCCACAGAAATGAAGGGGAAGCATCACATCTCAGTGCTTTAGTTTTAGTCCTCAATCATGCATTTGAAGAGAGCAAGATCTGAGGAACTGCCTTGAAATTTCAAGTCAGTACTTGACTTTGTATAGCTTTAACTATATTCTTTACACTTTGACAAAAACAAAACCATCCAAAAATCCCGCTGATGGAAGAGAATCTTGTACCTATGGCCACATCATATAGACAAACTGACTATGAGATGACATTGACAGACTTCACAATCCTGCAGAGCTGAAGAACAGGGCAGCAGTAAATAGTATGCTATAATAGTATTGATGCATCCCTATCATAAGCTTTTTATCTTCCATGTATAGATGGAATACAAGAAGTCTCAAAGTGCAATTCTATTAAATTTATTATTTAAATAGTGGATGTGCTAGTTGTAAAAAGGTGACTTTAGTGTTAAATACTTAATTCCATTTTAATAGTGTCTTCAGTCTTTACAGTGCTACTTCTTACCCTTTACGAGCAGCTTACAAAATATACAAGAGAGTAATAATTGAATTTTGGATTTATGCAAACCGCTGATAGATTTTTTTTTCCTTCCTGCCCCAGTATTTACAGTTATCTTCTCTTAGAGAGGGACTTTCTTGTTCCACGCCCTAAAGAAAAAAAAAGATTAATGTATGCATTCTCCCTCCCAATAATATATGTCAATTTGCTTCTAAAGACAGACTAGACATCAGTGACTGCCTTTTCCTATTGCAGGAGAGGACACTGATGGTTGATATTAGAACTATGCACTCAACTTCCCCACAAGGATAAATTCTGCAGGAATGGTGTTGGACTGCAGAATATCCCAGTATAACAGATAGATAAGGGTTCCATATCAAACTCGTAGCATATTTTCAGTGTGCTCTTGTAACTACGTTGTTGAATGCACTCAAGAAATGCCAGCTATTTCTGGGGCAAATATAAGAAGTATTTGGGGATCATGCAAGTTTCCTGGATGCTTTTACTAAAAAGGATCAGCAATTAAAGGTTTAACACTGATGTTTAAATAAGCTGACTTCAGGACTGACACCAGTTTTGACTAATAGGATGCTTCAGTCTAAGTTTCTGTTTCTGACCTTGCAAATACATGGGACTGTAATCCTGTGTTTAATGTATGAGGAAGAGATGGCCTTTAACTAACTGAATATTCAAGTTAGCTTTACTGTGCCAAATTGTTCTTTTCCAGAAGGAACTCTGATCTTTTAGGTAGCTTCTTGTATGTACTGACCCTTTTCAATTTATAACCTTTTCAGACTCTCCCACAAATGCACAAAAGCATAGTTGTTATTGAACCTACATAATGTGATTTTCCCATCCATTGTTTTTCCCCATCTTCCTCCAAAGCAGCAGGAAGTTCCTACTTCATAAAGCTGAACTTCTTAAGAATTATCTATATGCATTTGTGGTGTATCAAATTACAGTATTTTGCTGAGACAGACCCATAGCTTAAAGAAAAGGATATACTGCAAAGTGACACAGGACCCAATATTTAAAGAAGTTAGTAGTAGAACAGTTTGAAGAGCAACTAGATTAAAATGGTAAAGTTTGGTATCCCCCCCTTCCCTTAAATAAAGGGAAGGAACCTAACCTGGTCAAAGCTACAGTGGTATTCATAGCAAGGTAAGTGGTCAAAGTTTAGCTTGCTTTTTTTCCTCATCTTGTCTGCATACATAGCATTTGCTGTTAGTTCACAAGCTATCCAATATCCTCACACTGCAAACCAAGAACCATTAGTCCCTGACAGTAATGAAAACACACTCATAACAGTCATTTTTATAGCTTGTCACTGTATACCAACCTTTGTGGACACTGCTTTTAGGCATCTCCCACACTTCTTCCACCTCACTTCTTGTGTCTCTGCGTTTTGAAGGTGGCTTGCCTATTCTTTTCTTCTTTGGTTTAACCAAAGGTGGGCACCCTAAATAGCAAGATACAACTGGTGTTATTTCTCCAAAGCATAGTCTTAAAGAAAATTTAAGCTTGACTTCCCCTGACTGGTCTGTAGTGTTCCTCCTTGTCCCTTCCCTCTATGTGCCCATTTTAGTGGTAGATAAAACTGACACTACATATGTCAAGCAACAGTCTTCTATGCTTACAATATCGTAATCACTGTCTAACCATCATTCTGGATGCATTGTATTTTGGGTCATAACTTGGATAGGTGTTAATGTGGCAACAAAGAACTCAGTGAGAGTTGGCTAATTCTGCTCTAGTTCACTTTTTGAGCGTTCGAGACTAGCTGATAGCTATCCAAGTGACCCAACTCACCCATTGTCTTTAAAAACACTTAATTCTTCAGACATGTTAAGTTATGGACCATGGGTACACAGTTCAAGAAGTCAAATTTAGCATATGATATTACTGCTAAAGCAACATATACTGTTTAGCCAAACCCCCTTACTTTTGGGCACTTAAATTTAAAATTAATTTGAAGAAACCAGTCCTAAGATAAGTGACATCTTAAAAAGGATGTAATTTTACTAGCACTTTTGAGACATCCATTGGCATGAACAGCATTCAGAAGAAACAGATTCCTGCTTCCTAATACTGAATGCAATAGTTCCTTCAAACTACATAGGCTGGAAAAGGAGGAAAGAAAGCAGGGAGTAACACATAGGCCAAACATCCTCAGTATACTACCCCATCTATAACTCAGAGATAGAAAGAACATGCTGAAAGTTAAAGATAAGAAAATTATTTTAGATCTATTTTATTATTTTTATGAATTGTTGTAAGGAGCTAAGAAAGGTGCTGCTAAAGTAGTGTTTTCAACTTTTATAGAGCAGGCTAGCATAAAAAAAAAAAACAAACCCACATTTTAAGGTCTGTGGATAGAAAGGATAGAAAGCCTCCAATGCAGGAGGCAAATACCAAACCCCAACATGCTCAAGCAAGAAAGCAATGCAGAGAGGACTCTAAGAAATACACTCTAAGAATAGAGTAGAAATACACTCTAAGAACAGTCTACTGGGTTGATACAGGAAACTTGATGTATATTATCACTAAAATGCAGAGAAGCAAGTAATCAGTCTGTTCTGAAGATAACTTCACACTGTTACTTGATAGACTGATCCTGTGGTGCTTGAAAGCACATGACCCAGGAAAGCAGTAATACTTGGACTATAGCAAATTCTACAGTTGTTCCAACAGCACTGACACTAAGAAACACCCTTGAAGAGCATCTAGAAACAGAGCTGAAATCCAAATAGATTTTATTGTAAACAAAAAACCCATTCTGCTTCAGGAGGAAAGAAAAAGATATGGAAACTATCTAACCTTTTACTTTGTTAGAATAACTTTGATTTTTTTCATGTTTTCCTTAACCACATCAAGATAATTTGCACTCAGACATCCTTTAGCAGTACTAGGGCAACTGTTGGTCCATGCTAGTTTCTCTGAACTTTGGCCTATGTAGCTATCACACAACTTCCTATATGTTCCACTCATCAAGATTAGGAACTACCATTGCACGTGCACTCAAGAGAAGCATTATCTGGGTAAAGAATTAATACTACTGCTTATGGCAGTAGCAGCTTTGCACAAATAAGGGCTTTGCTCAGCCACATCAAAGCATTTGATGTTTTGATTTCCCATGGTACCTTTAAAAGGCCTTTCAAGGCCAGGTTGGATGGGGCTTTGAGCAATCTGGTCTAGCAGAAGGTGTCACTGCCAATGGCATGGAGGTTGGAACTAGATGATCTTTAAGGTCCCTTCCAACCCAAACCATTCTATGATTCTATAAAAAAAAAAGTAGCTATAATGCATCCTTATTCACATGTTTGAGTTTGAAAAGGATATGAATATACCCCGAGATGTACTCACTGCCAGGCATTTCATCATATCAGAGCAACGAGCATTAGTTTTATTACCTTCAAATCTTATCCAAATAAGATAAGCTTGGTGTTTTGTATCATATCCTTTTGAATGTTCCTTAAGAACAAAAACACATTGAGGAAATAAGTCATACCTTGTTCTTTACTCTTGGCTGGGGGTGAGAGACTACCATGTATTTGGCTGGTAAATTTGGGTTTGGCACCACTTCTAATCCAATACTCTTCAGATGGTATCCCCATGTTCTCCCTTAACAGCCTTCCTGATAAAGAAAAATTGATTTAATGTCAATATTTAGTTTTGCTAATGTTAATATACTGTTTGATCCACAAGTCAGAACACAAAGCTAGCTACTGAACCTAATTGTAACAGTCCATTAAAATAAAAACATGGTTTTCTGGAGACCACACTTGACAAAAATTACAAGCTGCTTTCAGTCTACAGATTTTGTAGACGTAAAAATAAAGCTACAATTAAAAAAAATAATGGTCGACTCCTCTTCTGCAGAGAGAAAAGTTACACAGTGTACAGCCACCAAATTATAATGAACTTAATCTTGTTTAATCCACCTAACATGGGTCTGTGACAGAAGAGTCAGAATGTTTGTATAAATTTAAATGCAGAGTTTGCAAGATATTATTAAACAATGGTAAATGTGTAGTTCAAGTGACCTTAAGCTTTTCAAATGAATAAACTGCCACTAATGTTAGAAAAGTTACATATATCAAATCTAACTCAAAGGAGTTTCTGCAAGTTTCTTTGCTGGTTATGAAGATGCAGAATCCTCATGCAATAGGTAAAAAATTGCAGCAAACCCCCTCTGCCTCAAAAAAATATTCTGCAGTACTTCTGGCTCTAAGCCAAAACTGAACCTACAACATTCTCCAATCTTCCCACTGGTTCAAACTACAATTTGCAACTGCAATTAGGTGTTCTTTGTGCATTCTATTAAGCAGCACTTTGTCCTCAGCAATTAGCTTACCTCCCAAGAATTTCCGTAGCATTCGCTGGTGTTCCAGTCCTCCTCTTCTTGATGTAGGCCTCTTTCTTCCATAATACCCATAGTCACTGTACACAACTTCATCTTGTTCTTTCTCCTTTGGCTTGTAAACTACACCAAAGTTTTCACCAAGCCCACTCCTAGTTTTTATTTTCTCTTGAGCAGGCCAGCTAATTAATTGAGCTGGTATAGCATTTTTAGGTGGTTTCCAAAGCACTCTGTGGCCAACTTGGTAGAAACTGCCTTTACTAGGCGTCAAGATTCCATATGGAGTGGCTTCTTGAAAGAAATATTCAATATCATCCAAGTCGTCATCATCATCCTCATCCTCGTCATCATCTCTGTCTTCATCCTCCTCTTCTCCCCTCACAGAGTATTCTTCGGAGTCCTCAACTTCTGACAAACTCTTAGCTGCTTTTTTCTTGAGAGAATTGATTTTCTTCCGACTAGAAGATCTAGGAAGGGCTCCCAGCTTCCTGCCTTTACTGGAAGCCTCTTTAATCTTCATGGTTGAAGAGTTTTTGACATCTTGGTCATTCAAGCTGTTCATCTGCTCCCTTCCTACCACTTCATCTTCATTAAGGGACCCACCACTTTTAATTTTCTCTTTCTCTAAGCCCTCTGTGCTTTTCTGGAAAGTATACATGCTTTTCTGAAGCACATAGTCAGGCACAAAATAAGACACTGGGGCACTATCGATTGATGAGCCTTCCTCTCTAGAGGACATGTCATCAGAAGAAAGACTGAGTACACTTTGACGTTTCCTTTGCGGCAAACCAACATTGTAGCTGTAGTTTGTGTCCATACTGTCCAAACAAGCCAGCCAACTGTTAGAGGGAACATACTTCTCCATTGATTCGTCACACCAAATACTTTTATCTGTTTGACTTTCATTCGTTGCGCTGTGGCTTAGATTCATCTTTTTCTGCTGAAAACTCAGATCACTCATTACCTCCATACTAGATGGAAGTAGTCCTGCTTGTTGAATAAAGCTGGGCTCTTCTTGAGAAGGTTTTGAGCCTGTAGATTTTTTACAGCTAGATTTCTTAGCTACTACCACATCCTGTCTTACCACTGGTTGATCTATGCTAACAGATCTTGCCAGCTCTGCAATTTGCACTGCCATGGTTTCACCTGGGGGAGATTTTGCCTGTTGACTTGTATTCACCTGCTTTTCTGCATCCAGCTCCACTTCATTATTTTGGACCTCTTTTTCTTTCACAGTTTCAACACCCTGTTTTGAGGGGAGAACAGCTTTTCTCTCATCTAAGTAAGCTCCTGGCACCATTTTCTCCCCTTCGTGAGGGCCATAGATCATTCCTTCACATGAGCTGACAGAAAATAAGTCACGCTGCACTATATTCTCTGGGACTGGTTTACCACTTGACACATCATACAAAGGGATAGTTTCTTTAAAGGACTTCCACAGTTGAATAGCTGGAGAGCCATTTCCATATTCTATCCTCACTTCTTCCTTCTCAAAGGCATAGCTTCCAGAAGGAAGATTTCTATACTGCGTAGAGCTGGAAGAGCTCTTGTTGTGAAACTCTCTGTCTACCACAACGGAAGATCCAGATGAATCTTGTTTCTCTGAAGTACTTTCAGTCTCTGTACCTATACCAGAAGAAACACAGGCCATATTTCCTGCATCACAACCTTTCGTTTCTGTACAGGTACCTTGATACTTTTTTTGCTTGTTTTCAGGCTGTCTAGGATCAGTCTGTGTTTCTTTTGTCTCCATTTTTTTCCCAGGGGTACTATAGTGCCTAAATCTTGTTGCATGATAAAACATAGGGGAAGGTGGGGGAGCATTAAAATAAGGCCTTCTGTTAAGTCTTGCATGCATTGGATGCTGTGGAACAAAAAATCCAGGGTACTCATGGAGTGCAACAGAATAAAATGGAAAATATGGATTTCCACTTCGGAAGCCTAGACATTGGGGATAAAAAAAAAGAAGTAAAGGCAAATATATCTTCTTTCTGAAATAAGTCATTCTGATTAATTACTGCTTGCATACACAAGGACAGCTACAAGATCAGACACATAGGTAAGTAAAACATTCCACCTGTCAATGCTTGAAAGCAAATCTGGTGCAGAAACCCAGAGAGAGTTCCTTGTTAGGGAACAGCTTATCTGGAGAGCTACACTTTAACCAGAGCTTAATTTTATTCCTTGGAACATACACCAGTTAGCTTTCTGTACTTTTTTTTGGTATTTTATAGGCTATGCTACATCACTGTCTTTGAAAAAGCTCCAGATAGCAGTTAACATAGGTATACCATTTACAAGGCCTATTTAACAATATTGTGTGGATTTAACAATTCTGTGTTGATTTTTAAGTTTATGTTTATGCATACCTATAATGCATGCATGTGTGGAACTCTTACACACACGTGTTAATTGTTAGGCACATTCTAGAGCTCCATATCTGTAGGATAACCACTAAATATTTTGCTTAGTTTCCATTCTCCAGAAACAGATGCTTTCCAGCACATAAGATACACATTTAACTAACACTTCATAAATAAGACTTTTGACAACTAAAACATTACCTGAATTCTACCTTAAGCTCCCAAGAAGCTTGTTAACACAGACACACATTTGTTTCCTGCACTCTAGCAGTAATTTACTAAGTAAAGTTACCACAGACAGCTCTTGTTTACCTTACCTGGAGCAGGCACACAGTACGGACTGTATGCATGACTGAGGTACCAAGGATTTGGAAAAGGCTGTTGTGCTGTTGGCTGGGCATAAAAATAGGGTCTTGTGTGGTTTGTGGAATATGATCCACTTTCTGAAGTTGAGGCAGTATTCATTTTTTTTTTTTAAACACTGAAAGAGATAAACAATCAGGATTAATGACTAAAAACTGTGTGACTTAATGATTCTTATGCTCTGTCAGAATTCAGCAGACATTCCTTTCCCAGCCCAATGAAACCAGATCTTTCCAGAAGGAAACTACTATCTTCCAAACAGAAAGTAGAAAACTGACATTACTATCAAGGTCAAAGATTTTAGTCCTCCTTTGCTAAGCAAGCTTTTATATGCAGCTCTCAATATTAGTACTTCAAGCCAATCTTATAACACACTTTAAAGCCACAGGACCAGTAAGTTTAATGTAGTCTTATATGCACACATCCATAAATGGTGCATTAAAAACTAGCCTTCAGTCAATTAGACTTGAGAAACAGGCCTCAAAAAAAAAAAAAGGCAATAGAAGGCTTCACACAATCAGAAGTTTGGTGCTTCTTGAAGAAAACACTTTTTAATGCCAACACATACGTTGTATGCGAGATCACAATAAGAGCTCATTAATTCAGGATTTTTGCTTTGTAATATACTTAAAAACAACAACAGCTAACATAATAAGCCAGATATTTTGGTGACACCATGCTTCCTATGCTTAAGCTAAATACTAGGTAACAAAAAAAAGCAAAATCCTTATGCATAAGTTCACATTCAAAGCCATACAAAATTCAAGACAGAACTTCCTCCCACAGTTATGTATTTCCTCAGTTACCTGATACACTAAGTTCAGTCCCTTCCAACCCATGCAAGTAACACAACCCTGTCACACATAGCTCATGAGCAAGAATAAAAGAAATCAGTGAACACAGAAGATCTAGTGACTACACAAGGAAGAAAAAAAAAGAAAAGACAGCAGCTTAACCCTTGGGATAATTTATGCACTTCAAAGTTACAGGAAAAAACAAACAAACAAACAAACAAAAAAGAATTCAAGACCTGTTACAAACTAGCACACAGTTCAGCCTAGAGTTTCAGAAAGCTCTCAGGAACACAGGAGCCCTCTTCAGTTTCCATCTAGAACGGCCTGTCCAGCTCTTATAAGCACAAAAAAGCCTACAGACTCCCCTCACTCTCCTAGGCCAAAGCTCCCAGAATTATTTTGACCTTGATAGAGAGTGGTATAGAGAAGGAAAAAAAAAGCTCTACAAAAACTAAGCTCTTCCTGCCCCATTAGAGCCCCCCAAAACTAAGGTCCATGCTGCTGCTGCTGCTTACAGCCCAGCAAGAAACTAACCTCATCCTCACCTCACCCTCTTTATGACTAGCAGCTGCTACTTGTCCACTCCCCCTTCCACCTGAGGCTCATTTAACAGTGATGCCGGGGCCTTTTTCCATCAACCTGGGAGGGAGAATCAAGACACCGGGATAAGAATAGTGGTAAAAGCCTTCAGCTGGTGTAGAGAAAGCTAGCAGTCTCATCTTGTGGCTGTTTAAGCTGTATCCCTAAGTGAATTCAATATTTCCCTTTTGTAATGTTGGAACTTAGGTTAAAAAAAAAACAAAGGGAAATATTACCAATCTTAACACAGCTAAGTGGACTGACAAATATAATGTTCTTTCTGTATGAGTAAGGGAAGCACTTGTGCCAGTACAGTGTATCCTACCAAGTATAACAGAAATTTAATAAATATAAGGTTGTAATTTAACTCTGCCCTGGGTCTTTACAGGAGATGAGAATCTGAGTGGTCACTTTGCAACTTCACATCTCTGAATGACAGAGCACCAGTGTTGGGAGAGATGGCGAGAAAAGGAAGTACAATGACTGCACTGTGCATGTAGGTGAGTGACCAGAGAAAAACAAAGAGGTGTGGATGCTTAGGGGCTGTTTATATTTCTAGGCTGGGAAATTCCTGTGATTTCTGTTTTTTTCTTTCCCTGATGTTCAGATTAAACTTGTCCTTTGCACTAAAACACCAAGTATAAAATGCCTGGGAAGGATTACTGATCTGGTTGCTCGCAGACCTCCCCAGCCAAACCTTGGCCCTTCGACGGCAGCTCTTGGTGTGAAGGTCCCTTGTGTGACTTCTCTGGGATGTTTTAAATCCCCAGCTCCTGCATTCATCAGATTAAGTTTTCACCTTTGTTTTAAGTTTAATTCTTAGCCTTTCTTTTGATGGTCTAGTTGACATGGTGGTGTCAGGGCAATGGTTGGACTCAATGATCCCAGAGGTCTCTTCCAACCTGATTGATTCTGTGATTCTGTGATGGACGGACCCAAAGGGAAATAAAAAAAAAACAAAACCACTCCTTGGCTTTTAAAAAGTTTCCTGTCCTCAGGGTTTCCCTTGGACCAGACTTCAGCATTCAGGCTCCTCCCGCGCCCCCCGCCCCCGACGCTTCCCTGCTGCGGCAGGCTCAAGGCCCCGCAAGCCTCGGGCGGCGTTTGCTCACGGGGCCGGCAAACCTCGACTCTGAGGCTCCCGCCTTGGGCCGCAGGACGCTCCAGCCGCGCGGTGCCTCAGCCCGCAGCAGGGCCCCGGGCAGGCGAGCGGGACCAGACCGGGCCGGGCCGGGCCGCGCCGCCGTCAGCCGTCACGCCCGCGGGCTGCAGCGAGCCGCTCCTCCCAGCAGAGGGCGCTGCGTCCGCCCGCGCGCCTGGCGCCGTCCGGCGCCCGCGTGGGCAGGGGAAGCGCGGCGGGGGCGGAACAGGAAATGGGGGCGGGTCGAGGCTCCGGGCCTGGCGCGCGGGGCTCCCCCCTCCCCGCCTCTCCCCGCTCTGAGCATGCGCAGGAGGGGCGGGCAGGCGCGGCCGCGGGCGGCGCAACGCAGCGGCCGCCGAGCGGCGGCGGTGCTGTGGGGCCGAGGCGGCGGAGGGCAGCGCGCCTGCGCGTGTAGTGGCCGCCGCCTCCGCAGCCCGGGAGAGACCGGATCCTCCTCCTCCTCCTCCTCCTCACCCGCTTCCCTGGCCCCCTCGCCGCTCGCCGCCCGCGGTCGGGACGCTGAGGCAGAAGAGGAAGCGGCGGTCGGAGGTTTGTCCGGGGCGGGGAGGGGGATGGCGGCGGCTCTCCCGCGCTCGCGCCCCGCGGGCCGCTTCCCGTCTCCTCGCCGGCGGCGGCCTGCGGGGCTGGGGCGGGGGTAGGCCGCCCCTCGCCGCGGGGGCTCTGCGGCAGCCTGGGTGCGGTTCCCGCCCGCTCCCTCCGCGACCTGCGGCCGCTCCCGGCCGGCAGCTGCGGCTCCCGGGCCCGCTGGACACCGGCGGAGACCCGCAGCAGAGGCACCCCGAGGAAGGAGAGGTGGCTGCTGCGGCCGCCTCCGCGCCCTTGGCCAGGGCCGGCTCGTGGCGCGGCGGAGCTCGGGAAGCCGGGAGGAGGAGAGGAGAGGGCAGGGCGCTCAGCCGTGCGGCCGGCGAGGCCGTCCGTGACCCCCGAGCGCGGCGGTGCTGGCGCAGTAGGAAGGTGCCCCCTTCCTTAGGGCTGCTGGGGGAAGGAGGGAAGGAATTACAGCACCGGAGGGACGGGACGGCGCACCGGGGTGCCAGGGAGAGGCAAAAAACAATACGTGTTCCCTCTCTAGTGCCCTGTCGCAGCGTCCCGCAAGCAGGAGAGGACGGTGAACTCAGGCCTGTAACGGGGAGGGCAGCAGGGCTTGCAGCGCTCAGTGCTCCTCTTCAGCTGAGCAAGTTGGGATGTTTGCAGCTTCGGTGGGGTTTTTTTTAAGACTCTTGAAGGGGCAGACACGATGAAGTCTTCTAGGAGAACAGCACTGTAGTGGCATTGCCGGTTCTTCTAATTGCCCACCTTGCCTTGCTGATCTGTCTAGTTGTGTATTTACACATGGTATTAGCACCTACAGCATGTGAGGGTGGGCTTCAGTGTTTATATGTGGATATGAAGAGTCAAATTTCTTCCTGAACTTTTATAGCCTAAATATATGCATAGTATAGCTTTGAAGTTAGCCATCTGTGTGCCTAAGATGTTTCCAGTATTTACTATAATTTCCATTATGAATGGGCTAGGTACCCGCTGCCTTTGAAATGAATTTTGATTTAGAAATGGATTTGTGTTGTAGTTAGCATCTGCATTTTTAGAGGCTTTCTTGCAAAGCCACAGCTAGATCACTTCGTGATCATAGTAGACCTGAAAGGCTGCATTCTGTTGTCAGCTCACCTAGGACTGTATCTACCTGAATTGTGTTCAGATGATGTATTTAGGAGATCATTAAAATACACGATCAACTTAGTTCAGTTTCTCATAAATGTACTAGGAGAAATAGGTAATTTTTAATATTTAGTATACTCAGATGTGTAAATCATGTGGTCTCATGATCTGGGTATAGGTGTCACACCTCTCCCCTAATTATTTTTGTGTGTGGAGTAAAAGGGTCCTGTTATACTTGGTGCTGTGTAACTAGCATCTTGCAGGAACAGACCAAAGCGGAAGAAAGGATGTTGCTGCTTAGGGTAGTATTTTTTTTACTACATTTTGGACAGGTGGTTGTTGGTTTGGGGTTTTGTTTGAGGCAGGCTTTTTTGTTTTGGTCATGTGATTATGAAACAGACCAGAATTGGTGCAAATCCTAAAATCTTCCTTAATTTAGTGGCTGTGGTGTTTTGACAATAAATTTTATATGCATGAATAAGGTATCCATTATAAGACTCTTGACCTTTCAGGAACTAACTTATGGTTACTTAAGCCTCATTAATTATTAATCTACTTTCTTAATGTAGAAATGCTTGAATTTATAGTTGAACGTCATCATATCTCATAGTGAATATTTAACGGAGTGACGTATAATTGTGAACTGGAATTTAAGTTGTAAATAAAACAGACTAGCTTCATTAACATGCTAGAGTTCAGAGGAAAAAAACACTTTTCTGTACATCCGTGGTGTATGGCTGGACCTTACTGGAGACATCCATGGCCCACTTGTTTTCTAAGGTTAATTTTCCAAAACAGGTCAAGTCTTTCCACAAAACAGAAACGCCCTTGGGGATGGAAACTACCTGCGCTCAGCATAAAAGGCCAGTTGCCAAGTTAAGTTGTTGGCTTATCTTGTGCTAATTTTATTTCTGAGCAGGTATTTCCTTTAGTGTATAACTTCCTTAGGAGCAGAAAAACAAGAAAGGAACTGGTGATGAGGAGCACATTGTGACCAGACGCGTTGGTAGCATGGAGCCTGACACTTCTAGTCTCTAGCTTCTGTGTAGTTTCAGAAAGCTCAGCTGCCTCAAAGTTGTAACTCGCCTCTCAAGCACAATATGTGTGGAAAATAGCAGTTGTTTCCACGTGAATAGTAATTTTCAAGGTGATAACATTGTAGGAATAAATTGGTCCTTGTTTTTTGTGAAATGTGTTGTGGTCTTATTAGAGTCTCCTTGATGTCCTTGGGTTTCTGGACTGCAGTGCTATCAAAGACACCTTTGATGGCTTTTGAAGAGAGGAAAACTTCCAAGTCTGGAACCGCTTCATCAATTACCTATTTCTTCTTTGCTGCCAAGGATGGAAGATTGATACATTACTCAAGAATCTAGAGCTTCCAACTCCTTTTTCTTCTTTCTTTCCTATCTTTGAGATCTGTTGGCTAGATGTATTGATTTAAATAATGGATTTTAATTGGTTTTAGTACTTGTATTCCCCTTGCTATTAGTTGGCATAATCATTTTGAAACATGGTGATTTGTAACTCAGCATATCCTTAATAGTAACTAAGTATCAAAGTGCCTGAGCTTGGTACTTTCATTGCTAGCTGGGAGGACACACACGAATGCTTGTGGAGTTTGGCTTATGGTTGTTCAGTTTTTAATTCTGATATTTTATTATGTTAAAAATAGTGAATGACTCACTTTAGACGTGTTTTTACTTGTGATTTGTATGAAGCTGCCCTTGGATGGGAATAGGAATTGGCTTAAAAGTGCACAAAAGTAGTATTTAAAGCTTTTTTATTAGTTAAAACTAGATTAAATAAGTTGAATGTAAACAGACATAAGTTTTCGTTGAGTTTTCTTTTCTTCCAAACATACAGGTTTATTGAGGTGTTAATTATAGTTAGTGAAGTTAGAATTCGAGAGGTATTTAGATGGCTGAAGATGTGGATAGGAACCTGTGAAACTTTCATAGGTCTTTAAGTGTTTCCCAGAATTTTATTGGAAGTTAGGCATCTAATCTGGAGACTTCTTAATGGGATTTTCAATATCTAAGTTAAAAAAAAAATTGCATGTCTGTATATCTATTTTGCCTTTCTT
The DNA here is from genome assembly GCF_013368605.1 of Nyctibius grandis. Classification (NCBI taxonomy): domain Eukaryota; kingdom Metazoa; phylum Chordata; class Aves; order Nyctibiiformes; family Nyctibiidae; genus Nyctibius; species Nyctibius grandis. The sequence goes on from NC_090664.1 coordinate 4,580,462, forward strand.
ATAATTTGGAAAAAATAAAGCAAAATTTTTGTTCTGAATTAGTCCACTTGTAGAATATTATATCTATATATCTTATATCTTTCCCTACTAATTAAATAGGAAGTAGTTGATATACTTATTCAGTGTTATACGTTGAAATATAGTGTTAACAATTCTGTGTGTGTAATGAAGTATGTATCTCTCTTTATCAGTCTTTGCCTGACCTCAGAAGATAAACAGATTCAAGGAAGGCAATTAATAGCCTGTCCCATAACTCATTAACATTAGATGACTAATTTTTGGAATGGTCTCATTCAGATTGGAAGTACATGAACACGTGTTAAAGCCACCCCATTAAAATTACCTAAGCCAAAAGGAGTAATTACTTAAAACCAAACCCTCTTATCAACCTGTTACTTAATGTTGCTCTCCAGCTTGATAGGGAGTTACTCTGGCTCACCCAGTAGTAATTGGGTTTAGTTTGCAGTCCAGCACCGCCGTGGCCTTTCAGCAGCTACCTACCAGTCCTGTTTTAGACAGCTGACTTCCAAGAAGTTACCCAGAACAAAATGGTCATTCCAGTGGCATCGTTGAAGGGGAAAGTCTTACTCATAGAACTTGTATTCAAGGATTATTTTTATTCCATCAGAATTTCAGTTCAGGATGTTAAGCTAATTTCAGCCATAGATCTTTTAATCCATAAATCAGAAATGTTCACTGCTGTGTGGTTGTGAGAACTAGAGGAGTCTGTAGTGCGTCTGTAGACATCTTTTCTAGTTCGTAGGTTTTCAGTGAGCTGAGATCTAAGAGCTGTATGCCAGCCAAGCACAGTGCAGTGTGAGATGTTAGGCTGGGACTGGGGAGAACTAAGCCCCTTACAGTTCTCCTTTGGCAAGTATGGGGCTTTGGACAAGCTGATTCTTATTTCAGTGCCTCAGTTTTTTAGCCTCTAAAGTGAGGAGGGTATCTCCTTTAAAATTGTCTTGAACTCTTCAGAGAGGAGTGATGGATGACTTTCCAGGCACAAAATTATGTTCCTACACCACTTATCCTAATGTTTTGAAGAGATTCACTTCTCTTGGGCAAATGACAATAGAAATTATAGTAATTTTAGACCAGAATTTCAGAGCTCCTTGATGTATTTATTGTTCTCCTGAAGAGTATGTAGTATGGTTCCACTAGAAGGGGATAGGACTTGACTCCTGACTTTGTGACAAATACAAAATTTTGTTTTTTAGAGAATGGTTATCACTGGCAGCAAAACAGAGTATGGATGTGGGAAACAGGAATCATGTACGTAGCATGTTCGTACCGTGTGTACCTTCCTGGAGCACATCATGGAAACGATACGGTTTCAGATCAGCTGTAAACCAAGGACTCCAGCTTTGTAAATTTACAGTTCAGAGGTGGTTCACATCACATAAATGTTCTGCAACAAGACTCCTGTCATCTCCTCAATCTTTTCTGCTACTGAGGGTCATACTGAAATGTTCCAGCTATTTATAGTAATTAATTTCACAGTTTCAACTCGTCTTCTGTTGAACAGGTCTGCTTTTTCAGTTATCGACTGTCAGCCGCATGCGGCCAAGAATGTCTCTAATCTTACTAGCAGGTGTATATCAATTTCTCCATGGCATCCTTGACTGGTTCTGTTACCTGATAACTAAACCAGTGCTTATTAGTTTTGCTCTTTTTTTTTTCTGTTTCTGAAGACTTATATTCTTTAAAATTACATCAGAATAGGAAGTTATGATATCAATGACCTCTTTTGCTAAAGCTTAGTACTACTGATGATCTGCCCGAACGGAGCTTGATCCACTGGCTTGTATTGTTCTTGAAACTTCGCTCCTAAGCCAGGAAAAACAATGCTGTAGAGAGACCCGGGATACCAGTAGAGCCACGAGCTATTTATTTCTGTGGTCCTAACACGCTTAGGAAGTCTCTGTAGCCATTTGAAGTTCAGTGCAAAATCTGTCAATGGATTAGGTTGCATGTGAAGCTGTTATCAGATAACCAGGATAGTGGTCAGTGATGCAGAGGTAGGATGCATACTAATTTGGTGAAAAGAAGCTCTGACTTGAAGCAGAAGGCATTGCTTTAGGTGAGCAGTGTCTTTGTATATCCTTGATATACTTGTGGTTTAGTGACTTCAGTGGTTAACTGCACCTGAATCTTGAAGGTCTGAAGTCAAGACTTGTGCTAGTAGCTGTTATTGTAGCAGATAGTAGTCTCTCCTCCTTCCTCCCCCAAATATTAACACCTTTTCTATTTTTCTTAATTAACTGGCTTCACCTGAACGAACAATGAACGTTAGGTTTGACTTTTCCAGTTAAACCACCAGTGAAAACTAGGAGTTTGAGATTCCTGTTTGTGTATATTTCTTCACTGAAAAAGGTCAGTGACACTAAATTAGTAGTAATTAAAGTGGCATTAATTAAGCATATCTGTTTCAAGTGAGTGAATGTTAAAAGACAGCTGTCTTTGAATTGTGTTACAGGCAGGGCTCTGTTGAAATAGTGGGCAGGTATTTCCACAGCCTTGGTCTTACACTAAATTGTGTATTTTTATATGGAATTTATAGTATGTTGTTTCAAGTAAGGTCTTTCTGCATCCACCGTTCATCATGAACTATGATGACAGTGATGTCTTAGACATTAGACACACATGTCCCTGGTTATTCCTCAATTTTGGAATGAGAAAGAACAGTGCAAGATTAAATAAATCTGGAAGTATTTGATAGATGTGGTACTCTGCTGTCCTTTATGATGGTGATTTTACTGTCACAACTATCCCATTCTTAATTATGCTTCTGTGTTCAGATGGAAGATAGGACAAAACCTGACCCCATTTTGAAGAGGAGGAGAAATGTCCAAACTAGAAAACAGATTTTGGTAGCCTATGGTCATTGCCTTCTAACCTCAAGTGGCTTGACCCCTGCTATTCCAGCATCCCTTTGCTCCTGTTATCGCCTTATTTTTGTTTCCCTCTGTCTGCAGCGGTCACGCTTACCTGGCTGTGTGGAAATGACTCATAAGGGAAAAAATGGGATGTGAAATGTTAATAGGTGAAGCCCTTCTGCACAGAGAAGATGAATCAAATAAGCATTGGGAACATCGGTTGTTAGGTTTTTTAATCCTTCGCTCTGGTTCTGCTTGTTCTCCAGTAGAATGCCAAAGGTGAAAGAAATGAGCTGATGATGGTGTTGAGAGTTTAGTTGGAAAATGACAGAATGTTGAAGAAACTGCATTTATATTTTTAGTGGTCTGGTATTGATAAGCTTTAAGTGGACAAAAATGCAGAAGCAGAAATAATAGCTGTTTAATATGAAAATGAAAAAAATGTGGCTCTTATCACTGGTTGAAGGAAATGCACAGGTGTGCTCGGTGGGAAAACTGGGTTGTTCTTGGAAGAGGAATAAAGTCTTCCTGAACCTCATTTTAACTCTCCCATCTTAGAAGCTGTGTTGATGAAATAAATTAGCCTAATTCATGAGTCTAGGTCTTGATGAGAATTAATGTACAAACTCTTCTGCTTTTCATTTCTCTTTGATACTTTTGATTTTTTTCTCAACAAGAGTTTTTGTGCAAGTAATTAAGTACCAATTTAGAAATAAGTTTGTTAGTTACTTTTAAGGGGTGACTATGAAAGGTTTTTGAAAAAGTGCTAATGTTTAAATTCGTTTTATTTTCCTGCTTTCAGTCACTCAAGTGCAGCCACTGATCATGAGATGTCGCCACGAAATCTACCTCAGGCTTCGCTTTTGCTCATTCGTTTGCTGCTTCATAGATCTCCACAGGAGCTCTGCAGACGCTCTTGAAAGTCTCTGAACAGATTGTGACATCAAGGCAAAGCATGATGACCTAATAGCGGGGCAAAGTCTGAAACATTGATTCAGCAGTCCAAGATAACGCTGCCTTATTTTATCAGTATCACTTCTGAAGGCTACAGACCTCCTGCCGTTTCTTCCCTGGTTACATCAGAAACATTCAACTGACCTTTCTCTGGCGAAAAGATCTTGACTTTTTCTCTCTGGTCCTGGAAATATTAATGGAATACAGTCATGTCTACCCAGGACGAGAGGCAGATCAATACCGAGTATGCTGTGTCCTTGCTGGAGCAGTTAAAATTCTTTTATGAACAGCAGTTGCTGACTGACATAGTGTTGATTGTTGAGGGCACTGAATTTCCCTGCCATAAGATGGTTCTTGCAACGTGCAGCTCGTATTTCAGGTAAGTATTCAAAGCAGGATCTGTTAAATCTAGAAAATCTATGATACCTGGGTTTGAGTGTAATATTACTTAATTAATTAACAATTAATGTGTTGCAGAGAGTTTTAAAGATCAGTGAAGTAAGTAAAAAACCTAAATATCATTACTTGCCAACACCAAAGGAGTAAAATAAATTTTCCAGCATCTTGTGACTTATTCTGGATAGGTACTGTAGTTTTTACAATAAGGGGGGGGGGAATCACACTTGTGATGGTTCGTTTTCTTTAGGGAGTTAATTGAGTCTGAACAATTAGTACCTTTCTTATTCTTCATACTTAATATTTAAATATTTTATCTTTTTTTTTGTTTTCCAAGGTAGGCTAACAAGGGATTGTGTGACTTGGCTATGGGAGTTCTGTTGTCGTGTTTATGAGCTGTAGTTTCTTAGCAGAAGCCTCTGCTAAAAGTAGGGATTGCTCTGCAAGTTCATGGCTTCCTTTTCTGAATCATCTGGTTTTCTCTGCTCAGAGAAAGGAGCTCCTCTCTTGCCTGAGAGTCTTGCTGCAATGCAACAGGTTTTTTTGTGTGGGGGTGGTGGTTTTTTGGTTTTGGTTTGGGGTTTTGTTTGTTTTGTTCCACCCACCCCCACACCCCTGAGATGCTGTTGCAGTTTTCAATTCAGTAGCTCCTGCTTCCCAGCTGTCCTGCTTTTTGTCTTTTGAAAAGGTTTTATTAATAAGGTATGTCAAGTGCTACTACTTTTTGCAGATACCTTCATAGTAAGTCCTAGAAGATGAGGCACCATGAATTTTCTGCGGGGATTAATCATTTTTGTTGGCAACACAGTAATTTATCTGCCTGTCTGGAAGGAATTGTGAGGCTTGAGATTAGTCTTGGCGACACCTATGCATGTTTTACCTTCCTGAGGCACTGTGGAGGGATTATAACTTTTCTTTCCCATTCAATCAAGGGAAGGTTTGCAAATGCTGTTTTCCTGTTGAGATGGGGTCACTATACAGAACACTTCTAAAATGTTTTCTGTATTTTGTCTGCTTTCTTCTATAGAATATAGAGAATTAACTTCTAATGCAAGGAAGTATTCAAGGATAATTTATTACTTGCACTTAAGTTTTTGTTGCTACTGCTTTTTGTGTTAAGTTTTTCATCTCAGATGAGCCTGGTACAATTTTTAGCAACAAGTATTATGTGATCGCTAGATAATGATTGTTGCCGTTGGTCTTCTGCAGATGACATAGTTCCAACAGTCTATAAAATAACAGCCAGTGGAAATGTGGCCAGATTTAATGTGGGTGGCTAATCATGGAAGCTGTCACGAGTCCACGCAGTGTGCTGCGTTAGAGTATGCAGTCAGATCTCTTACTCGTATGTGTTTGTTTATTATTTATGGGATGAGGTTTTGGCATTGGTTAAAAGAAGTATCAAGCTTGTGGTTTTGTCATGTTCTGTTTTTCTTCTCTACTTTGGTTTACGAAAAGATACTCAGCTTCCTAAATTTAGCTTTATTATCAAAAATTGATAGCCCTGAAGGAGGCTGTGAGGAGAGGGGGAAGAACAAAAGCATCTCTTAGCGTGACCCAGCCCTTGAGTACTACTGCAGCCAGCTTACCTTCCCTCTTTGTGCTTGAACGCTGTGCGGTGGCAGCCGAGCTCCAGCACAGCCCGCTCAGCAGTGTGTAAGCATCCACTAGAGCCAGCTTCTCTAGCAGCTGCGTCTTCCTTTGTACGAAGAGGAGTCTCTCCTGACACTCCTGCTGTCCTGCTTACCTTTAAAAGCTGCATGGCAAGTTGATACTCACTTGGCCAGTCAGTGATCCCTCCTAAAATGCAACCTGCCCTGAATTAAGGAGCTTAGAAGAAGACAGATGGGGATGGGGCAGGAGGGAACGGTGGTGGGGCACTGTCTTTGTATCAGATGCTTTTTGGAATGGCTTTGCTTAGGGAGTGTATCTCCATGCCCTTTTCACCTCTGCAGCTGGAGGCAGGACTGCAGGGTGCACCCACTGTCCCTTCTAATGTCTCTTATACCTGGTTCCATAAAAGGCCCCAAATAAATATAAAGAGCCTTGAGCTGAATTTTCAATACAACCATAAATACCAAACCTGAACTAATATAAAGCTTTTAAAAATCAGTGTTCTTCATTTTAAGAAAATTGGCAAGTACTTGGCTTACAGTACAAGAATCCAGTTAGTTCTTAACTGTGTTGCAAATAAAAAACCAGAATGGGCATAGAAAGCATTATGGAAACAGTAACCTTTCTTTAAATTGCCTTTCTACTTTTTCAGGAAGATGTAATGGAAATTCTTAGGCATTTTTTTTCAGACCAAGTCTGATAGTTTTTTCTGTCATTGATTTTTGTCTACAAACTTGAAGTTTACTGCATATTATTATGAATGATATAGAAGCAATACTTCATGGAGTGCTAGTGCTTGCTGCTTTTTCTGAGCTTGCTTCTCCTCCCAGAGGAGCGTGCTTTTGATATGACTTAGCTCAGTCCATTGCATAAATCTGCTGCTTTTGTTTTAGAATCTAAAATCTGTTTAAGTTTCAACAGTATTTTCTGGAGGATGTTTCTTCTCACTTAGCAACACCTGACATAGAAAAGGTTTTAGATTTCATCATTAAAACTCTACAATCATTAGAGTTCTCTGCTGATTAAGACAAAAGTGTTTCCATAAATATATTTATACAGAAGGCACTAATGGTACTTTTTGAATGTTCTGTACAAGTGCTTTACCTTAAATACTAGGTGGTAGCCTAAGCTAAATACTAAACACCTGTAAACAGTCAACCAAAAAGGCTGTTCACCTTTTGGAGTGTAATTACTGAAGGCTTACAGATGATAAGTGACTTTAAGATTACTGTACTTCCTGTTGGTCCTTGTCTTAATATGTGTATTTCTCTTCAGAGCCATGTTCATGAGCGGGCTAAGCGAAAGCAAACAAACACACGTACACCTGAGGAATGTGGATGCGGCCACGTTACAAATCATCATCACTTACGCATACACGGGTAACTTGGCAATAAGCGACAGCACGGTAGAACAGCTTTATGAAACTGCCTGCTTCTTACAGGTAGGGATGTTTTGAGTATGAAATAACGGCTTCTAATCTCAGAACCATTTTTTTCTTGTTAAATAGTCTTTTCTGTTTAGTCATTTCAAAATACTCTTGTTCAGTTTGCTCAGTACAGACAGCAGTTACTTAACAGATACGTTTCATGTACTCATCCCTCCTTGCTTTATGGTCCCTATGGAGGGTGGAAGTACAACAGTACACTTCTAACATTTAGCAAATTAGTTTCTCCAGCAGACATAAGTGTGTGAGGTGCTTGATCTGTAGGAAGCAGCTGAGTAAGTCACTGCTGTATTTTTGTGTATATATACTATTCAGGCCTAAATTCTGGTGTTCCACACTAAAGGCAGGTACCTGCTGCTGTTATGTGAAGGAATAGACTGTGTTAGCCTGGAGAAGAGGAGGCTCCGAGGTGACCTTATTGCAGTCTACACCTACCTGAAGGCAGGTAGTAGTGAAGTGGGAGTCGGCCTCTTCTCCCGGGCAACTAGCGATAGGACAAGAGGACACAGCCTCAAGCTTCACCAGGGGAGGTTCAGGTTGGACATCAGGAAGAATTTCTTTACAGAAAGGGTTATTAGACATTGGAAGGGGCTGCCCAGGGAGGTGGTGGAGTCACCATCTCTGGAGGTGTTTAAGAAAAGACTGGACATGGCACTTAGTGCCATGGTTTAGTTGACAGGGTGGTGTAGGGGCAGCGGTTGGACTCGATGATCCCTGAGGTCTCTTCCAACCTGGTTGATTCTGTGATTCTGTGTATGCAGTAATACTGAAGTGTGTTGTTTCTTTGCGTTACAGGTAGATGATGTGTTACAACGGTGTAGAGAATACTTAATCAAAAAAATTAACGCTGAGAATTGTGTGCGTCTATTAAGTTTTGCTGATCTCTTCAGCTGTGAAGAGTTAAAACAGAGTGCTAAAAGGATGGTAGAGCACAAGTTCACAGCTGTGTACCACCAGGAGGCTTTCATGCAACTGTCACATGATCTACTGATAGATATTTTAAGCAGTGACAATTTAAATGTGGAAAAGGAGGAGACAGTTCGCGAAGCTGCTATGTTATGGCTGGAGTACAACACAGAATCGCGCTCGCAGTATTTGTCCTCTGTTCTCAGCCAAATCCGAATCGATGCACTTTCAGAAGTAACCCAGAGAGCCTGGTTTCAAGGCTTACCGCCCAATGATAAATCCGTGGTGGTGCAAGGACTGTACAAATCGATGCCCAAGTTTTTCAAGCCCAGACTTGGTATGACAAAAGAGGAGATGATGATATTCATTGAAGCTGCTGCTGAAAACCCTGGTAGTCTTTATTCTTCTGTCTGTTATAGCCCCCAGGCAGAAAAAGTTTACAAACTCTGCAACCCTCCTGCTGACTTGCATAAGGTTGGGACGCTTGTAACTCCTGATAATGACATCTATATAGCAGGTGGGCAAGTTCCTCTGAAAAACACGAAAACCAATCACAGTAAAAGCAGCAAACTCCAGGCTGCCTTCAGAACTGTGAACTGCTTTTACTGGTTTGATGCACAGCAAAACACTTGGTTTCCAAAGACACCGATGCTCTTTGTTCGTATAAAGCCATCCCTGGTCTGCTGTGAAGGATACATCTATGCAATTGGAGGAGACAGCGTCGGGGGAGAACTCAACAGGAGAACTGTGGAGAGATACGATACCGAGAAAGATGAGTGGACCATGGTAAGCCCGTTGCCCTGCGCATGGCAATGGAGCACAGCAGTAGCAGTTCACAACTGCATTTACGTAATGGCACACAACTTGATGTACTGTTATTTTCCCAGGTCAGATGCTTGGGTAGAAATGGCTATGCGACAAACAAGTAGATGTTTTGCTTCAGCTGCTGCTTTCGGTGATAAAATATTCTATATTGGAGGACTGCATATTGCCAGCAATTCTGGTATAAGACTCCCAAGCAGTACTGTAGACGGGTCTTCCGTAACCGTGGAAATCTATGATGTGAACAAAAATGAATGGAGAATGGCAGCCAACATCCCTGCCAAGCGGTACTCTGACCCGTGCGTCAGAGCCGTCGTCATCTCCAATTCTTTATGTGTCTTTATACGAGAAACCCACATGAATGAGAGAGCGAAGTATGCCACCTATCAATATGACCTGGACCTCGATCGCTGGTTTCTAAGGCAGCACATCTCGGAACGTGTGCTGTGGGACTTGGGGAAGGACTTCCGGTGCACTGTGGGAAAGCTGTATCCATCCTGCCTGGAAGAGTCCCCATGGAAACCTCCGACGTATCTCTTCTCACCAGATGGAGCTGATGAATTCGAGCTGGACGGGGAGATGGTTACTTTACCACCTGTATAGCTCCCAAAATAAACTGCACAACTGATTCTGTGCTTAGTTATCCCAACCATTTATGGTTGTGAAAGAACAGATCTGGAAACAGAAATGTCACACCTGTCTTTCATGAGTTGTATTTTTATGCCCTACCTAACACTTGCCGCCATTCAGTATGAATCAGTGAAATGAGCAGATAGGCTTCCATAATCTGAAATACTATTATCTGATAATCGAGAAACATATATGTATATCATGAGCTTAAGCATCTGACTTGCCTAAAGAATTAATTTCTAGTTCTATGAAGTCTCGGTTCAGGAAAATTAGCTTCAGAAAAAAGTAGTTACTGTTTCTAGGATGATGTCACAACTCTTCTGAAAGTATCTTCCAGTTATATTTGAACTACTTCTGGATATTCTACTTAAGTGCTAGTTCTATAATTGTCAGTGTGGCCTAATTAAAGGACTGTGCTGCACTTACTTAATACTAATATCCATGTTGGTATAGTAATGCCATTAAAAGAAAAAGAAACAAATCCCATGGATCTACCTGTGGTAGGAAGGGTAGATCTTCCATTGTATGGTAACACGCAGGGCAAAATGACTGCAGGTTCAGTCAAGCTGTGTTATTAGGTGCATGTATTCTATTTTCACTAACTTATACCTGTCTATTTAGAATACAGGTCTTCCAAGCAGCTGGTAGTTTACCAGGTGTGGACTTAAGTTGCTGGGCTTGCAATAGGAATTGTCAGCCCTCATAGTGCGGGTCGATGTGGAGCTTTAAGCAGTAAATGTCTCCACATTCTGTATTACAGTAACATTGGCTCATGTATATTACTTCCTGCTGCTGATGTATTTTTCCATTGTAAAACAAAGTTTTAGTGTGGATTAACCAGGTCTTTATTTTCTGTTAATTTAATAACAAGCATTACTGTAGTGTGATTGTGTATAGATATCTCTTAGCTATCAGGTTTTTTTACTTTGGGGGGAGGGTGGGAAGCAAACTGTTCAGGAATATCCTGTGCTCTGTGTGCAGGAGAGCAGATGACTAGTGCTGCTCTGGCATTAATCCCAGGAACCACTAGCAGTAGCGGGGCGCCGCCAACCTAACATGAACACAGGTGCTTCATGACAAACCTTACTAGCATGTTCAGCTGCATCATGTTCTGGCACTGTATTTTGAATGACATTAATTTATTAAAAAAGACTGAATCCAACCGAGTTTGAGTGTGCTTTCTGGTTGAAGTAGGTACAGTTATGACACCCCTCCACCACATGCACACTTCGAGCAAGCAGATGGTTGAAGGCAACTTGAAGTGGTTAAGCTGTGAAAAGCTTCGAGGCACATACAGTAGCTGACTGTGCTTACTGGTCAGTGAAAGCTGGAACTTAGGTATAAAACTGAGGATGATATATACAACTTGAATCCCCCACTATGATTTTTGTAAATCAGCACTTCTCCAATCATGGGACAAATTTGGCTCTCCTGAAAGTGAAGAACAATGGGCATTAAGGAAGTAATGAGGAATCTTTTCCATAAGCTCAGCTGGGAGACCTATTTTCAGTCTTTAATATTAAAGCAAATTTATTTACTTCATCATCGAGATTGTCACTGTCTTTTCCTACTGTTTCTTATTCCAGTAAATACAATTCCAGCTTTCAACAAGGAAGACAGAGAGATATTTTTTGAGGCTAGGTCTCAAGTGGATTTACAAAGTTTTGTCTTGTACTTTTTGACTGGAAAAGGGTCTTTAGATAAGAAACCTGCCCTATATAAAACTCTTCCTAATGCTTTGGTGTTTTGTACCATGTAAGGATTTATGGGACCCAGAATAATGATGGCTCCAACAGAGAGAAGCAAGGTGCTGGTCTTTTTTATGAAGGTGACATAGAACTTTTTTTTGGAAACACCTGAATTTCTTAGATAAGAGGGGAGAAGTGATGTGGGGATCCTGCTGATAGGTCTATTTATATTGCTTTCAGGTAGCCTGTTGCAACCCTGCTCAAGGCAGTATACATTAAAAGAAAGACAGTGATACTACTTTATAATGCGATTTGGAGAATCACATGCCTTGGGCAAAAATAGGAGTGGTATCCTAGTACCTCCAGCCTGAAGGGATTGCTCAGTTCTGGGGGTCATTCCCCCTTCAGCCTACTGTATCAGGCTGCATTGGGCTTTAGGACAAGCTTCTATTCTTCAAGTGTAGGTGGTCTACGGCTAGTGAAAGGAGCACAGTGGGTTTGTTACTGAGAACTTTCAACTTCAGTTAAAAACCTTATGCATAGTTTCTTACTGAAGAGGGGAAAAAAAAAGGTAAATTTGAATAGGAAATAGGTGACTAAATTGCAGTGGCTGTAAGTCACAGTTGCCTCACAGAACCGTCCTTGATTTTATGCATTTAGGAACATCTTTTAAAATACAGTCTATATTACTTCCTGCTAGTCTGCATTTTTTATATATTATTCTTATATTGTTTCTAGATATTATCTGCACTTTTTATATGTTCTAAGATGATGCAGTACCTTATTTAAAAATAATTTACTACTAATAATACAGCACTTAAAGATAAAACTAGTCAAGTGTTGAACAGCTGTCTAGCAACTCTGTTAAAGACATATTGTTAGTTCACTTACTTGTACAACTAGTTGCTGCAGTCACTATTCAACCCCAAAGGAAAACACAGCTGGCAAATGCTATTCTCAAGTCTAAATTCTTTCCTTGCATAATTGGAGAAGGAAACTCTGCAGGTAAATCATTGTCATGTGCCTGGAAATGGTCACTAGTGGCAGAATTAGAGAAAGACTTCTGTGGGCACAAAGACAAACGCTGAAAAAAAAATGCAGTTCTCATTTCATAAATAAAGCAAACATGATTAAAGCCTTCACAGAGTTCTAAGTGAGTATCTTACTACAAAGCTTCAGCCTAATACTAGCCTATTCAGCCTGTACTTGGCTTTGAAGTACTTTTGCATACAAGATTCAATGAATCAACTTTGTATGTCCTCAGGCTTTCCTATATTTGCAAAAAGTTTGCTTCTTTTCTGGTAGAGCTACTTTAAGTTAGTCCTTCATAGTTTCAGTTCCCCCTGCCTGAAGTAATGAAAAGATGTGATCTGGTCTCTGCTGATTTTTAATGCATCCACTCATTTTTACAGTTGTTTAGATACATACCTAATTGCAAGTTTCATTTTTGTTCTAAGGGGACCAGTCAGATGTAGTGCAGTGAATTGTGTCAAGCCTTACAGAGAACAGGGTCAGACGGATAGTTAATTTTGGAGAAAAATAATTTGATGAAATTCTAAAAATATTTTTTTAAAGACTGAAAGCACTGCCTAGTTTGAAGCCCTGCTTTTCACATTTATCCTTTCAGTTCCCCATGCTTCTGTTAAGATGCACTAGCAGTTGCCTTCCAGTGCAGTACAGCTAAGGAACACCTGTGGACAAACCTGCAGACCACTGAACTTATTAGCAGGCTAGTGTTTTTCCTCCTCTTTCCCATTTACCTTCAAATTATTTTCTCTTTTTGGATCTGGAGCTTTAACTTAGGCAGACTCTGAAGCAGGCTCACCCTTAAAAACCAGTTTCTTTCCACTAATTGCTCAACATTAGCCAGACAGTGTTGTGTTTAGTTCCACTCCAGGATTATTTAAAAGATCTCCCTCCTACAACACTTCTAATGAGTACAATTCAGCAAGGCAGAGTTCTTTCTTACTCATAGAGCTTATAGCCTGGAGGAGGAGTACTAGCAGACTGAATAAAATGCAGGGATCACTCACGATGCCAGGAGGCAGCCTAGATGAAATCTGTACGTCACACACCTCCCATGTTCTGGTAGGGAAGAGGCTGGTAAACAGCCTGAACCAGCAGGTGAGAGCAAGACCTGGGTCACTACTGAGTTACAGAAACTTTGACATGGAAGGAAGGACGAGTGGAGAAGATGAAACAGAGTCATGAAAGTCTCTCTGTGCTTTTCTCCCTTCCTGCTCTAAAAACACATAGCTCTTCTAACTTGTGAAACTAAATACCTTTGTTTCAGCAAAGAAAGAGTTTAAGCATTGTACATACACCATTACTGGAGGGATAACTGGTCATCTGAAGCATTATGTGACTCCATCTCTGAAAATAGTAAACTCTACTGAATACATACATGCACTCTCAGGCACCTCTACGGCATTAACATGGCCAAAGAGCCAGGAAACGGGACAATAAAAGGTACTGAGGAGGTAGCGACGTAATGTAGACCTTAAAGTCTATTCAGATTATGTGCTAAACATCAAGCTAAATGTTGCTGCTGAGATTTTATTTAGAAAGTGCAAGAAGTATGGCTAGCTAATTTAACTCTGAGCATGTTTTTATTGACGAGAAAAAAATTAAGAAATGAGTTCCCCAATTTAAGAGTGGACATACTCCTCAGCCAGCTCTTTGGCACAGCATTACACACATCAAAACACATATACACATGATTTATTAAGAGCAGCAAAGGTCAGTAACCACAGGTCATATCAGGCAATACATTAAGCTCAGCATTCTTATTTACCACTTTCTGGTATGCCTGAATTTTTAAATTCTCCATTGTGTTTCTGTGTGCACTTCATAAAGTCTCTGAATTCAGAGATGAGAGACCAATTGAGTTTTCTTCTTCAGTATTTTCCATCTGTTTCATATACTATGCAAGTGATCTTGTTCCCCATATTGTTTTTAAGACAACAAAATACCTCTACATCTGCCTTCACTTCAGGTAACTGTTCTTCCTTCAGTCCAAACATTCTTACTTGATTTTCTTTATGCTCACCTGATCTAGAAAGCAGTGCTACTTTCTTGGTGATCTAGATTAAGACAAGAAAAGAAGATTTTGTAGGTGTTCTCTACTACTATTGAGGCAAATAGTAATTACGCTTTCATCAATATTAGTAAATGCAGGCAGGGAAGAAACAAAAAAAAATTATTTTCTATCAATCAGTTGATTTTGGAATAGTATTACAGGAGAATCAATGTATGATTAGGCAATTTTGAACCTATATAGAAGGGCTCAACAAGACAACTAGACTTCCATGTTCCATCACAACCGAGATTAAGCCACTAGTGTACAGATGTTATGCACATATGATGTGAACCTACGGGGAATAAATTAATGTGAGTAAGGTTCACTGTTTAACTGGCAGAAGTGATCCATCTCCATATTTTTTTATGAATCCAAACACTACTTCTAATGTTTGATAAAGAACGGGGTCAAGACCAGAAACATCACAGAACTAAAGCTTTGTGCCTGCTTTTTTATATGTCAGTCTCGCCTCTACTATAGCATTAAGGACTCAAAACACCATGAAGCAATGTCATACATCTTTAATCACAGTACAATAATGTAGTGTTTCTGCCTTTAATGAATACTCTCCATGTTGCCCTTTTAAATGAAAACTAAGTACCTGCAAGAAGAAAATTACACTGCATAAACAACATGAGGTAAATTTATCTTCCAGTGTGTTCGCACAACTACTTGCATATGGTCAGAAAAATTTTAACAAATTTTAGAGAATTGTAACCATTTTCTAGACATAAGCTTCATCTAATTCACATCTAAAAGGTACTCAAGGAATTAGTTTCCTCCTACTGGAAACAGGAATTTACCAAATCATTCTCAGCAAGGTACAGTGCCAGTTACAGTAGAAGTTTTAAAGTTCTAGAATAGCTCACTATGGCAGAGACCTGGATGTGCAGCAATTAATTTAATTCAGCATCCTGATTTTGACTAGATGTCACAATCCACATGAACTACGTACTATTCTGAAGCTATATCTACATCAAAATTTTAAAGTCGGACCTAAAGTTTTTACTGATCTGAGAGAGGTCTGTGACCTACTGAAGACTTTAATCAATTTACAATGAGCAGTACCCAACAGGGAATAAAAAGTCACGCTAGAGGATCCTCTTGTCCTAAATTTGCAAAAGCAACATCCACAATCGGTTCAAATGGAAGACAAATTTCAAAGACTGCCAGTGTATTACAAGCAGCTACCAATATCAAACCCAGATGCCTGCAAGTATCTTCTACTGGGATTAATTTCTTAAAATAATAAAGCTTTTTGAGCAGACTGAGCTTTAAACAGGCTGGATGTATTTATTTTTCCAACAGCACAAGAGAAAAATCAAATACATTACTTGTATGTTCAATTATCAAGCAATAGTTTCTATGTTTAAAAACTGCATTCATCCTGTCACTGGTACAATTAAATACTGCCACGTTAGTTTCTCTGCTTAGTAATAATTTCTATGGAAATCAGAAAGAAGCTTGTTTCGGCAAAATACTAAATTTAATTACAAAGGTGCTTAAAACAGATGTACAATGTCAAACAAGTGCAATGTACTAGAACACTGATCTAAAAATTATGATTACATTGTGATATTTGAGGAAACTGGTATCAGATGTGCACAGGAATTAAGGTTATGACATGAAAATGATCGATGAAAAATGCTGAACATTTTAGTCAAATGAAATATTTGGTCAACAATACTTAGTCTGGCGGGGTTTCTGGGACTTACAGCTCGTATCTCTGCTCCATAAGCAGTTCCTCAAACACTGGCACATACAAAAGGCAGAGGTTGATGCCTCTGATGCCAGAAAGTTGAGAGGTGTGCTATTGTATTACCTGTAAGTCAGTTCATGCTGCACATTGACAGCCAGAAAGACCTTTGCAACACACATCATGACAGAGCTGTAACAACAGCTCCACAGTTGACTCATTAGAGGCACTATCACCAATTCATTTAGGACTCGGTGCTTCTTGCAGTGCAGAAATGGATGTCAGGGTCTTTGAAATGGAAGTTGACTGCCTAAATCTTTCTGAATCAGTAATAAGGCTTGAACTGGAAATTTTAAAACAGGGGAGGAAAATAACTTGCATTTGCATTGGATTTAACTAAAGAGGTTACAACCATTAAATTAAGAAGAGGACTACATGAGCTTAGATGAACCTCAGTGGCTGCACACCTTCCTACAGCCAAGTTTAGGCAAATGTCAAGGAGCAAACATACATGTTAATGAAGACCACATATTATGAAGATCCCTTCATCTCCACCCACTGCATGAGCCTTAAATCACTGCGTGAGTTTAAATCACAGTCTAGCTTGCTAGCAGGATGCCAGTTCTTAAAAAGATTGAAAGCGAATTCAAGTTTCTTATTCTGTCATTTGTAAAGAAAGGAAAATACTCTTCATCAGGTTGTATGTTTGGCTCCACAACAGAGACAGCTGGGACAGTGGGAAAAAGACTGCAGAGAAAGATCTGTCTGGTTGTCTTGCCCATAAGAGAAACACTGTAAAGTATCAGAGTCCCTGTACAAAGCAGCAAGCAGCTGTGCCATCACCTTAGCACTGCAGAGAGCACCTCATTCTGCCTTTCCTCAGATCAATCTACCAAAAAAAAAAAAAAAAAAAGTCAGCTTTCTAATATCCCTGGGCCAGCGAGGGAATCTGTGGGAGTAAGGGGGATGCAGAGAGCTAACAAATCAGCTATACCAGTTTGGGGCATAGGAGAATTCTACAGAGGAAACTCAGGTGAGGAGGCAGCAAAGACAAGGATATTGAAAAGGGATCCCTGAAGGTCCTGTTTCTATACCTTGTACATGTAAATACCAACCACTTGCCTGGCTCCTGGAACTCACCATAGTGAGCTCTCAAGCCTAAATTTACCTCGTGTGCCTTAAGTTGCTGAAGTTAGTTTGATAGGTGCTTAAATCCTTTATGCACCTTTGTTCAGTCTTCATTACAACATGAAGCCTGACTGCTTAAATCCCAGACAGCAGATAATATGTTAGCCATTTCACAAAAGCAAGTCATTATTTTCAATTATTTTCTTATCTGCATGCTGAATCAGAAAGCTCTAGACTCATCGTGAATAAATGCTGCCCTCGTCTTAGTTGACCAGAGCTCTTCCTGCATATCAAGTATTACTTAGTCTTTGAAAAGATATAAATGTCTATTACAGAGTTGTAGAATAAAACAGAAAATAGCATCAGAAGTTTTAGGAGATACACAAATACACACAGAGAACAGGAGCAATAGTTGCAGTTCTACAGACACATTACTTGTATGTCAGAAGCAGCAGATTAATAGAGCTTTAGGGGCCTTTTTGCCCTACTCAAATGAAACTACTCAAACTAGCTGTATACTATCAGGTTTTCCATGGCCATTCTATCTAGTTTGTCCTGGAACAAATTAATGAAGGCTTCCAACCAAATTTTGTGGTTTTGAATTGCTGTTTGAAGCAATAAAACTGAAAACTAAGTTGCTGGACAGTAACTACGTGATACAAATGTGTTTTTTCTATTAGCTTTTCAAATGCAACTAAAGAAATCAGAACTTCATTTCTTAAAACAATTTACATTCAAGCCTTCTCGTTTTTCTCTTGTACAGCTGCTGTATTTTATTTGAGGAATAGAAGAAATAACCATGACTTGAAATCTTGGCCCCGGAAGAGAACATGGCAAGATGCTGACAGATTCTGATGAGGCAATAAACTAAGAGCCTTTTACTACAGAAAGTTGGAACATTTGATAATGTAACGTAGAAAACATTAACAGCTGTCACGTAGGGATGTTAGAAGGCAAAGAGGGGCACACACAGTGCAAGAAACAGAGAATAATCTCTCTTAGAATCAGGAAATGTAGGAAGTGGAATACGCTTGCATACAGAAGACACCGCATGCATGTTACGTACGAAATACAGTATTATGCCACATCTTTTCATATAAACTATTATATTTCTTCACACAAGGATACGAACTAAGCCGTTTCAGTTACTCCCTTGATTCTAGTGTTACTTTCCTTATGAAAAAAGTAGTTATTCAAACAGAACATTCCCTGAGTTGACACAGAAAATAGATACAGCCAATTTTTGTTTGCAAGAGTCTTCATAACTTTACTGGCAAAAAAAAAAAAAAGCCACGCAGAGTTTGCTACTGTGCTAGTTTTAGGCGGTTTTAGTACTTTGTATTCATATGTATGTAACTACATTGATGGTGTAATTACATCCTAACAGAACAAGACCTCACAAAACTGCCTATGATCCGATTGCAATTTGGGAGAATTGTTTTGTAATACTTTTCCTGAAGAGATCTCTCCAACTGGAATCTCATTCACATCCCAGGGTAAAAAACCAGCCAAAACATATGCAGTTATGAAGGCGTACTGCAGAACATCAAGAAAATACTGATTTCACAACTGTCACACAGATTTGGGGGCACAAAGAGAGCTAGAGAAAGATTAATGCAAATAACTGTACATGGCTACAGAGGAGAAAGGAAAAAAACCCTTAAGTCAGCCACAGTCTTACTCTGCACGCTGCCGATTTTAGCAGGTGAAAGCGAGAAAATTCCACCTGGCTTGGAACCCTTTAAGGGTTCACACCATTACTTTTGCAGAGATGCTCTCAAATCCAACCTGAAAGAAGAATCAGTATTTATACTCTGCTTATTTCTAACAAGAATTCACAAACATTTGGCTATTTGGATTGAAAAATATAACTAGTTTACATAAATACTTTCAACATCCAAGAAAATGTACAAATCTAAAGTCAAACACATTTGGCTTGCAATAAGCCCTGTTTGCTAATGTCTTTATAAAGGCTCAGTTTTAAAGAAAAGGAGTCATTTTAAATACAACCAATACACTGCAAATGCCATCCCATTGTATGGACACACTCACCATTCTTCTACACTTCTAGTGAAACTGAACGGTAACATTCCATGTCTGCTTGCAAGCAACATGTACCTTGTTTTGGTCCTGGGTAGTTAATCTCCACTCCTATGTTTTGGAGCGGTCTTTTTACAGCTCAGAAAAACCATTGCACCTGAAATATTCAGCAGCATTGTGCAAAACCATCATTTAGTCCCCAAGGCTTTGGGTTGACTGCGTAAAAGTGGAAAACCATGATGACATTGCTGATTTCGCACTTGTGAAGGCTCCTCCAACTGATTGACCTGCATTAGAAAACAAAAGAAAGGTCAATAGTGTAGTGTTATCATTACTATGCCACTACGAATAAATATATATATATTTAAAAAAAAAAATCACATAATCAGTTGTCCAATTTCGGATTTAAAATCCAAGTCCAGTGTCTGTGTCAGAAAATATTCAAAGAACTTGAACATAGTAGCTCAGCAGAAATGGCCTATGTTGTCCATTGCCCTGGAATGCTTGCTAGACTTCAGGCCAAAAGGTGCTCCTTGCCAGAGTGTACAACAGCAAAAAGAGTAGAAAGACTCAAATGGAATAAAAGAGGAAGCTAAACAATTTTGGGCAAAGCTACTGCAGAACAACTATCAGATTCTTCAACAGGTGAACTCACGTTATCTCGCACTGCAAGATGACAATGGGATGTTGCCCCTGTTCAAGTGCAACAAGTGCTTTTCTAGAAGGTTACAGACTATTGCAAAACCTGCAGAAGCTGACACAAGGTCTACCTCTGATTTCAACCAGCTCTGGATAGTTTCAGTCAAAGTGATATAAACATGAGAATAGCTCAATGCAGAAGGTGGTGGTGTGGTCTAAACGTTTCCAGATTACATGAAAGCTTCTACCTGAACATCTCTCTTCCCATGTTCCATCTCCAGCCCACGCTACAAAAGGAATTCACACGAATGTCTTTGTCTAGCTGCTTCTCTTTCCACTATTACACAATATACAGGGCCTCAATCAGCAGCTTTACCCCTCAAAATGTTGCTCTGTTTTGTATGTATGTTATGAAGTACACGTGGATTACACCGAAATATAACTGAGGTATAGGATGCTTCTTTAAAAAAGATATGGCTTAGATGCAAGCTGGTTTTAAAACTCTTACCTACAGCTTTTCCTGTTTGTACAACATTTCGGCTAGTAGAAACCATCACATTTCCTATCTTCTTTCCACGTTCACTGTTTTGCACAGAGCTAAACAAGAGAGATACTGAAGACTGTTAGTTGACTGACTTCTTATTACTTCCAGGTGTAAATAAAATACATAGTTAAAATATATATCAATACACGCACAGATTTACATAGCATACATATATATATATTTTTTTTTTTTTTTTAAACACACACACATATATATATATGATTAAGTCCATAATTCCTGCATGCATCTTATCCACATAGATCAGTTAGGAAGGCTTCTCGGAGGAAGAAAAGATACTGTCAAGCAAGACACGAATCAAAATGCCCAATGGTTCATTCTTACACAAGACACTTTATACCCTTCCTAAACATTTACCAAAATGCATTTATGTTCCAAATTACAAAGTCAGATTTGCAGTAGTTTTGAGAAGTTTTAGCCCTAATATATAAGCTTTAAACAAAAGTGTTACTGATCAGTCATAATTCTTTGTTCTAAATAAAGTTTACTTTGTATCTTGCTCTAAGATAAAATTTTTGAGCAAGTACAGTTTATTAATTACTCATGCTTTTGTTAAAGAAATGCAAAAAAAATGACAGACACTACCATCATTTGGAAAGAAAAGCACAAAAGCAATCAGTTCTACTGCACAAGTGTGACCACTTGAAAATGATCTCATTTTGTTTTCAATTGTAACATTCAAGTCCACGTTTCAGGCTTTGCAAACCCGTTTATGTAAAACTTAACAACACAGCATGCCGCATTATTTTCCCACTTTCAAAATCTTCAGTGTAGATGCAAAAAGCAGAAAGAATAGAGTACACTAAGAACAAGTTTAGGCTCAGTTTGCAAAAGCAGGTCATTTTGATGAGTATCTGATAGCAAAGCCAGACCTGGAGAATAAAGGCACTGTTGGAAAAATACTTGTTATTAGAGACACACTAAGAACTACTGGTCCTTTTACATTGATTTCAGCTACTCAGAAGAGTTAATATTTCCCTTTTCAAACACAAAAATAGGGCAAGTAAAAGATTGTAGACACCTCCACATTTTTCAAATTAAGTCTTTCTACAAAGACTATCCATTAATAATAAGAGCTGCTATCAGCATGCACCTTATTGAAGGCAATTACCTTGAGATAAATCTTGATTCATTCGCATTCTCAATCACCATCACGGAAATTTAATCTATCGTTGCTCAGCAAAAGCAACAAAAAGATTCAGCGGTCTGAAGTCTGAACCTTTTTATTCCTCAGGCTGTTCTTCTATGTTAGCATGTGGTTTAGGTCTACTCACAGTGTACTGAAAGTAACAGTCTACAGTCAAGGCAGGTGCAGAATCAGCAGCATGTATGTATTGCTGATTTACAGGCATCTTAAAGAACCAGTCTCTGATGTTTTATGGTCAACACAGCTAAGTGAGAAAACAATCAATTTTGCTTTGTGCATAAACAAGAAGAGTCGGTTAACTGCAACTCCAGACCTGAATTCCGGCTTCAGTGAGAGCTGAACAGCTACCGGAACAATAAGCACCACTGAGTTTTAGACTTGAATACTACTACAGGTGAGAGCTGAGACCAACTTAAAGTTCAGCTGAGTGTGGTGCAGTAAAAGATTATCTAAAACTCATTTTAAATTTCTAAATTGATGAAACTGAACCTTGTCTCAGTACATATACAGTGAACTTCAAGAGTTTTAGAACAATGCTGTATTAAAAACCAGCTAATTTAATAAAATGGTTTTCTCCTAACAATGAGACCTAAAGTCAACATACAGAAAAACACTGTTTTAACAGCTTTAGTTTACAATTTAAAAATAAACATACAAAAGCCCTATAATTGCAATGCAAAAAATCAGGGCTCTATTATGTGAATTCCAACACAAAATAGTGCAATTAGCACTGTTTTTCCCTATTTCAGGCAAATGTTCCATCTTTAGATGTGGTGATGTTTTGCAAGTGAACGTTGAGTATAGTTTCATGTACATGGCCAATTTAAATAACTCTTTTGTTTAGTTCATCTTAGCAACAGTTATACAGTTATTGACCACACTTTAAAAAAAAATACAAATCAAAGTACTATATACTTACTGTGACAATCTTAACTTAACATCTGATACAGAGTACTGTCCCTGGAATGGGTGGCTAGAAGAGGAGGAAAAACCCAAGAAAACATTAAGTACTTATTTTTTCACAATGAATCCATATCACACAATTATTAGTTGTACTGCTCTCTGTGGCTTACAAAAAAGATCTTTTGTAGATATACTACTATATTACTTTACAGCAGGCTAGGTCCCAGTGACTATTCAACCTTAGATTTCTTATGAACTACCTGTAAGATGCCTTCTGTTTGTAGACCAGATATTAACAATCTTTTCACACTAAGGCAGGGGCACCTCCTTCTAGCAACACAGAGCAAATGAAAAAGAAAAAAGGTCCCTTAAGTAGATCAAAAGAGCTTTGTATGTCTAAAGAAAACCTTCTTCAGACTACAGCAGCTGACAAAGCAAAAGCAAATAAAACTCCCTGCAGTACAGTACCCATGCTAAACAAAACACATGCACAGCCAACAGTGTTACCAAGCCTGGCACCACCTAATCTTTAAGTGAAAATACACATGAAAGAACCCAAAGTATAGAAGATGCAACATAAAAGAGGCAGCTCCCCTCCATCCCCATCAATGACAGCTCTGGTCATAGCTATTCCCTGGACACCTGGCAGCAATTAATAAAAAGCAGAACCATCTGAGGACAATTCCTGAGGAATGACAAACTTTCTATAGCTGGGGACAGCAAACAATCAACTTGAACAAGTTTTACTCCTCCTAACTCTGGATATATTTTTCTTCATAAAACTATAGCCCAGAATTAGAGTAAGGTATTGAAGAACAGAAATACTCTGTTTCTGTACTTACAGAATAGGGCCCCAAAGTTTCACCCTCAGGGCTTTATGGCAGGAACAAGGGGAACGCTGTAATTCTACAGAACTGTGTGCCTGACTAGGCATACTAGGAGCTCTCCATGTTAAATGCTAAAAAAAAAAAAAAAAAAGAAAAGAAAAAAAAGGTTTCCTTACCTAGAATTTACCTCTGCAATAGCTGGATGCTTGTTGCTATTCCATACTCTGTAGTTGTGGGTATTTTTCCAGGCTGCTACAAATGCTGTTCCGAAGTCTGACAAAGTCTTTTCATTGTCTGATAAATTAAAATAAAGATGAGAATTTGCAGCAGTTCATTAGAGATATAATACAAGACATATTACTTTTTTTCTTGTAAAGAGAAACTTAAATTTTCCAGGCTCTTATCAAATCAAAGACAATTAAAACTCTAGTACTAAGAACAGGGCACTTCAAAAATGTTTTATTATTTTAATTTTAAAGTGTCCCAAATATACAACGCCAGGACAAGAGGGGAAAAAAAAAGCCTAAAAAGTACTTTTCTTATTTTTAATTCATTTATAAAGTTCTAAGTAAAGAGCTCAACTGGGGAAGAAAAAAAAAAGTCATCCAAACACAGGCCTCTTGACATATTCTCTGGGCAAAGACAGGAAAGGAGAGAGAATGGCCACAGAGCAAGTAAGAACAAAAACATCATTTGCATTGGTCTTGGTGAGACACACTGGGCTTTGCTGTACTACGTTATTATTCATTCAAATTTAGTACACCCCAAATCCACTCCAAAATGGCACTATGAAGTACTGTGGAATAAACTTATCGTAACAACATCCCCTTTAAAACACTAATGAGTATAGGAAATAATTTTAGAGCCAGACAGTGAAGTAGTATGAGTTCCCAGAAAACCCTGACATTTCATATCAACCAGGTAATCATCTTAAAATATTAATGCTGTCAGACAAAGAACTTAGCATCTTCCAGACTTTAAAATCAAGTTCTCAACCCCATGTTTTCTCACAAATACGACAGAACAAGATCTGAATTAGTTAATTGATGTTAATAGAGAATAATCATGATGAGAATGAAGTTAACAGGGCCGGTGTTGGACAAACTAAACATTTTCCACAAATAAAACATTGATTCTTTTAGTTATATTCATGCACAAAAGGTTGGAACATAGAGAATTCCCTCTGAGTTAAGAAAAAAAAAATGTTGAGCTCCAGAAAGCACAAGCTTATAAAGCCTCTAGATGAGACTTTTCACTTATGTGAATCCCTACTTAAGATCATGGCAGGAAGGGAAAAAAGATGGAACAGCCTAGTAAAACTTCCTGAAGGCAGCCACTTAACTTCATGTCTCCTTGAATCCAATTAGTTCCCCAAAATTAACTTCAGGTTGCAATAGAGTCTAAGACACTCAAGTTTGTAAAAGTCTCACCATATACAGGGTTTCAGGTACTTCTACTTATGAGGAAAGCTTAATTAAGTCAAGGAGAAGGAGACAGTCAAAGAAGAAAGTGTCTGTAAGACTGTGAAGTAAGAATTATTAATAAGCTTGTCAAGGAATAATAAGGATAGCCAAGGACAACCAAAAAAGTAGCCTAAAATGACACATTAGGCAGAGGGAGATCCAGCGATAGGCCACACATTTGACACAACCAAGCAAATGCTCATTACACCCACCCTCATCCCGGTCCCTAGACACGGTATCTGTTCTACCTGGTTGCAGCACAGCAGCAAGCAGTGCATGGAGGTAAGCACTGAACTGAGCCCTGATCCACTCATCGCCTCCTTCCCATCCAGTGCCATCAAGGAAAACATCATCTCTGTTCTCAGTTACATGCTTCACCAAGTAATCTGCAAATCTCAGGTCAGCAGTTGTTGGGTTCAGGATCTTACGGAGTTCTGGATCGTGGATTTGTACCTGAGCATCTTCTATCTGTTTGAAATAATTCCAAGGGTGAACATTTATCTAAATAAAACTGCTTATATATACTACTATATATTGCTACCTAAATCTAAACCCCCAGTCCCCCAAAATATCAAGAAACAACAAATGGCCAAACAAATAATGAATCAACTGTTCTCAGAAAGTCAGATACTGCTCTGATAGAACCAGAATCTGATCATCTTCCTGGCACCTAGTAAAAGTTGCTTATTTGACAGGATTTGGCAGGGGAAGTTTCATGCTCACATGCATTTTCCTAGAGGCTCTTTGATTATCACTTCAATTTATTAAGTTGGTTACCTATATGTAGCTATCTCAGGTTACCAAATGCTGATTATATAGTTGTATCTATTTGCTAGAACTGACACAGTGTTTTCTTAGATACTATTTTTTTAAACTTCTTGATTAAATCAGAAGGAAGTCAATAGCCATGTGCTTTATTATCGAACTGTATCTGTTTCTCAGCTGCACTTATTTTTGAAGACTTTATTACAAAGTAATGAAAAAAGCCCATGACATGAAAAGTAAAATTACAGCAGCAACAACATAAAAATTTAAGAAGTGCCCTGCAAATTCAAATATTGGATATAAGAATATACAGAAAAACATGTATTAGTTTTGCACAGTTTATCTAATCCTACCAAATGATACAAACTTAATAAACTTCTGCATTTAAGAATTTATTTCATAGCGAAGTAATTCAAAATTTGGGCATGAATGTGAAACTTTAACACTATATTTAAAACGCAACCTCTGCTTCCCCCCCCCATAGTTCAAGAAGTTCAAATGCAAAGATTCATACTTCCACAATTGCATCACTCAGATGTTTCTGCTGACGGAACAGGATATTGGTGGCTCCTGCAACAAAGCCGCGGACTGTTACATCTGACAGGAGATGATGCTGCTGCAGTGCCATGTATGGCAAACAAAGGTACCCCTAAAGTAACAGAGATATTCAGAGGATTAACATAAGGCCAAAAAAAAAATTGTCTACATTCAGAGTTTTTCCTAATAAAAGCCAGCACATCCCACCCAGAACGAACCTTAGTTATTACACTTTCAGCCATGATTATCTATTGTTTTGCTACATTACACCTGCAAAGCAAAGCAACCAGATTCCACGTGAATTAAATTTTTCAAGAGGTTGTGCTGCCGTTCAGTCTCAGGACTGAAACTGAAATACAATGCAAAGGAGGGGAATTACATGTATTTGTAAGGCAATAGAATAAGCAGTATAAAACAAGAGTGAGGTCTCAGGTCAGTTCAGAGACAAGAAGTCAATGGAGATAAAGATTAATCTCTCCACTCGGATACCATGATGTCTTCTGGTGGTCCTGAGGCATGTAATGCAGGAAAGCTACAGGCTGCTATCCACGTTTTGTAGGTGGAGATTTCCAGGCTCCAGAGGTAGCAATCAATTTTTGACAAGCATATGCATGCCTGCCTTAAGAAAGAGCGGGATAAAAAGCAATACACTCTGCTTTTTAGCCACTCCACGCTTGTAAGTTAATCTAGTATCCCACATCCCAATTCAAAAAAACCCCAAACATTTTAGAAAAAAGGCTTTGAGGTAAGTCATTGAGAGATCATTGGGAAGCAGCTGTAGGTATGGTAATTTTCTTTTTACATATAGGAACAACATACCCCCGAAGTCTAATTCCAGCTGTTCAGTTGCATAAAGTACAAAGCAATGTATTCAACAGTAGAAACCCAGAAGGGCTAATGCCATACTGGACAGAAACAAAGAGCACATGCACTTTATCACGCACTACATGGTAATTGGAAACATACGGAAGGAAGGAGCACAACTAGTCCCTTTTGTTATATTAGACACAGGGATGGCTTTCCAGATGACAAGCACTTATCAGCTGAAAACAAACAGCCTGTGTCAAACAATGGTGCTTTGAGAGGAATCGCCAACCTAAAATGGAAAATTTCCAAAAAACATGGCTTAAGAAGCTGGCAAAGGAAGGTTTAATTGCTATATACTCAAGTAACACTGTCTTGGAAATTTTCACTATTTAAAGTACCAAGTGCCAGTTCCCAAATTCACATTTGTCTGCAAGTATAAAAGCTTTTATTTCAGTGAATGTGTTCCGTTCTTTTTAAAAGAGTGCAAATGGAATGGGTATTAGATCTAAAACAGAACTGGTACTAAAGAAACAAGCATCACAACCTATTTTTCCTTATGCTCAGGTGTACTTGAATAATGTATTATGCCATCTGGCAAAATCTCCTCCCATTCAAATTTGTCAGATTTGTTAGTCTTTCCATGGATGGCATAAAATAACCCTGAGATGAGATTTAAACTTTCCAGTTAAGTGGTTAAACTATAATTTCACATCACTTTTTTCTGATAGCTTAAAGATGTAAGCCTTGTCTGCTTTAATTACATTGGATGAACTCAAGTGAAAAGTGCTTTTGCAGAACAGAAGGTAAACATGTAGAAACTGTCAGCTTCCTTAAAATTGTTTACTTCTTTTATGAGCTTAGTAGCAAACTAAGTTTGCACTTATAGGTCCCCTTATTTTCTTCTTGCTTTCCATCTAGTATTTTCAATAGAACTAGACTAAATACAATTTACAGGGTATTCTTTTCATTAGACAGACCATAAGGACAAGCACCAGACTGCAGATCTTTGTTGAAAAAGCATTTCTAACAGTGATATGAGGCAATACAGGGCAATGACATTTGAGCTGCTCAGCTGGGCCCACATAGCATAACATTTCCAATGAAAGTTATTGTGAGAAGCTCAAACACAATAATCAAATACAATGTTCTGCAAGGAAATGCAAATAAGCACCTCCAAAGGAAGAAACACCACTTTGAACCTCATCAGCTTGAGGAAATAAATCTGAATCTTCTACTTTCTGGGCAAATGTTAATCTAAAAGGTTATTACATTAAAAACAAAACAAAAAATGTATTATATCACTTCTTCTACTGACAAAAGTATCTTTAAAAGGGATGCATTTTCCCTGTTTTTTATGGGAAACAAGCCCTAGTAAATGTATTGCTTGTTATCTGATGATGTCCATCAGAGACCTCAGACAGACTCTGGAATATGTGGAGTTCAGTTAGGCATCGGTGCAATCTTAAAATTCAGCAGCTCAGCACCATGCACAGGGAAAGAGCCACAGACAACCAGGAAGAGTTAACATGTAAAGATAGGTGAAATTATATATATATATATTTATATTTTTGTGCGTGTAGATAGATACACACACATTTATATACACATCTATAAATACATATATATATAAATCAGAAGAGGAAAACATAGGCTGAGGTGTCAGCTGAGATATAGCTTTCAGAATCTTACTTTAGCTTGAGGTATCTAAACACTTCTTAAGTACTCTGATCTTGCCCCATATAGGTTAGATCAACAATTCTTCAGAGTAAAAGAAAACAGTAGTTACTGATAACGTACCATTTATTAACCACAGTGAGGTTGCAAGTTACCATCATGTAGAATTGCAAATAGTATGTAAGTACACACATAAAAGTGGAATGCATGCGTGCATGCACACACCCCTCTCAGACATGCACTCGTGTTTTCCACCTGCCTAGGAACACAGTCACTTGCCAGAGACCGTACTTATGTGTTTGGTAGTACCCTACTGTCCACACAGAGTTGGGTAACCAAAATTATTAGCCACTTCTGAAAAACAGATGTCTTTATGAGTTACCAGGTATCATGAACAACGTGTTTACCTTTGTAAAAATAGCCAACGGCATACCATACTGGTCCTCTTCCAACCCAGATATCAGTCCTGGAACAAGCACTGTGTGCCCTGTATTTGCTTGGGGCTGCACGGTGATTGGAAGGCTTTCTGAGCTCATGCCTTCGCTCGGAAGACTTTCAACCTGTTCTGATGCTGTATTTTCACGTTCTTCTTTCAAATTAGACTCCTCCAAAATGCTAGGATCTAAGGTCTCCCAGTCACTTTCAGAGGACGCTGGAGAAGCACGGGAAGGAACTTTCAAGCGCTGCACAGTACCATTGGAGGACTGAGCTCCATTGCAAGTCTTCTCTGACTGGGAGAAAGGCACATTTGCTTTTTGACCTTCCAGTGAATGGTTTCCTGCCATCTTCCTGCCTCCCTTTCCCATTCCTAAGTTTGTATTTGAAGTATCAGCAGCAGACACGGAGACATAGTTATCTAACAGTGGTGTATTTTCTTGCAAGCCAGCATCCTCTGATATGCTCTTTCTTGGTCTGTACTGTGAGCAGTCTGTCAGACCGTGTTCAATCATACCTGGAAAGTGATAGCATGCATGAGTATCAGCATCTCAATAGAAATTTAAATGACTTTTGTTAACAAAAGTGAACAAAATGCTCTTGTGTGCATAGTGGAAATCACGTATTTTAAAACACTACTTTGTGTGTGGAGGTGTAAAAAAAAAAACCAAACCAACAAAACAACTCAAAACCCACACTTTCTCTCCTGAAGAATCTGCCCCAGCTTTTTTGCTTTGAGAAAACTGGTCAGAAGCTAAGAATTAGCAAGGTTTTGTCTGGGTGGGGTTTTTTTCAGTTTTTTTTTTTTTCTTTTTTTGAAGAGCACATGTAGAAGGAGGAGAGAGGTTTGTATTTTCGTTTAAGGAACTTGACAGGAATGTGTGACTTATTCAAGGTCCCATCTATGTCACCCACTGGCAATACAGAAGATCCAGTGGCTCCAATTAAGCACAAGAAATGACCCATGGAGTGCAAGTAGTAAGTATTAGGAGATGTGTACATAGTACATGGACATGCATCCAAGTCACCCATTTTTCAGGCAACATACCAACTCTCTTGTCACATAAGTTGTTTTCCAAATGAAACAGTACAGCCAGTCTCAGTTATCACTAGAAAGCACACAGAAAGAAGTCCAAACTTCTCTTCTTACCAGGAAAGAGTGACAGGACAGTCATCAGAGCTCCCACCAATCTATTTACTGGAGAAATATAAAACAGCACCTGGTGGCAGAAGGGAAGGGAGTGAGGGGAAGAGAGCGTGCAAGAGAGGAAAGGGGAATTAGGGAGGAGAGAATGACAAGAATAAAATTACACTTAAGCATGACAAAGATAGAACACATGTAAACTATTCAAGGCATTGCTTTTTCTGTTATTTTAGAAAGTCTGCTTACCAACAAAAGCTCTTACAACAGTTCAAAGTAAATATCTAAATGTTTATTGTATCCTTATATTTTATAATATTTGTAATATATATGTTTTATATGTATATACACATGTGTAATATATACTTGTCAATCATGCAGATTTTTCTGTCAGTCATTCAGATTTTTTTCCCCAAAGTGATCCAGTTACTGAATGACTGACAGAAAAAAGTTGTCCTGGCACACCACATAAATTCTTGTTCATTTGTAGTACATTAAAATCTCTGTTATAAATCAAAGAGGCCAAATAGTCTCCATTCCAGAATTCTGACAAACACCTACGCAAAAACATCTCTTCTAAGAAAATCTATTCAAGATATGCAGATAAATGAACAACAGGATAAATGCAGCATGCATTTATTATAGGTATCTTCCTATGATTAAAAAAAAAGTTTTTTTGGAAACAGAATACATGACTGATTAACCTTGGTGAAGAACTTAAGGCATAACATGGGAAAACAGAATCTCCTTAATTAAATCAGAGAGACTGGGATTAGTAAATTAGTTAGGAATTCAAAAGGAGGGTGTCAAAGGCTAGCAATGAAAGAAGAAACACAAGGCAGACTGAATATTACTGCTGGAGTTCCTCCAAGACAGGCCTTCAGGGAGAAAAAGAAAAAACCAAAACAACCCAACCCCCCAAAAAAACCTCACAAAAGTCAACTTGTTTAACAATGCCATTTTTACATCCTCGAGCAGCGCAATACCAGTTAAAAATACACGAGCATTACAAGGAATCAACAATGCAAAGGAATACAGAATGATCTAACTTAATGACTTTGAAGGCTAGTTTAATAGGTATATGATGAAATTAAAGTGCAAGTTTGCAGACTTAGACTTAATAAAAGACTTCTGCTGTGAGCTAGGAAGACACTTTAGAAGTGACTGATGAATAACTCATGTTCCACTAGTATTTGCAAGTCTACAAGCTAGTGAATTGGTGGAACCAAGAGGAAGACCTATGCGGTCCTAGTACATACCAAATGATGTTTAATGGTACCTCAGCTAGAAATAGACTATGTATATTATCTTGTACAATTTTTCTTTTTTCTATGTTCAAGACAGGTGAATTCAAGTTGCAACAGCCACAGAAAAAGCATGATGAGAAGAACAAGCAGCTCATCTGAGGAAAGAATTTCAGCTGACTCCAATGGGAATAAAAAAGTCTTAACTTCTTTTAAGATGCTGCTCTATAATGCACGTGTGAAAGATGCATGATATAATAGGAATGAACTACAACAGAAACTCTACGCTACCTCCACAGGTTTAGAGTCTCAGATATATGTATTCCTAGCCAAACTTATTTTTAAGCCTACAGAAATAATTAAGTCTATAAAGAAGCAGCTTGTTTTCAAGAAATCTGTTCCAGTCTAGGTTTTTGTTTGGGTATACTGCTTACTTAAGCCGAGTACTTTTCTATATTTGTTCCATCAAGTCCTTCTGCCATCTTTCCATCTGTATGGGTGCACACTTCCTCACCCCTCCCAACCTCATTTTATGGCCTACAACATTAACATTAGCAAACTGGGTGGTCTTGCCAGCAGAAAGTCAGAGGATCACCATCTGGAAGTAGTCTTCCAGCCTAATAAGAGCCGAGGTGTGAAAAAAAAATTCCTTTAGCCTGTGGAAAGGCAACAACCAAATTGCCAAGGATTAAAGGAAATCCATCTGTGGCATTCAGGCATTTTTCAGCTCAAGGAAAACTGGCATTACTAGTGGCTTCTTGTATATTATATTTAATCTGTAAACATACAGATTCCCACAGTTACCCTGGAACCTTAACATCTGCCAGAAAACAGGCAGTGCCAGAAAACCAAAGCTCTTCCTTTTGAAATTGCAAGTGTTGTCTTGCTGTTTGAGCTTAGGGAAAAACAAAAACAAAGCAACCTGCATGTTTATTCAATAACCACCCAGTTATTTTCAAAACAATTTCATATGTTTGACTCATGAACACACTTGGGAAACCCTCCCTCTCCCTCTTCCTGTGCATTTACATCTTGTGGTTTAAGCAGCTTCAGAAAAGCATTTTGTTTATATATGTCCAAATGCTGAACTAACCTGATGAAATGTTATAAGTTTTTAAACAGATCAGGAGAGATACTTTACAAAATCTTAACTGGAAAATATTTTTCCCACTTATGTTTTTTTTAAAAAAAAGACTGTAGACTTTCAGAACATATTATGGTTTCTACATGTGTACTCCTACTATGTCATGATCCTATTTTCTCAAGCATACCTTTTGCATAGCCTTTAATATAGGGGTCTTTAGCATATGGCTCTTTAATGCAGAAACTGCATTTATTCTCATTAATAAATACTTAGAACTGTCAAGGTATGTCTAACTTACAGAATTAAGTGACAAGTGCAAAAGCTTTGGAGAAGCTGCTATTTCTGTTTTTAAAAGCCATATTTACTGCCCCACAAAAGATACCTAGGCCTTGGATATAGACTTTAAAAAAACCCCCACAACTCCTTCGCCATCTTATAGATTAAGTCCTACTGACTTTCCAGTTGCAGCTAACAGGAAATTGTAATGTTCCTTCTCAGCACTCGGAAGCAGCTGGGTTTTAACAATAGCAGGTTCACTGAAGAAAAAGTGACATTTGGGAAACGGAAATAAACTTCAAACACAAATTTTAAAAAAGCAAAACAACAACAACAAAAAAATCCCTTCATAAATGTGTCTGGAAGGTGATACATAGTCATTTTGCAGAAAGTTCCAGGGTATTAGTATATACACAGAAGAAAACAAATATATTTACTATTTCACATCTGCTTGTACATTTTGCATATTCCACTTAAATTGCTAAGACAGCATTGCTTCTGAGGCAGTAAGATAGCCCAAAAACCACTGAGCCTAGAATTCAACAGTTTTTAACAATTTATAATCTGAGCTCAGCCTGACCTAACAGATATAGCTCTTTACCTTGTCTCCTGCAGATGTCCATGCAATTCAGGTCTGAAAGACACTTCTAGACTCGTTTCCTTTGGTATGTCTATTTCAAGCCCGAACCAGAAGTTCTACTTACTGAATCCCTGTAAAGCTGTACGCTTCATTTTAGGTACCAGCTTCATTTTAGGTACCAGCATTTCCTATTGGTTCCTTCACACAGGTACCTGTCTGCATTATGTGTATCCTTTCCTACCTTTCCTACCTTTTTGCAGTCTACAACTACCTGAAGGGAGGTTGTAGTGAAGTGGGAGCTGGCCTCTTCTCCCGGGCAACTAGCGATAGGACAAGAGGACACAGCCTCAAGCTTCGCCAGGGGAGGTTCAGGTTGGACATTAGGAAGAATTTCTTCTCAGAAAGGGTTATTAGACACTGGAAGGGGCTGCCCAGGGAGGTGGTGGAGTCACCATCTCTGGCTGTGTTTAAGAAAAGACTGGACATGGCACTTAGTGCCATGGTCTAGTTGACATGGTGGTGTCAGGGCAACGGTTGGACTCGATGATCCCTGAGGTCTCTTCCAACCTGGTTGATTCTGTGATTCTGTGATAATATGTCAAGTTTCTCCACTCATATTTAATCACATTTTACTTACTCTGGCTGGGACAGCTATTAATAACGCAGAGTATGGACAGAACAGAAGTGGAGGCAAATTTGTATGTCAACACACAGCAGTTACTTTTAGTATAATTTCCCAATTTATATATGGATGCAAAGTTGTTGATATGACTTCAGATACTTTTATTTTACTTTATTTTACTTTGTTTTTCACTAGTATATTCTATATAACTTCATGTGAAAAAAGCTTAACTGCATTTCTACTTCAATTACCTGCCTCAGCCTACAAAAACTTACCTTTTTCTCTAGAAGAATCAATTTAAAAAGGATCAAGACCTGAAAAAAACACAAAAAAAGAAAAACATGATGAGTGAACCAGTGCCATTTATCAAAAATACTGTGCAAGCATAATCTTATTCAAGATTTCATGTTAATCACTGCATAATTGTCAAATGATCAAACACATTTGACCAGTGAAAACCAGTGTTCCAAAACCCTTTCTCCACCTGAGCACTCATTGTAATGTCCATTTGAGATGCACAAAGAAAAACCTGCACAAACAAGAACTGAGTAATCTGAATCATACAAAGCTTATCAGAAAGAACATCATGTGTAATTCCAGAACTTTTTAAAAAAAACAGTAAACTGCACGAATATAAAAGTGTTCCTCCACAGAAATACAGAAAAGAATTCAGCGAAATACCAAGAATAGTATTCACCTCACCTAATTTTAGGCATCTACAGATGAGGTATCTACATCAGAAGTGGCTGTCCAGACTCCCTACACTCAAAGAAAAACAGACGCTTCTGAGGCATGACTGGCAGACATCTGAAGTTACACAAAAATGAGTTCTACTCCAAAAATCTACTGAGCAAGTGCAAATACACCATGAGGTACTCAACGACCACCTGCACTTTGGGACAGGACTAAAGAAATGCCACACAAACCTAGAAATCTCCAGGGAATCCAGCAGACAGACAAAACTTCTCCATCTGAAACCTGCTTTCACTGAATTTATGTGGGCAGAAGGGGAAGAGAAATCAGGAGGCTGTAACCAGAAGTACTTAGGAAACAGTAGTCGTCTTGTAGCTCAGGTATGTCTAGACATCTGTATTTTTCAGTTCCTCACAAAGCATTTTACTCCACAAAATAAGTGCTGTACTTTATATATCTAGCAGAGAACACCTACCTTGTGTCTAAAGTGAAGAACAAGATCCCGAGGAGACAGACCTGAGATACCAAAAAGAGAGCAATTATTACAGTTTAATACCTAGTAGAGATACTAACTTACTTCTTGTCACAATTTTTCAGAGAGACACCCATTATGCATTCTGTGTGAACCTGGTTATTTCAATAACAGAACTCATATCAAATTTTTTCTTTTGAGCAGGAGCAAGAGCTAAATCTACAATGGCCACAATAATAACATCACAATAGTCACGCTCTGAGTTACTCCTGTTGGCTGGCACACAGCATTATGGAAACGCTGAAGTAAATACTACACTGTGCATTCAGAAAACACAGGGAAGAGTCAGAATCAAGTGGGAGATATCCCAAATAACAGGCAGATGAAAGCCTGAGCACCTCACACCATCAAATAGTTCCATCTAAAAATGAAGAAGGTATGGTTTCCCAAAGGCAGCCAAGCACTTGCTTGTCAGACTGTTACATCAAGAGATAACATGGCTTTCAACCTAGAACTAACTCCCGTTATGAAAGCAACACTACATTTATTTGACATTTATTTAAATCCATTAATAAATAAATGCATAACAGAATACTGTGCAGGCACACAGACCTCTGGTGCTTAATCTGTTAATGCACACAAACAAATTAGCTCAGGAAGGGAATGTTGATTAGCATAACATTATCTCTGCTGCTTGTACAAAAAGAGTAACTTACCAAGATAAACTTGTGACCCTTCTAGCAGAGTACTGCCCAAGGAACTATTCATATGATCATAAAGTTCCTGCAAAAGTTAGAATGAAGGTAAAAAAAAACAGAAGCCATTAATGGCACATGGTCACACAAAATCCAGAATAAGTAAAACTCACTTATTCAAGGATTTCAATGTCTTATTCCAGAAAGAAAGCAAAGTTTTACTAACAGAATCAACGGAGGTAGGGGCTGACAACCACACTCATTCTTGTATTTCATTACAAATCAGAAAGTTGACCCTCTGTCAGATTAGGGCAGTTAGTAACTTAGTTCACGTTAAGTTATTACAAGAGCTGAATAACTGAATGAGCTATGCAAATGGAACATTTGAGCACTAATTAAAAACACTAAAGTTCGTAGCCATACACTGAAAGCTTTGTCCTGTGTGGCTATTACTCAAAAGTTACCTTTAGAATTGAAATTTGCGAGAAGTCTTTTTCTTCAAAATATGCATGTGTGATGAGCTGCAGCTTTGCCTGAAGTAACCCATACAAAGGCTTGGAAGAAAAACAAACACAAAAGCAAATGAAGACGACTTATTTAGTCACTCATTTTGAAGTTTAATCTTCTCCCATTCTTATCTTGCAATATAGACACATTACTACACACAGAGTTCATGGAGGGGCAGTCCTTAGTAGCTGACTCGCAGCACCTTTCCCCTGTGCTCATTTTAAATGATGATAATTCTATTTTCTTTCCATTTGCACATACCATACCATCACTGAACATCTTTCTGGAAAAGTACTCTCCTGCTTTAACACTGCTTCTGCAGCCCCATTAATAGTTCTTTCTTCAGCTCTAAGCAGAGAAAGAATTTCTGTTCCCTGTCTGGTGACCTGTAGCTTTTGCTAAATAGGTAGAAATACAAGATGTTTCTCCAAAACAAGAGCATGCTGTGTGTGTGACTGTCTTAAAACCTCTTTCACCGTTGTCAACAGACACTTTCTCCAGTTATTATAATGGCCAAGCCCCTCAATCCTACTACATGAAATAAAGTTAGTAGCACTTAAGAATGATCAAAAGTGTAGACATCCCAGTCCCTGCCAACAGGCAGACACTTTCATAATTACTCTTACAAGGAGATACCAGCTCAAGGCAGCTCACTCAAATGCCATAGCCTTCTGATTCAATTTTACTTCAGTATCTTGTTACCCTCTGCAATGATTTAGAGATGTTTGGAGCCAGAAGTTCCAAATAAGAATATGGAAAACAAAAAATTTTTAATGTTATTTGAAACTGTTTTGGGAGTTAAACAAACATTCTTACCAGCTGACTGAGAACACAGACACTTTTCTGTACTGTTTCTCGGGTGATGTCTGCTTGCCGTACTTTTAATGCCTAAGAAATAGAAGTATTACAGTATTTTTACCCACACACAATTGCAAAAATAATTCTTTCATGGGTCTAGTTACCACAAACCACCTCCCTATTTAAACAAAATCCGAAACCTGACTGCCTTCAATGGCAGAATATCCAAACCATGCCCTTACCTAGTGAAAATGGTTATAACACTGCCATGTCAGAGTTGTGTTCTCATCTTACTGTGCACAGCAAAGATCCAAATACAGCTGTGACAACAAGCAGAGGACTGTTTAAAAGACACTAGCATGAGAAAAAGGCAATAGCCTTGGAAAAGGCAATGGCATTTTAACTCAGGGTCATGTAACAGAAGAGAAGCCACAATACATAACGTGTTCTTCTCTAACATTATCTGTGAAAATGGACCAGGTTGAAAAGTCTTTGCCTAGAAATTGTTTGCTTTATATTCGAGGATTTTCTTTGAGCCACTCATAAAATAAAGGAGGTATCATCTGCAGAATCAACTACATTCTCAGCCAGACCAAATGGTCCCAGCGCTTAACAGCAGACCTAAAAAGGGTGGAGGCAGAAATACAGCCAAGTGATTCACTTGACTGTACAAAACAGCAAGTGTGTGGACTGCAGCCCACATCAAAAAGGACAGATGGAAAGAGTGCTAGAGCTGTCACATGAAACACAGTTTTATATTCTACTTGTTCCAAAGAGTTCATTTTAAACATCTATTTATCTTCTTAATTGGTTACTAAATAGGATAAACTGGAATCAAGAGCACAATAAAGCCAAGTTATTGCATAGTTAAATAGAGCAAGACTCTCAATCACAGAATACAGTGAAGACTGGCTGCAAAGATAATGAATGAACTAAAATCAACATGGATTTAGTTTAAAAGAAACAGAATTAAAATCTGCATGTGTAAAATTTCTCCTATAGCATCAACAGGAACTTGAAATATAATCCAGGTATGATTAACACTATAACAGAGTACATAATTTACATCTTCTGAAGACAAGACTCATTTAAAACTCAAACCCACATGGCATTCCAGATTCCTGGCATTTCACTGGAAAAGGGAGAAATTTTTAAAGAAATTTGTAGTAACTTCTCAATTGTAAGTGCACAGATCATACTACTGTTACCACTTTTGAAAATACGGGCAGATTTTAGTAGATCAAGTGCATAATTTCCTCAGTGTGATCGGGTGCACACTGTAGCTCTCATCAATTTTCCAGCTTTACTGCTGAAAGTTCAGCATTGGTAAGCAGCTACAACGAATGTGAAGTTTCTGGTCTACCCTGCAAGTGTACTTTTGGCAAAGGAGGGAGGTGAAGAGAACCATCCCTAAACTTGCATGGTCAGATCCCAGGAAATACTCTAAAATTCTTCACGGTCACACACTGGAGAAATTTCAACTTCTTCCACCCAAAAGGCACTTCCTGGAAACAGGACTTGGCCGCCTGACAGACCACTGGCTTCATTTTGCTACTTGGTGCTGATGCCTGGATTAGCTCTCAAGAACCAAAACATATTTTTCAATTGCCTTGAAGATTTCAAAAGATCACAATATGCCTGCTGACATATGAGAAAGGAATAATTCTCAAGTTCTGTAGCTACCTACTGTGCACATTTTCATAGATTTCTAATGTAAGCTGATCATGCAGTTTGACTGCGTAATGCAAGCCACTGAATTTTAGGGTCGTAAATGCATCAAGACTATTATTTCATTAATATAATTCACAACTTGGAAAGTTACCTTTGCTTCAATCTGCCTATAGCAAGAGACACCATATACTGTGGTTCGATCTCCACACCTCGGTGGCAAGTGGAAAAACACGGTATCTATAAAAAAGAAAAGACTGTTTCATAAGTCACTAACAAGAGTTCAGTATTTTTATTTTCAGCAACACTTATAAACAAAAGGTTTATTGCTGAAAATACTGGTACACATTTTCTGAGACTTTAAAATAAAAAGAAAAAGTAATCTATAAAGCTATGCCTGCACCCAAATTATATTTCAAATTGCAAGATGCTTTGTGGAAGAATCTTCAGCTGTGCTAACATGGATATTCTGACAACAGCCTCATGTTTAGCCTGACCAAGCTCCTACAAATGCACTGACAGGTTCTCAGGAACAGCTATTGACAGCAGAGAAGTACCACTGAAACCTACAGGGATGCTGCTTTCCTAATTCAGTATGGAGGAGCAAAGACAAGGCACTATGAGGCAAGGTGTACAGTTGGGAGTGTGATGCCATTAACAAGGTAAATGCAATGAATATGGGGAAAAAAAAACCCACTAAGGAGTTGTTGGAAGATTAGAGTAGCTGCTACCTCTGCCAAGGTAGATATCTGTGCAGCAGCACCACTATGCTAACAAGGAGGAGTTGTGAATCCTAGTCTCACACAAAATAAGTCTCTGTGCAAGCGTGACGTGAAAAAAAGTCTATAAAATATGACAAGGGAAATGCTTTTATGGCTTGAGATATACACACATATATATATACATGAGAGCGCAGCGGAAAGGAATTTCAGGCAGTAAATCAGCTTCCTCAGGGGCCCAACTGAAATGCCTCTGTGCAAACGCACGGAGCATGGGGAACAAACAAGAGGAGCTCGAGACGTGCGCATGCCTGCAAGGCTGTGACCTTATTGGCATCAGGGAGTCGTGGTGGGATGGCTCTGATGACTGGAGCATTGGAATGGAGGGATACATGCTTTTTAGGAAGGACAGGCAGGGGAGACGAGGAGGGGGGGTTGCCCTCTATGTCAATAACCAGCTCGAGTGCACGGAGCTCTGTCTGGGGATGGAGGAGGAGCTTATGGGTCACGATTAAAGGGAAGGCAGGGACAGGAGACATTATAGTGGGCATCTGCTACAGGCCACCTGACCAGGAAGACCGAGCAGACGAGGCCCTCTATAGACAGATAGGTGTAGCCTCACGTTCACAGGCCCTGGTCCTCATAGGGGACTTCAACCACCCCAATATCTGTTGGAAGGACAACACAGCTGGGCACAAGCAATCCAGGAGGTTCCTGGAATGCACGGATGACAACTTCCTTCTCCAAGTGACAGAGGAGCCATGCTGGACCTTGTTCTTACCAACAAGGAGGGGCTGGTGGGGGATGTGAAGCTCAAGGGCAGCCTTGGCTGCAGCGACCATGAAACGGTGGAGTTCAAGATCCACAGGGCAGCAAGGAGGGCGCGCAGCAAGCTCATCACCCTGGACTTCAGGAGAGCAGACTTTGGCCTCTTCAAGGACCTGCTTGGTAGAGTCCCTTGGGATAAAATTCTGGAGGGAAGAGGGGCCCAAGAAAGCTGGTTAGTATTCAAGGACCACCTCCTCCAGGCTCAGGAGCGATGCATCCCAACAAAGAGGAAGGCAGGCAAAAATGCCAAGGAGCTCCTCGATAAACTCAGGCACAAGAAGGAAGCCTACAGAGGGTGGAAGCAAGGGCAGGTACCCTGGGAGGAATACAGGGAAATTGTCCGAGCAGCCAGGGAGCACGTTCAGAAAGCTAAAGCCTTGATAGAATTAAATCTGGCCAGGGATGTCAAGGGCAACAAGAAATGCTTCTATAGGTATGTCAGTGATAAAAGGAAGATTAAGGGAAATGTGAGCCCTCTCTGGAAGGAAACGTGAGACCTGGTTACCAGGGATATGGAGAAGGCTGAGGTACTCAACAACTTCTTTGCCTCAGTCTTGACCAGCAAGTGCTCTAGCCTCACCACCCAAGTTGCAGAAGGCAGAGGCAAGGACTGGAAGGATGAAGAACTGCCCACTGTAGAAGATGATCGGGTTTGAGACCATCTAAGGAACCTGAAGGTGCACAAGTCCATGGGACCTGATGAGGTACCTGCGGGGGTCCCAAGGGAACTGGCGGATGAAGTTCCTAAGCCACTATCCATCATTTTTGAGAAGTCGTGGCAGTCTGGTGAAGTTCCCACCGACTGGAAAAGGGGAAACATAACACCCATTTTCAAGAAGGGGAAAAAGGAAGACTCGGGGAACTACAGGCCAGCCAGTCTCACCTCTGTGCATGGCAAGATCATGGAGCAGATCCTCCTGGAAACTATACTGAGGCACGTGGAAATCAAGGAGGTGACTGGTGACAGCCAACATGGCTTCACTAAGGGCAAATCGTGCCTGACAAATTTGGTGGCCTTCTATGACGAGGTTACAGCACTGGTGGATAGGGGAAGAGCAACTAACATCATCTACCTGGACTTGTGCAAAGCATTTGACACTGTCCCACATGACATCCTTGTCTCTAAATTGGAGAGACATGGGCTTGATGGATGAACCACTTGATGGGTGAGGAATTGGCTGGATGGTCTCACTCAAAGAGTTACGGTCAATGGCTCAATATCCAAGGGGACAGCAGTGACGAGTGGCATTCCTCAGGGGTTGGTATTGGGACCGGTCCTGTTTAACATCTTTGTCCGCAACATGGACAGTGGGATTGAGCGCACCCTCAGCGAGTTCACCGACAACACCAAGCTGTGTGGTGTGGTCGACACGCTGGAAGGAAGGGATGACATCCAGAGGGACCTTGACAGGCTTGAGAGCTGGGCCTGTGCAAACCTCATAAAGTCCAACAAGGCCAAGTGCAAGGTCCTGCATGTGGGTCGGGGCAATCCCAAGCACAAATACAGGCTGGGAGGAGAATGGATTGAGAGCAGCCCTGAGGAGAAGGACTTGGGGGTCATGGTTGATGAGAAGCTCAACAGGAGTCAGCAATGTGTGCTTGAAGCCCAGAAGGCCAACCGTATCCTGGGCTGCACCAAAAGCAGCGTGGCCAGCAGGTCGAGGTGATTCTGCCCCTCTACTCTGCTCTCATGAGACCCCACCTGGAGAACTGCGTCCAGCTCTGGGGCCCCCCACATAAGAAGGACGTGGAGCTGTTGGAGTGAGTCCAGAGGAGAGCCACAAAGATGATCAGAGGGCTGGAGCACCTCTCCTATGGAGACAGGCTGAGAGAGTTGGGGCTGTTCATCCTGGAGAAGAGAAGGCTCCGGGGAGACCTTATAGCAGCCTTCCAGTACCTGAAGGGGGCCTACAGGAAAGCGGGAGAGGGGCTTTTTTAGAAGGGCATATAGTGACAGGATGAGGGGGAACGGTTTTAAACTGAAAGAGGGGAGATTTAGATTAGATATTAGGAAGAAATTCTTTACTGTGAGGGTGGTGAGACACTGGAACAGGTTGCCCAGAGAAGCTGTGGCTGCCCCCTCCCTGGCAGTGTTTAAGGCCAAGCTGGATGAGGCTTTGAGCAACCTGGTCTAGTGGAAAGGTGTCCCTGCCCGTGGCAGGAGGGCTAGAACTAGATGATCTTTAAGGTGCCTTCAAACCCAAACCATTCTATGATTCTATGATATACACACGCACTTGCTACTACTGCAAGAAAGTTGCTAAACCCTAAGTAAAGTAGAGGACATGCAACTGTTTGCCTTTCAAAACATGAGTGAAATCTGTTTTGAAACCAACTATTAATTTTTTGCTTGCTTCATAGTAACAAAACGAACAGAAGAGACAATCCCATATTTGTTAAGTCCAACAAAAAGAGGAACTGTTTATAAAAAAGCTTACTCCCTTGAACAAGTTTCATTATGGAGATCACTTAGGGTTTTAGAAAGTCTTTAAGACTATTTTCTGTAGCAAATCACCCTCTTTGCAAAAAATGCAAATATCAGTGGCAATTAGCTTAAAACTCAAAAGATAGATATCTAATAAATAGAGTAAACATAACATAACTATTATCAGTAACATATTTGCCTGTTTCAAGTTCATGTGTATTCTTGCCTACAAAACACAAGGATATATATCAGTTTTATTGCCGTCTTTTTTTTTTTTCTTACCAAAAAATACACATTGATAATCTTTTAGCGCAGCAATAAAAATGCTCAAAGTTGAGCATTAACTGGGATGGTACTAAGCCAAGAAAGAACAGGTAAGTGCAGCTGCATACGGTTTTCCTAGCTTTGAATGTAGCCTACTTCTCTTATGTATTTAACAACGCAGAAATGGAACAAAAATCATGACCCAGAGCAGTCAGAGAGACTCTTTTATTGCTGCTAGGAAGGGGATTATTTTGATACGACTTCCTTTGCTTTCAAATGAGGTCTCTGGAAGCTGAAGAATTAGGAAGCTAAGTATATCAAGTTAAAAAAAAACTTATTAAAAGTAGTGTTAAAGGGTTTCTGTGATTTTGCTGTTTTAAGTGACTTCCTTGTCCACTGCTCTGCAGAAAAAAAGATGAAACAACTGAACATGCATATAAACATCACGTCAATGAACTGAACTGCTGTCAAATACACAAAGAAATAAATGCAATACTAAGCAAACAAAAAAAAAAACCTGCAGTGAACTTGCTGGTAACTACATGGCAAAGGAATCATTCTATCTTCTTTCTGCTGACAAATACTCTAAAGCTCCTGTTCCTGCCCTTTAAATTTGCTGTTTTTCAAAATATGTCATTCTACA
The DNA here is from genome assembly GCF_013368605.1 of Nyctibius grandis. NCBI lineage: Eukaryota > Metazoa > Chordata > Aves > Nyctibiiformes > Nyctibiidae > Nyctibius > Nyctibius grandis. Next base: position 4,624,153 of record NC_090664.1, read on the forward strand.
GACACTGAATGACTTCGTAGGTCACTCTAAGAATCTCTAAATTAGCAGAGGAAGAAAAAAAATCATAATGACTACATACATTACAAAGCCAAAGCTGAATTTTAGAATTCCATTTTTCCCTTACCTCAAAACTGGATTAGGTTTTACTCAAAAGTTTATTCCCCCTTCAGAGAACTGAGAAAGCCAGTAGCCTTGTTTTGTGCCAGGACTACACACCAGTGATATGTCACCCTTAAGCTTTTATTGACATCTGATTTCTTGATGTAGGATGTACACCTTTATAATCTACTTTCCCTTTAAACTCTGAAGTAAGATATCATTGCCAATGTATTTTGCAGCTTAAACAAAAAGGACAGGAAGTCTAATAGTGAAAAGAATTGTTGATCAACTGTTCAGGTATCAGGATTTCTCTTTTGGTTGCAGTAGAAGTAGTACCTACAACTTCCTCTCTCGTTTCTTACCTTCCTGGTAGTTGTGAGCGCCATCCGGTAAGGCGAGAAAGGGCAAGTATTTCCATTCCTCTGGTAAACTATGGCTGTCATGTCCTTCTCCAGGCTTTAGGGGAGGATAGGAAAATTCAACCTAAACAAACAAAAACAGAGGGGAGGCAAAGAGACAATACATTACTGTCACCGAACAAGCAAGCCTCTGTGATTCAGCCTACCATCTTTTCTTTAGCAACTGTATGAAACAAAGTTTTGCTTCCTACTAGCATTCCGTGTCTCTTCCTCCAAAGCACCCACAGACTGACTCATGTGTGGTCTGACTGACAGGCCCTGGGCAGATTTGGCTTCTGCAGTGCTTCCATCCAGCCTAGTACCTTTTCCTCAAGAGAAATGAGGCAGATGTTCAAGCAGAACACATCACCCAGCAGCTGAATACCTCGTCCCCTGTACGCACACAGCCAGCAGCCCATTGCTGCACCTGCAATGTCAACAGGGGTCATTGCTGGGCACACACATCCTGAAATCACATTTGGCTTCTCAGCCCCTCGAGTGCTCCTGGCTAGCTGGCACTCCAACACATTCAAGCCTCTATTTTACCCTGTCGGATGTTGAATAATCTTAGAAACTATATTAACAGCAAAACACCACTTTTAAATATTTTTATGTCCTTGACTGCAACGCGTTCTACACATTGCCCTAAAGTTTAAGCTGCCTTTTCCTTTCCCCACGAAATCCTGCTTTTCAATTTCACCTTTCATTTATTTGCATTAAGCTCTTTTTCCTAGAAACAGAGACAAGCTTTCTATTCCTCATGCTACACTACATGCCTACCACAGATCCTCATCATCACCATCTTCACAGTACTATCCTTTCATCTTCTTTTCCTATGGAGACCGCTCTGGGTTTCCAGCCACTTTCACCAACTTTTTTTTTCCAGACGTGCATTTCTAAAATTACTGAACAAAATCCAAACACAAATTTATCAGTAAAAGAAACTGTCTAAAGATACTGCAGCTTCTCTTGGAGGGCATTTAGCTATAAACTAGTGAGCTGTAAAATGAATACATGGAAATTTTTCATGTATGTATACATGGAAAATAAAAAAGCAGGACAAAGCAAGCACGCAGAAAATCTTAACATTTGATGGACGATAAAATGAAAACACTGTAAACGATGAGAGTCCTGAAGAAGAAATGAGAAATGAATCAAGAAAAGTTAAATTCTTCACCTTAACACATGGTGTCACTCTTTCTACAACTGTTTCCAACTCGGAAAAAGGCATAAAGGACAACAGAACACCACAAGAAATCAGCCATCCTACTTGCTGTATCAATTTCAAGTTTTCTTTTTCCTCGTATTGTAAAAGAGATCTTGAAAATATCCACAAAAAAAATAAAGGTCTGGTGAATGACCAAAGTCCTGAGCTAAAGGTAAGTAACCCACAAAGAATAATTATGCAAGGGTGTGGAAAAAAAAGACATGCAATAGAAAAAGGATTAATTGTGGCAGGGGAAAGAGGAGGGAATCCAGATCCTGACTTTTAGTTAGTTATCAGGAATCCATAGAGCCTTTTAAACAAAATATGCCATTAAGCAAAACAAAAGAGCACCTGACTTCCAAAGGAGAGACAAACACTGGAATTAGCACCCATACAAGGAGCAGAGAAGCTGCCTGCCTTTTAGGACACACAAATCCTGAGAATTCCCTGCTATCTTTTTCAAATCACAGACTGTAAGAAAATTAACGTGTTAGAAGCTTCATGTAAATATCTGCAATACAGAAGAGGATTATATCATACAATTGTACGCTGTCCAGATTCAAACGGGTTGGCTTAAACCACTGTTTACACAATTATTACTGGATTCTTGCAGGATGAGTAACCTTAGCAATAAATAAAGCATGGTTCCTAAGTTTTAAAACATAGACAGTCAAGGAGCATCTACACCAACGTCCTGACTCAGGTATTTTATTTCACTGCATGGCCAACAGAGAGGGGTTTCAGTGAGTTCAGTGAATACCTTCAAAGCATCATTCCTGACAGGGAAATACTGTAAGGAAGGATCTAAGACATCGCTGCTTCCACACACTTACAGAATTACAATTGTATTTAGCATTCCAACCAAAATAATGAATTAGAAGACGTATTTGAAGGAAAGAAGGGTAGGACAATTCAAGTTATAGGAAAAATATGTATTGACTAAGGAATACTCCTTTTTAAAGCCCAGAACAAAGCAGGGAGATCTGGCTCCTGTGTTCTTTTGACGTGAACTCTGCTGAAGAACTACTTTGTTCCAGCTCACAATATGCTGTCAACAGCTCAGCTGCTATCAGATACTCCTAACAACAGGGATTTTTGGAGGCTCCGACATTCCAAATTCAACAAACTGAACAGGCATCAGTGACATTGACAATAATCTTGTTTTATATTAGTCTGCTGCTTTCAAAACCACGTGTTCTAATATAGAAATCTGTGTATGCCTGTGTGCGTGTAAGTGAGAGACGATCACAAAACTCATAAAGCAGAATTAAGATTGCTTAAGTGGCCCTAAATCATCTATTTTACATATATACTTTATGATAGACCTGATTTACACTACGACATACTATTCCTCCCCCTCCCCAAGAGGATCCATGTAGGCAGCACCCCAGTTTCTAAGGAGGAATCACATTTGTGTAGTTTAATAGATCGCTGCTTGTAAGTACCGCCTCGTATCGTGGGGGCTGAAAGGGTGGAACAAAGAAGCAGGAAAAAGGACAATCCAACAGCAAGGACAGCATGCAATGCCCACCCCTCCTCTGACTTCAGAGTTCCCAGTGACTTCATTTCAAAGAGTTAGGTCAAACTTTTTCACAAGTAGTCACCGCAGGTAGGATTCATGTCAGCTGACTACATATCAAAAAGCAAGACCTCTGAGCCAGTTTTCCTAAGCATTCTGCACAGTTAGAGAAAACAGACACCTGCAAAGGATGATCCATCCCATCTGTTTCTTTCCATTGTCTCTGAAGAGAGCTAGCTCAGACTTCTAACTTGCAGATGACTGAATTAATGCAGATGAAACTCACCCTAACTGTTCCTCATCTTCTAGACATCCTGCTTGATTTCTACCGCTCAATTTGCAGACTGGCATCAACTGCAGTTAGGAATCCTTTTGCATAGAAAAAACATTATTTCAAACCCAAAATATTATAAAAACAATGAGAAAAAAAAAAGCCAAACCCCACAGGTCTTGAAAAATCTTGAAACTGAGCAACACACATGCACAGAAGTTATAATAATGGCGTAGAGAGAATCTCAGTTCTATCACTTCTGAGTTTTTGAACAACTGGAGCCTCAGTAAAATTCTTCTCGCAGCCTGTGTGTGCAAACTGTACAGTACAGTGTTCTGACTTAAGGCAACCCACAAAAAAAGTTATTTTTTTCTCATCTTCCACTTTAAACCCAAGACCAACCATTACAGGGGGATGGGACTATAGAAGAGACCTGTCTCGCTGCTCTTTTTCTTCCTCCTCACAGGACGAAGAAAAAGGAGCTCATTTTTTATTTAAATACAATCGATTTTTATGTAACTCCATACATATATGCATGGGCATGCATAAACATGCACTTCAATTTCCCTGTTTGTCATTAATACATACATGCATTAGAAAAAATGCCTGAAAATAAGAGAAATAAAGTCTTTTAATAAAGCTCAGTAGTCAATATGAACAAAGAAATACAGGCAAGTTCTCAGAGCTGACTGCTGGAGCAGATTTTACAGGTTTTGTCTCCTCAAGTGAATTAAAAAGACTCCTCAACAAAGTGAAATTCAAATTCAAAGCTGAACTCCTCCGAGACTTCTGAATAAACTACATAAAACATGAACGAGAATCTCCACTCATTGCTTACTCTTCCAGGTGTCAGGGATCTTCATTACAGCTGGAAATATTGATTATGCCCGTTAAGGCATTTTGATGGCAACACTTTCTGCCTTTTCAGATTTTCTTGTTCTGTAAGCAGACAGCTCTGGATGGATTTCAGAACTAAAATCAATACAGAATATTGTGTTGTGATTTAGTGAAGAAATAAATAACTGTGCTTTGCACTACACAAAAGATTTCAACTCTTGTGGATTACCAAGTTAAAATAAAATTTTAAAAACCTCTCTAAACAACTGAATTTCTGGAACTGAGATTTTTATTTTTCTGTAATTCTGCTGTGTTAACTAACTTTTTATAGGCAGTTCGTATTGAACTAACAGTTTGGATGCAAAGCACCTACTGATACACAGTCCTATCCTGTTTGTGGAATGAAAAAAAACAGTCCAGGCAATCTGTTTTGATTCCTTGCCTTTAAAGGGACTTCCTAGCCAGAAGAGATTTACTAGACATTCATTAACTCACAGTAAGAAAAGATGAGTGCAGGCAACAAGAAATGTATTTCAGTTCCCACATTTAGGAACTAATATGATAGTTTCTCTTTCAAAAAATCCATTGATATTGTCTTCCACTAAATCACAAGTACACAATCAGAAGAGAGGTTAAACAAAGACATTGGTAAAAACGGAATTTCCAAAATGTATGTGCATGTCTACATAAACTGTCACACTCAAACATTATACAGGTAGCTGGCATTAATTTCTGGTGTACTTTATACTCAGGTAAGGTTGTTCTCCTTATCTGTGAGAAGTGTTAACAATCACAGCAAGAGTAAGATCCTCAGTGAACACTAAAGAGCGATAATTTAAAATGTGCTGGCAAGCCAGTATAAACTCCCCATCCTCCCCGCTCCATCTACTGTCACATGTTTGAACTACTCCACTTACAAGTTAACTCCTCATACTCTGCCCAGTCACAATATAAGCTTTCCTCTTTAATATGGGTATTTTGGAGAATTTCTCTTCAGACCAGAAATGAAAAAAATCTGGACCCAAGTAAGCTTTTCCATTGGTTCAATGGGGTGAGGATTTAATCTCAAATCTCTAAAAAAGCCTCAAATATTTAGAATGACAGTACTATGTTAAAGACAAGGATGCTTTCAGTACGTTGCAGAATCTAATTTACAGGGAGTAAACCAATTCCAGTCTCTGAACAATTGATTTGATGATGTCTGCCGTTGCTTGTACTGCACCTATAGGTGGAATAATTGCTTCAAATGAAGAAAACGAGATCAGCAAAACTCGCTCATTACATTGCTATTTAGAAAAACTTGTCCCCTCATAAATCATTTCAACACATTTCATTTTGAGGATACCAACTCTTCCTCTCTCATTTAAGAAAGCAAGCAGAAGAACGTTGAGTATTGAGTATAATGCTAAGCAGCAGTGACCAAAAAAACCCCAACGGATTAAAATGACACCTAAAACTTGATCCCTCGTTTCAAATAAGTAGTATTTGTTCTTCACTCGAAGCAGGGATTTTTAAAGTTTTCTTGATGTGTTTGTCCAAGCATAGCCAAATCCAGAGAAAACCAGCACACCAATGATTTTATCTGAATCACTATAACAACTGCAGCATGCAGACAAATTAAAATATAAGAACACTGTTAGTCTTTCAGCATTGAGAACAATTTATTATTTTAATCACAATTTAATCAGATTTAAATGACAAACTTTCCCCATTGTTGCATGACAGAACCAGATCAGGATCTACAAGTTGAAGAGCTCATCTATGCAACAATAATGCCCATGCAGCAGTATAATGACCTCTAACAACAGATTTTAAAAATTTACATTATATATTTATATAAACATGTGATAGCTATGTATAATACACACACATATTTATATAAATGTGTATGTAGAATAAAAATGTATGATACATATTTATATAAATATCTTTTTAAATCCATTACATACACACGGAGTAACAGCAAAGGAAATCCATGTGTTACAAAGAGGTAGGGCATAGTCTTCTCTACCCTTCCAGTTCCTGAAACTGGAACTTCCTCACGTTCCCATATTGCTGAAGCTATAGAGCAGCCACTTACACAAGTTCTAAGACACCATTTGTATTGCCACAGATGCACAATATCACCATTCAAGTTTGCTTCAAAAACTCTGACTAGGTGAGTAAAGTTTTAACTCTTAGGCTCTTAAAAGACAAAATAACCTGAAACACTGAAACCTTTGTATTTGTTTTCAAAGTCATGCTAGTGCGCATTTTAGACACACTTCTCAATTACTTAACACTTACAGTCATACAGTTCTCATCAGACACAAATCCTGTGCTTTGGAACTTTGTTCTTATCAGTCTCCTCCAAGAAAGTAAGTAACAACAAACAAAAAATTCCCCACTCCGCCCAGAAGAGGAACACAATACTATTGCAGCCATTTCAGCCCAGGGGACTTGCTAGGGAACTCTGTGCCCTCAGGACAAGACTTTGTGCTCTTACAGAAAGTAAGTTAGCATTCATACAGGATGAACTCTTAAGAAGACACAAGGTACCAGAGAGGGCAGCTTGCTTAATGAAACAAGATGGGGCAAGCCTCAGCTCTACTCCTAAGTTATTTCTGCCTCACACAGAACTAGTATGGACTGGGGTCAGCAGCAGCACGCACACAACCTGCTGTGCCCACCGGCTCTTAATGGACAGACCCAGCTACAGGGACTGATGGCATTTCCTCTCCCCCAGGACAGCACCCAGACTTCATCATACAGACTCAGATGTGCATCCTTCCCCCAGCTCTGCTGCATGCCCTGGTTCCCAATGGGAAGGAACCCACGCAGGCTGGCAGGGAGTTGTCAAACGGTGCAGTGAATCCTCCTTTTCCTGGGAGAATGGAGGACCGGGACCATAGGCACGCTTTAAAGTGCATTTACTCTTCAGTTTACAAACAGCCTTTGTGTGTCATTCACACAGCATACGTTGCTGAACTGATGCAGTCCAAGCAAGTGATCATCTTGTCTTATGAGCCAACAAGCATTCAGGTCCTTTACTACGGGACGTCCGATGGTCCCAGAATGGCTCTTAGTGAACATGCTCCTTCCTTACAAGTTTCAACGTTAGATTTACTCCTGAGAGCGGAAAAATCTCGCTCACTACCAAGCATGAGGCTGAGAAGCTACACAAACACAGTACCATCATGAAATACAGAACATGCTCTGCTCTAGGTAAGCCCCATGAAGCAGACAGCCCCGTGCCCTATCCCCCCCAGCATGTCAGAGCAGGCAAGGAACTTGCTTTCACATCTTGTATCCATAACTTCCTAAGAGCACTTTTAGAAACAACATCCCACCTAGGTGTAATAATTCAGCACCACATACAAGCTATGGGACAGATTAACAAAATTAGACACACACAATAAAATTTAAGGCAATATTAGGACAGGGAACACAAAGTTGAGACTTGCAACGTCCAATTTACTCCAACTCGAGTGACCTCTGTTCAGTGATTTTACAGCTTTGAACCTCCCTCTATTATTTATTTATGTAAACTACATTGCCACCTTTATACAAGTGCCAAGAGCCTGAGTTACTATTTGAAAGCATTCTGAAATAGGCAGATGGAAGGTGCGACAGAGGCACAGAAATACATATTTTACTGATTTAGCATTCATTCATTTATTCAAGAGAGAGGCCAAGGTTCCTGGTACAGAATGTTTAAAAATTGCTTAGATGTTACAACACATACAAAGAACAGACAGATCATAAGATGAAAGTTAACAATGACAACTATGGAAAGCATAGCTGCAAATACGTATTTGGGAACCTTCTCTCAATTCACACATCAGGGCAACTATGGAGAAAATACCCAGTATGCAATCCCTCAAAGAAATGTTTTACTTCCTCTCCAGGACTTCAAGGAAGCAACTGCAAAATTCTCAAAGCATAGTGCTCTTTAGAGCTTGAAAAACTAAAGAAACAAAAATCCATCATATCTGGGCGTTCTTCTTGAACATTTAACAAAAAATACTAAGTGAGTGGATTACATAGACATGCAAAGAATGGAACCCATCATTAGTTCTACACACAAGATCAGAATCATCGTTTACAGAAGTGTGAGATAGCAATTACATGCACACTCAGCGATGCATTGTGTATTTAAAATGATTTGCATCCTACGCTAATTTGAGTAGCCGTTCTAATAAAAGCTAAAAGCTTCTTTCAAAGTTTCAACCTGTTGAACATAAGAAAATCTATATATTTTAGACAACAGGCTAATCTTTGATACTGGATGTATGCTATGACTAACAGTGTCATCAAGAGATTTCATGCTCATAATGGTCCTTTAAAGTGCTTAAATACTATTGTTACCAGCAGGGAACAAAACCAAAGGAACTGTGCTAATGTTTACAGGTTATCATCAACAGAGACAGGAACGAAGCCCTTCGGCTTGATTCCAGCCTAGCTGCTTTTCAAGTTATTTTTTGTTTCTGTTGTTTCTTTAACAAGATCTTATCTAATCACTACATTACCTGTTGCATAATACCTGCCTACTGTGCTCCCCCAAAACAAAGACACAAGGAGTTTAAAGACAACAAAGCATACACTTCACTTACATGGTTAAAGTGTCAAGCGCATCTAACAGAATCACGGCAGCTACTGGGTTGGCAGAGATCAAGAAGAGAAAAAAGTAGTTCTTCAGTAAAGCAGAGTCTTAGAAGAAAGACAGCAGACCAACGGGGACTGAGACAGCCTAGAAGTGTTCCCCTTAACAAAAGAAAAGAAAGATGCCTCCAGAAAAGCTGCCCGCGGAACCTAGGAAGAGAGCGATTTCAGTATTTCCCTCTTGGAAATGAGCTACAATCGAGGACACAGAAGACCTGGAAACATAGGCAGCTCTCAAAAGAGTTGATAAACACAGCAGACGGAACTCAGTCGTTCCTTAGTCAAGCCTAACTTGCCAACAGTTCTGCTTGGAGACATATGCTTCCTAGGCACAAGTGAAAGTAGGCCACGTGCACTGACTGCTCAAGCCATGTTACGTGCATCACAAGCAGCATTACCTTCTGGAGCTCAAGTACTTGAAGCTCTCAAATGATGAGGAGCATCTACACAGTTCCAGAAGGGAAGTCTTAAAGGGCATTCTTCACTCTCAAAGATCATATTCAGGCTGTTCTCTAAAACTTAGCTATCAGACGTTTCATTCCTTATCTTAAGTTTCCTTTGCATGCCAGAAAGAAAAATCTATGGTCAGGCAAAACAGCGGGATCGGTCTTCAAACAGTCCACACAAAAACATATCCACAAAGACAGGCAACTCGGACACTTCTTTGGAGAAAGCAAACATCACATTTACATTAAAAAAGTTAAAGTACTTTGAAGATCCTTAGGACAAACTTTGGGAACCCATGGGAATATGCCTTTTGGCATTTATAATAATCCACTCCCATGTCTGTGACACCAAGTTTGAAATGCCATTCTCCACTGGTGTACAGAGAAGTGCGTCTAGACCAGCTGCTGTTACTTCAAAGAACAAGGATCCCAAGCAGACAAAAGTGACCAGCAACGTGAACAGTCCATGGCACACACAGCGCTTTCCCCACTACCCACAAGTTTTTCTTTTCCACAACACAGTTGGAAACGCCTGTGTTTAAGTCAAGAGCAGCGTGGAAGGTGGTCAAGCCCTTGAGAGGACACGCGAGACAATGGTCACCCTCGGCTGAAGGTCAGAGGCGATCTGCACAAGTGCTCAGGACACCGAGTGCAGAAAAGCTGGGCCTTGCCCCAAGGGAAGTGACAGTGTGTGTGGCCTGACTGGTGGTGACGCAGGGCCTGAGTTTACTCAGATGTAGTAGCCCCAAAGCCTCGTAGCATCAAGAGAAGATGGGGGTTGTAGTGCCGGGCCAGGCAGCACAGCAGTAAAGGGACCATCTGCTTCCTCCAGCACCAGCCAGGGGGCTCACGGGGACTTGAGCGCTGCTCTCTTGCCCACGAGTTTTTCCAACTTTGCTGAAACTTTCTTTCCTCTCCTTTTCAAATAAATCAGTTCTCATTTTAACTTTGCCTTCAAAATGAATGATGTTTAGAGTACTCAGGATATTTTAAGGCTTCCTACACCCTCAGAGACTATTATGTCTCTGCCTCCCTGTGTAAATAAAGCTTGGAGACAGAGAGGTCAAATGAGGATCACAGCACACAGGATCACTAGTGAACTACACCTCATGACTCTCAGTCTTCTACCTTCACCATAAAGTGAAGGTCTCTGTGTGTATTTTTCAACACACAACTTGCATCTACTAGTCAAACTCTGTTCAGGTCACATTCGTGCTAAAGACCTCTATCATAAGATAGATAAGGACTTTTCATGCCATTTAATGCTTTCAAAAATTAAAATGTTGTAAAGTAAATTAAGTGCTTTATTGCTCACTTGTAATGAGAGGAAGCACTTCATGATTCTGAAAAAAAAAAGCCCCTTCCCTTTGTTGCTCTGAGATCACCAGCCACTAACTAATACAGCTCCTGAAATCCTGTGTTCAGGATTTTTAGTTGGAAAATGCAACGTGCTGCTTTCACACAGCACAAAGCCTTCGTGACAGTGAGCGGCAGCTCCCAAGTTTTTAACAACTGCCCAGGAAACTGCATCCTCAGACTAAAGAACACACATATGGTAAACCTTTGCTTTGTTTCTTACGCAATCCTGCTTCACCCAGCAAATGACCCAGGGGCCAACAGCAGGCCCTTGGAAGGAGCACACGGCACAATCATCACACTCGTGCTATCAACCAAAAGGCACACAGAAACAGACCAATTCCCTGACTCTCCTTCTCTTTTGTAAACAAATGCATATGGATTGTTTTTCAAGTCTGTGCAAGATGTTCCTATACATTTCCAAAGTGCACAGAAAAGTCTTGCTCTACAGGTTAAACATTTCTTATACTGTAAGGTAATCGACAGGAAAAGCTGTATACTTCAGACATGAGGATCTAACCAGAACAATGCTTTCCTTAGAGTGCGTAAGAATCCAGCTACATCCATCACCAACAGCAATCCCAGCCACTGAATCCACAACATCAGAGCGGAGTTTCAATTTACACAGCTCTGTACACATCAGCTTGACACCACACGTATATTTCTATCCTCTTCCTTCCATACCACAGCTTCAGAGGGAAGGTCAGCTAGTGGAAGCACGTAGCATCAAGAAATCCGTCAAAGTATCTAACTCCACGTGCATGTCCTAGTAAGACTACGGAGAAAACAGAGGTGGAAACACAGAACCTGAAAGAAGCCTTCTCAGGCAAACGAGGTAAATTCCTGTTACAACAGGCATGCTAGCTGCACAATATCTTGACCTTAAGCTCACCAAATTCACTCTGACTTACTGCCATTTGAAAGCCATTTTGGAACTTTGCTCTTCTGCAACTAGTAGTTTCTTGTATGCAATCTGCAGCGTGTCCGCAGACAGTTCATATCTGCTTGTTCTTGTACCAACACCATCTTTTAGATTATATGGGTTTTCTCTCCTCCTTATTTTTCACTTTCCGACAGTCTTCGTGTCCCACTGCGTGTAAGGCAGAGGTTCAACGAGTCCTCGAAACACTATGAGCAAACGTGGCAAGCAAAAAGAGAAGTCCCAGACTGCCACTTTCCCAAGACTCTTTTCCACACCCTTGCTGGTCTTCTCCTTGTGCCCGTGTAGCTGCCTTCTGCAGATGTCTGCTTGGCAAACAGAACCCGTGAATCAACCGGCTCAAAACCAACCCAACAAAACACGGCTTACTTCTTGGTCACCTCAGTTCCCCGTTTCAGCTCACCACACAACTGCCTCTGCTTTCCAGTGGTGAAGAGGCAGGAGAGGAGAAGGAGAGAATGTTCCTGTATTCGCAGAGGCTGCTTAGAGTACTCATATGAATACATACTCAAAACACATTTTGTTAGCCTACCTAGCCAAGCTCTTCTACCTTCTCCTCGAAAACAGACTGCCCAAGGACTATCTCTCCATTCCTGGAAGTGACAGAGAGAATTCAAATTCATTTTTTGAAAGGTAGATCAGAATTTTTATACTGCAATAAACATTATTACACTACAGAACTATATTTTTTGCCACTCTTGCCCCCAAATCACACTACTTCTGTCACTTATCCTTAATCATACGCAGCCTCTTCTCTCTTCCAGAGGTCTCCTCATGTTAATTACCAAGCCTATACTGTTATTTTTCATTCCTATTGCATGACTGTAATGCACCCCATTTCTATCATCCCAGCATTCCTTATCATCCAGCTCTTGCAAGACATTCCTGTCTTCCTTTTTAACACCGATTCATCAAGTTTGCTGATCGCAGTTAGATTTTCATGTGTAAACAATGTCAGTGCCACTTATGTGTGCCCAAATTCAGTCTTGAAAAACACCCCTTGCAAGCACCTTTCAGACCAGCAGCTCCTCTTCTGATACAAATCTGTTGCTGCTTCCTCTCCTTCATACTGTTCCTTACCCAAGTACCAGCTCTTGTAGTAATTCTCCAGTATCTCCACCTTAAAAAAAACACTTTTTTTTTGTAGCGCTGTGCGATCTGTTATCAAGTTCCATGCAGATTTGAGCCTTCACAAAGAAAGTAAATCAATAATTTATTTTTACAAAAGATGCAAGTCAGTCAGGCACGCTCTGTCTTTAGTGAATGCACATAGGACTTGGTCTACTTAGTTTCATGTCGTTAATTAATTCTTTCCTTCACAAAATCTCTAGAGCCTTGCATACTACTGATGTCAAACTCATTAAGCTACAGCTGCGCAGCTCCCTGCCTCCAGTTCTTTCAGGAAACGATATTTATAGTTCAGTAACAAATCTGATAAGTCAGAGGCAGAATATATTTAAAATTAGATTTCTGGTTAGATTTCCTTAGGAAGCTGTCTGTGGTTCTAATACTTCTCATTCTAGTCCTGCAGTTCTCCCTGTGACACAGCTACCCTGTCCCCTTCCCCAGCCACCTTCCTCTCCAACTTCTCCAGTTCACTTCTTGAGATACTTAAAGAAGACTTTAGTTCAAAGGTATTCTGACCCAATTTTTTACAACACCTGAAAATGTACTTCAACAAACATTTTACTGGCAGCAAGATAAAATTCACTGCTACTAATCTGTACTTTGGGGTTTTTTTGGTGGTATTTTTTTTTTGCTTTGCATCAACCCCGCATAACGTTACAAGAAAAGACATACAGGCCCCAGAATAAGAACAGAGGCAACAAAAGCCACCTCTGCTTTTGTCTCCAACCTGTGTCTTTTCCAAGAGGCCAACGAGGGCAAAAATGCACTCTTCCTCCTACAGACACCCAACTAACACTCATCTCCTAACAGTCTTTGACAAGTGACTGATAAATATTGCAAACCTCCCAACCTAGGTTATCTAATTACTTCATAGGAACTGATCCTGCGAACATCCACACGTGAACAGCTCCTAGATACCCTGAGGAAAAAGGATGCATTACAAAACCGTGCAGGCCTTTCAGAAAAAGAGGTGGCAGAACACATACAACGAGTTATTGCACTTCTGCTTCAGCCTCTGTTGGTACGAGGAATTGTGTTCTGTGTTACCACGCTCGTTTCATTTCCTGAAGCATTAACAAAGATTAATTTAACTCTCTGGTACCTTGTATGGAATACGTTCACGTCAGACCAATTCTTGGGTAACAACGGCCATCGCATAAATTATTGTTTTGGCAATTTTTGTAAAGACTAAGAAAGTTCCATGGAAAAAGTCTCACTGCAAGTGCAACGCTGTATCTATCTGTTCTAGTCACAGCAAAGCAACTGTTGTGTGCAGCCCAGCTGGGCAACACCACCTCCTCTTTCAAGGGTTAAAATAAGTACAAAGATCAGAGCATAAAATACCTACGAAATACACAACATAAAATTCTTCTACCTTACAGGTCACGCGAAGCAGTCAAGCATTTATAAGAGAAGGGAAGAGACATGCAAAGAACGCTTCAGTCAAGGGTGGATTTTACCCCGGGGGCCATGAGGCTGTTTGTGTCCAAGTTGGGCCTGGGAGAGTTCACGGCGGGGCTGCCCGGCTGGGCCGGCAGGAACAGGAGGTAGATAAAAAAAAAACCCAACATGTTTTCCTCTTAATTCTCTGTCCGAATGTACTAAACACGCACGACTCACGCTAGGTACGGGTGCCACGGTGTGAGCTGCCTCCCAGCACCCACAGGAGAACGGGGGGCGGCGGGCGGCGCGGAGCTCACCCCGGCGGCCCTCGCCCCGCGGCGGGACGCCGACGCAGGACGGGGAGTAGTCACGGACGCGGTTCAATGAACTGCCCGGAGCGGGCTGAGTCACGGCCCCGCCAGGCAGCCTCCGCCCCGCGGCCCTCGGCTGAGGGAACCCCCGGCCCTCGCCGCGGGGGAAGGGGGAGGCCGCGGCCAGCCGGGGCCCTAACGCGCTCCGCGGCGCGTCGCCGCTTTCAAACTGCTCCTTTCCCCTCCCCGTGAGCTAAAGCAAAGGCCCCCCAGGCCCCACCGGGCACGGCCCCTCCCGCAGGGGCTCACGCCTGCCCCGCGGGGCCGCAGCCGGGCCGCCCCGCCGCAGGCTGAGGGCAGCAGGCGGGCGGGCGCCGCTCAGCGCAGGGAGGGGAGCCGGGGGAGTGCAGGGAGGAAGCACAGGAGCGGGGGCGGGGGGAGAAAAGGGAGACGAGGGGCAGCCGCCGGCGGGCGAGGAGGCGGGCGGCACCCGCGCCCCCTCACCTGGCAGCCCTTCTTGTGGTGGAAGCCCACCACCACGATGTGCAGCACCGGGCCCCGCTTCTCCATGGAGCCCCAGCAATGGCCGCGCTGGAGGATGCCGCCGCGCCTGGGCTCTCGCTCCGCCCCCCGCCGCCGAGGGTCCGGCACGGACGCAGCCCCGGCCGCCTGCGCTTCCGCAGCGCCCGGTCAGAGGGAGGGCGGGGCGCCGCTGTCAGCGCCTCCCTCTGCCCGCTCCTCCCCCACGCCAGGGCGGGGCTTCGCTTCGGCCCGGCTCCTCACAGGGTGCCTCGGCCGTGGGCAGCCGAGTGCGGGCGGGAGGCGGCACCACCGCTCTGCTGCTCCGCCCGGAGCTCTCCAGGAAAGCTCGATTCACCGAAGGGACTCCCGGGGAAAGCGGCTTCGTTTTGTCCCGCGGCCAGGAAAACACGTGGCGGCCGGGCAGAGGAGCCGCCCGGGCCGGGGCAGCCGCCGGGCCTCGGCTGAGGCGTTCCCGCCAGTGCCCTCAGCGCCCCGCCCTGCCGCCCGCCGCGGCGGGGCTGCGAGCAGGGCCATAACGGTGCCTCCTTCTTCTGGTCGTCGTCTTTTTTGAGAAAATCTCCTCTCGAAACCCCCCTGGAGCGCAGAGGGCAGCACGTCCTCGGGCTGCGTCCTGCCAGCGTGGAAGTCGTGCAGGTTAATGGCAGCGCAAAATGGAGTCCGGGATGGTTTCAGTCCAGGTGGGTCAGGTTGGTTGTTGAAGGTTAAAAATGAGAAAAATCAAATTAAGGCTTCTTCTGTTAGCACTGTTCTGCTGCTAAACATACATTATAATACCCTAGAAAGACAGCTTAAAGACTTGTCCGAGAGCAAAGGCAAATTTAGTGTGAGAGAAAAAAAAAAATCTTTATCTTCCTGCACTCAGCCTGTGCTCTCTCTTTAACCTTAGTTATGATTCAATTCTGGTTATTTAAATCAACAGCATTTGCTAGAGACTGTATTCTTAATGATTAAGGTGGTCTGGAAGTCAGAGGAAGATAGATACTCTTTTTGAAAGAAGTGTAAAAGAATGGTGCTTAAAGAAAATCTCATCACTAACAATACCCAGAGGCTCAAATTATAACAATAAAGCATGTAATTACATATTGTGCCTCATCTCCAACAGAAGTGCCATTACAGAAAAAATATACTGTAGGGAACACAGGAGAAGCTACGAGGAACAATCCAGCTCTGGCAAGTGAATGATTTCTTACTAGTTTTAGTCTGTAACTTACTGTTTAGTATCATTTCAAAAAAGAAAAGGGCATGAAATATTGGCCACGATCTCCTGCAGTAATGAGATATCCCCAAAAGATGCACAGGGTTTATAGCTCATTCCCAGTTCATTGAGGAAACTGCAGTCTGGCATCACTCTTGTTGCTGTGGATTTTGCATTATAGAGGTATGTCAGTGATACCGCTGGATAATTGTGGCTTATTGCTTCTCTGAATAGATTATGAGGTTTTTTTTTTTTTCCTGCTTGAAATTGTCTTTCCTGCTAAAGCAATAAAAATGTTGGACTGACAACATCAGCCTGGTCTAGGAAAACTAACTGGCTGACATCATCTATGCTTTTTTTCAGAGCTCACATTGCGTGTATTTATGAGAAAGGAAGGTGAGAGCTGCTACGAAACGGAAGCTCTTGGAAAAGTCTCAGTTGGAATTTTCTTAGTGCATCGCTAACAAATAGCAATGACAACACAGCCCTACAGTTCTTCTCTTACTCAGAGGTAATGTTTTACTTAAGAACCACCAGCTATTTTATCATTACCATAGTAATTATGATTTGTTAGTCGTTCTGCATTTCATAACAATAACAATGAGTTCTCAACTTGGCTTATGTGCACTGAGACTTCTTGAGCTGGGTAAGCTTTACCCAGGCAGTGTGATGGTTTATGTCTGGAAGTAACATCAGAGGTGAGCAGTGCCTGCAGTAGCTCTATTTCTTAGGTATAGCCTAGCTTCCTAAAGAACAAAATTGTGAATTTATGGAGACAATAAATGTGAATAAAACATAATCATTCTGGGATTTCTGTTGAAGAAAACCGTAAAGGAAGTCCTGGCATGGATCTGGGCTTTGTAACTAGTTTCTTCGGGATTGCAATCTCACTTTGTGTTTGGAATAGATTTTTTTCTGAAACTCTTGTCCTAAATTTTAGAAAAACTGAATTGTTTGCAGCAAGGATCCTAACACTGGTTGAGATTATGATCTCTCACTTGGAAACTTCTGTAAAAGAAATAGGAAAGAGAAAAGACTACAAAAGAATTGATTTGACATAAATTTAATGAATGTCTCACAATATTAAAAACTGGAGAGCATTTTACAAAGATAAAAATCTTAGATATGAATATAAAAATACAGAAAAATACCCATTAGTTAAGTAAACAAAAAAAACCCCAAAAATAGCACAAAGAAGAAAGGGATTATTTTATGTGAAATACGGAAAAAAGCAGTAAGGCAAGGGGAGCAAACGCTGCCGTGTGAAGGGCCATCCACGTTCATTATGGTGAATGAAGGGGCACGAGAATTTCAATCAATCAATCAGTCAGGTTGGAAGAGCCCTCTGGGATCATCAAGTCCAACCATTGCCCTGGCACACCATATCAACTAGACCATGGCACTAAGTGCCATGTCCAGTCTTTTCTTAAACACATCCAGAGACGGTGACTCCACCACCTTCCTGGGTAGCCCCTTCCAATGTCTAATGACCCTTGCTGAGAAGAAATTCTTCCTAATGTCCAACCTGAACCTTCCCTGGCAAAGCTTGAGGCTGTGTCCTCTTGTCCTATCGCTAGTTGCCCGGGAGAAGAGGCCGACTCCCACCCCGCTACAACCTCCCTTCAGGTAGTTGTAGACTGCACTAAGGTCACCTCTGAGCCTCCTCTTCTCCAGGCTAAACACCCCCAGCTCCCTCAGCCGTTCCTCCTCACCGGGAGGTGGTGGAGTCACCATCTCTGGAGGTCTTTGAGAAAAGACTGGACATGGCACTTAGTGCCATGGTCTAGTTGACATGGTGGTGTTGATTAGAAGCCAAGGTGTGAAAAAGTAGTTGACGGTGGCCCATGAGGCCAAGAAGGCCGCATGCCGGGGGGCCCTTTTGCTTGCCAGAGAGAAATGCTGCCCCTTGGGCAAGGGGACTGCCCTCCGGCTCCCCTCGTGTGTGCGCCCTGGGCTCCAGCCCCCTCGTGCCAGGCCTGGGGTCCCCTCAACGGGACAGTGGCCACAGTGTCGCAGGAGGGTCGGGGAGTCTCCGTTCCCCTCCAAGCGCTCGTCTCCCTGCCAGTGGCATCGTCCTCACGCCCGCCAGCAGCAGAGAGGAGGAGAGGGGAGGAGAGGGCCTGGCGTCCTGCGGACTGCTGTGCAGGAGCTCCGGGAAGAGCCCGTTGTAGGGCCAGCGAGGCCCTTGGGGCCTGGAGGGGGGGTTTTCAGCGTGAGGCCGGAAAGGCCCATGGCGGGTGGCTGTCCCCGGCTAGTTGTCGCCTCAGCTCCCAAAGGGGTGGTCGAAGATGAAGCCAGACCTGCCCTGGCGTTGCACAGAGAAGAGCTGCAGAGGAGTCGTGACGCTGGGCAAGCAGGCAGGGCCGATTTGATGTTGGCTCTGGGCTCCTGAGGGGAGTGCTTGGGGTGGGGGGTGTGTAGGTACTTCTCCCCCATTGCTTGATTCCCACGGACCTCAAGCAGTGGCAAAGCAGTTGAGAGCACAGCATCAGGTAATGTCCTGGTCTGGCCTAACCCAGGCCAATTCTCCTTGCAGTGATTTTTACTTTCAGCCTGGGCCTTCCCAGAGCCTGCCCTGCAGTGCCGGTGGGGACGTGGCCGACATCGGGCGAGCTCGATCTTGGTTTTGTATATATATTTGTATATATTTGTATATATTTGTATATATTTGATTATTCCAACATTATTATTATACTCTTTTTCATTATTATACTTTATTAAAACTGGTTTAACTTTCCAAGCCGTCAGTCTCTCTCCCTTTTCCCTTTCCCTTTCCCTTCGGGGTGCGGTGGAGGGTTACCAGAGAGCGTCTGCCACAGGTTTAATGGCCGGCCCAGCTTTAAAGCATGACAGTGAAGGAGTAAAGGGAGGTGTTTTTCTCTCCTCCACAGCGACTCAAGGAAAAGCCGTCTGCAAACAGAAATCTTGCTGACTGTTGTTGTCAGAAGGAAAACTAAGGTGGCTGTGAAGGTGTTTGTGGTGACGGCTGGCTGTGCCTGTGTGTTGCATTTAAGGTGTGTTGTGTTTAGGAGGGTTATTTTGGTAGAAGCTGAACCCCCTTGTGCTCCAGCTTGTCCTCAGCCATCAGAGGGGCTGGGGACGGCTGAGCTGAGTCTCTGAGCGGTGCCCAATGTGACACTTTGGATCTTGGCTGAGAGAGGCCAAAGTTGGCACTGTCAGTCCGGCTGCGTCCAACAGCTGATGTGTTGAACTGACACAGGTCCGGATGCCCTAATAGTGCAGGGCCCAGCCGCGGTCGGTGAACTAACACGGTTCCAGATTGTGCCATAAATCTGGGCGCGTCCACCGAAATAAAATCCTCGCGACCAGTGCCCCAGTTACAGTCATTTATTTGAGCAACAGATACAGATTCTTTTAGGTTGCGGTGATGAGTACACCGTCTGCACAGCACGCTGAGGTCCCAATGACCATGTATATGTTGCAAGATGACTATATAGGGCTACTAATGCGATTACAAACACCAGCTTGATTTCTAAGGTCCCCCGGGAAGCATCTGGTATAACCAAGTGTACGAGTCTTACCCAAAGGCGTCCCTGTGGGTGGGGAAGAGAGGTTCAGCCCTTCGACTGATCCCAGAAGTCCGTAGTGATGTCTCCCTGACTTCTTAGCGATGGTATCTTCCCCCCCTTGCCTCTTTCTTAAGGGTTTTTTATACTCTTTTCCTATGTTTAGGTGGAGCTTGAGTGACTCTAGTCATACAGACCTTTATTATCGATCGGTGTAGAATTGTCTTGCTTTGATTTTAGAGGCATAGACTAAGAAAAATCCAGAGAGCATGCTTAGGGGCAGAGGGAGGCAGGTAGGTTTTGGGATGGAGGTGTGTTTTGATATTGTAATGAGATTATAATGAGCAAAGTTCATCCACAGGACACAATTTCACCACAATCGCTGGCTCAGTGACCAGCGTTCTGGGTGGAATGGGGTATGATTTCTTGCTGGACAATGGCTGTGTGATTTATCGGCTACAAGGTACCATGGAGTTCTCCTACCCACTTCGTCAGGTTGTCTGGGGAACTGTTACGGTACATGCCAGCCATGTCCCTCTCCAGACGCTTTCTTAGTTCTGTAAAATGTGGGTATAACTTTACTCTCGAGAAGCGTGCCTCCAATAGTTTCAATAAGTTGCCCCCCGATAGTTAATTCCACACTGTGCTGCCACAGTGACAGCAGATGCCAACGTGCCCCTTTTCCCGTGTTGTTCCATTCCTGCGCTTCATGGCTTGTACGGGTACAGAAGGCAATCTACTGACTTTTACACTGTCCAGTGGTGTCGTGGGGGAGGTGTCATTGCTCCGCTATTTCCTAGTTTCCTTTCTCCCTTTGGCTCGTGCTTTTTCAGCAAGGCAGACCACACCTTTAGGGGATTGTTGTTCTTTTCTTTGCGTTAGGTTTTTACTAGCTTCCTGGGGTCAAGATCAGCTGCCATTACTTCACAGAACAAGGATCCCAAGTAGACAAAAGTGACCAGCAACGTGAACAGTCCATGACACACACACAGCACTTTCCCCACTGCCCACGATTTTATTTTTTCTTTTCCACAACACAGTTGGAAACGCCTGTGTTTAAGTCAAGACCAGTTTGGAAGGTGGTCAAGCCCTTGAGAGGACATGGGAGACAATGGTCACCCACGGCTGAAGGTCAGAGGCGATCTGCACAAGTGCTCAGGACACCGAGTGCAGAAAAGCTGGGCCTTGCCCCAAGGGAAGTGACAGTGTGTGTGGCCTGACCGGTGGTGACACAGGGCCTGAGTTTACTCAGATGTAGTAGCCTCAAAGCCTCGTAGCATCAAGAGAAGATGGGGGTTGTAGTGCCGGGCCAGGCAGTACAGTATAAAGGGACCATCTGCTCCCTCCAGCACCAGTGAGGGGGCTCACGGGGACTGGGGCGCCGCGCTCTTGCCCCGAGTTTTTCCATTTCTGTGGCGGCTTCTCCAGCACCCATTTATGTGCAAACACTTTCACACCTGAGTTGAAGAATTTCTCTCTCAGATCGATTCCCCACATTTCCCTCTGTTCACACTCAGATTTCCTGGGCCATTCAGAGCAGATTTTTCCATCAGAGAAGGATGCAAGGCCTTCTCAGTGGGGTTAGGAGTGTAATGGCTTCAAAGTCCTTCTCCCCAGGTGCACGTGAGCAGCAAACCCTCTTCTGGAAGGTCTGAAAAGGAGGACTTTCTTGTGGGCTAGGGCTATTACAGCTGACACAGGGTGAAGGCAGTGATGGCATGATGGGAAAGAAATGAGGAATTGAATGTAATTGTTTACTTGCATCAATGTACCGGGAACCGGGGCGGGCCCGGGGCGAGGGCGGCGGAGGGGCGGGGCCGGGGCGGGGCGACGGCTCTGCCATCGGCTGGTCGGGGCTGCTGGGCCGGCCCTTGACACGTGCGGGAGGCGGCAGCGATTGGTCGGGTCTGGATCCAAGATGGCGGCTAACGCGGCCACCAACCCATCTCAGCTCCTGCCGCTCGGTAACCAGCGGCGCCGAGACGCTTCCGCGCTCTGCCGGTGCCGGGCGGGGGATCCCGGCCGTGACCAGCGGGCGGGGAGGGAGGGAGGGAGGGAGGGAGGGAGAGGCCCTTTGGGGGCAGCTCTGCGTGGCGCAGCGAGGGGCGCCGCGGCCGCTCGGCGGGAAGCTTGAACGGGGCTGGCGAGGTCGGGAGGCGCGGGGCGGGCGGGCGCCTCGCCCCAGGCGGGGGTTTCCTCGCCCAGCCCGGGGGTGTGTGCGTGTGTGGAGGCGGCGGGGGGCGAGGGAGGGCGGTGGCGGCTGGATGGCGCGGGGGGGGCCCGGCTGCGCCCCCGCTTGTGCTCGGGGGGGGTGAAAGGGCCCTTCTAAAAATATATGTTTTATGTCTTTTAACTTCTGCTTCTGTTTTTTTGTGGTTTTTGTGTTTTTTACCAGTGTCCGCGGCAATTGCTTTTTTGCCATCGTGATGTCAGGGGTTTTGTTCGAAGAAATGGATGTTCTATTTAATAATCTCTCTTACTTTTCTTTTTTTTTCATTGTTTTTATTTCCAGAGCTTGTGGACAAATGCATAGGTTCACGCATTCATATTGTGATGAAGAGCGATAAAGAAATCGTTGGAACGCTTCTAGGATTTGATGACTTTGTCAGTACCCTTTGATGGAGATGTTGAAGGCCGTCCGCTTTATGCTTTGGCTCAGTTTATTGCTTTTGAGAGCTCCGAGTTCACTGGATAGAGCCTTTTTATATGGATTAATTGTATTGTTCTGATATTTTTATTTTTACGGATAAAATCACGGTTCAGTATAAAATGAAAATACCTTTAAATATTTGGGTTTAAAATTCTGGGCCTTATTTTCCTTGAATCTGGATTTTCAGATATGGTGTTGGAAGACGTGACAGAATTGTAAGTATTATTTCTGCCTCTTGTTGCTATTTAATTTTTGGTTTCCTGAGGGAAAACGTTGCGTAAGATCTGTAAGCAAAGTGGTTTTGTATTTTTGGCATATTTGCTGGCTGAATAGCTTACACCTCAGACTTGCACTATAGAGGGTGATCTGTTCAGGACAGCTGTGGCATAGGGCAGCAGTTGCATGATTCATACTTGTAATTAGAGTCCTGATTTGTAGGCTTAATTTTGCATGGGTTGTGTGTTGAACTTCCCAGTACTTTGTTTGCTTGTACATTTTCTTAAGGTCTAGGTAAAGATTTAAAAAGTTGGCAGACTTAAGGATAAGTGTTTTTTTCCTTCATGATGCCATGTTGCTATTTGAAACCTCTTTTGAGTATCGGTGGTATTCACGAAATTGCCGAGGTTTAGAGGATAAATCTGTACCTTTATGTACTGAGCAGAAAAGTACAATGGATGTTTTTAGTTGCCAGGTAACTTTCTTTACCCAGGTGGTAAATTTATGAAGATTAACTACTTTATTTGTTAGTTCCAACAAATGTCATCTTAATGCAGAGATTTATGTCAGTTCTGTGATCAAAACTGTAATCATTGTCCCTGGTTATGTGTTCTCACTTGCTTTTTCTAATGCTGCTTCAGTGAGATTACGCCTGAGGGCAGAAGAATCACCAAGCTAGACCAGATTTTGCTAAATGGAAATAACATAACGATGGTAAGTCGTCATTGTTAAAAGGCTGCATGCGTTTGTTTTCTGTACCTGTAAATTGATCCATAATTGAGTTCATCTACCTCAAGCTGAGCTTTGCAGACAGTTCCATTGTATAATGTACTTTTAAGTAGCTTCTGGGACATACGTATGTATGAAGGATGCTGGAAGAGTGATCTTATTGCCTGACTTGGTGCATGTTACAGTTTAAAAAAGAAAAAAAAGACCATGAAAAGAGCATGGTCCTGACTTGACTTTGGTGAATGAGTTCCTGGTCTTCAGGTGTGCAAGGGAATCACTGGCTTTGTTGCCTGCTCTGTAGGCTGGTTCATACAGTGGCTTTTAACTCATGAGTGTTTGCATAAGTATGTAGGGTGGGATGTATCTTCATTTCATCTATTATGATGTGTATAGATGGGTTTGCAGCAGCTGGGATGCTTACAAGCTCATCAAGTCATCTGGTGATAATAAAACCATATAATGCCCAGAGAGCTGCACCTTTATGTGATCTAAAAAAGAATCTGGAGATGTATTGGATTATACCAAATCAGAAGCACTATGATTTTTGATCATGTGCTGATGTATATAGTTCAGTACTGAAACACTAATTAAATATTGTGATTCTGCATCCTTAAGCTGAATTCTGCAACTTCCAAAGTACCACAAAAGGAGACATACAGTAGCTTTTTGCTTGTCTGCATAGATGGCTACAAAGTCTGGACTTCCCACATAAGGGCATTTCTAATTTTGTGGGAAGAAAAGACAACGACACACTTGAGTCTAAGTCGGCTCTGTGTGAATGAGGAGTAATCTCTATTTTGCTGTCTTACCTACCTTGCACCTCCTCACTGTGTGTCTGAGCAAGTGCCATCTTGGCTTAATTTCAAAGCCTTTTTCTGCTTTGGTTATTGTTCTGCATCCTTACAGCATAGTGCATGTTCTGACTTCTTGTATGGGGTAAAATTACTACCATCTCGGAGTGCAAATTTTCAGCAAGGCATAGACATGTTTCTGTGTTAGACCCTGTGTCTTTTGGGGACACATCTTCCCACGTCAGGAAGACTGCTTTAGATGTTCTCTTGCTTCGGTCCCAAAAGCAGCGAAGCTCTTTGTCTTTAGAAGCGCTCAGCTAATTATTAAGAATATGTCAGTGAAAGGAATGATTATCCTCTTCCTTTTTCCCTTACTCATGTTTTTCCTTTTTCTGTTGTTCAGTTCTTTACTTTCTTCACAGGAAAATGCTATGCTGACTCACTCCCTGCTGCCTGTAGAAGGGTTCTGGTTCTTGATTAGTTTTTGGGCTCTGCTTAGCAATAGAAGCTGGAAAGAGGAAACCAACATCCCAGTATAGTGACAGTCTGGGGAAGAATCAGTGATTGGAGAAATGCTTCATGAAAGGAAGCACGTTCTTTGTCCTTTTAAAAACCAGCTGTAGAGTTTCTAGACAGGGTCATCTCCTTGAAGTGAATAACAAAGACAGAAACCCCAGTGTGTGTTATCTAGGAACTCCATTGTGTTTTGTTAAACATTCTTCATATTTTGGAGATATTTTTTTGGCGTGTGCTTCTCTGGCAGTAACTGACGCTCCCTCTGTTGGGAGAGGAAGATAATAGTGAATCTAAAAATCACTTTTGTGGTCTACCATGTAGTCTTCGTCTATTAAAACGTTGTAAAGCAAGAACTGTTGCATGTGGGTTTGTGAAACTCCAGTCTGTGGCACTAACACAAAATTATCTTGTTCTTTTATAGCTGGTTCCTGGAGGAGAAGGACCTGAAATATAAATTAATAGAGTTGTCATCTCTGAAGACATGGGTTTTTTTTACATATATATATGTATAGTGTTGAAATAGAGCTTTTGGGGTATGGGTATGGGTGTGGGTGGGTTGTTTGTTTTGTTTCCACACTTTTGCAATTGACATTTGATAAAAGACAAGGATTTCCTCTTCAGGAAAGGTGCATTGCTCATGATAATGCTGACTTTATAAGTTGCAGTCTTGACTTTCTTGTAAAGATGCACTGATCTGCTCTGAATAAAAGGCTTTCTTTTTGTTAGTTACTGTGTATAGAGTGTTTTATAACTGGTTGATGGAATGGAAAAAATAATAGTTCTGTTCCAGGTGCTGTCAGTCTTCAGTTTTTCTGCATCTCTTGCATTTGTTTGTGGCCCAAGTCTACCTAAAAGGCAAGTCATGAGCCGATGTTGCTGTTCGTAGTGGTACAGGCAGGTACGAAGCTGGATCATTTGTTTGAGGCTTCAGGCTGTGTCAGCAGAAACCACGTGTTAGAGTGCTGTAGCATTCTGAAAGCTCTTCAAAGTGGCTGCATCTGTTTGATGCTCAGCAGCCTTTGGTTCTGCTGGCCTTGAGGTTCTGCTCTCTTGGCCTCCTTTTGCTGGGTAGGTGTGCTTTCTTAGAGTGAAGGCACTGTGATGGTATTTGGCAAGCGAGGACAGAGCGACCAGACCTAGTTTATGTTCAGGGGGTTAAAAAAAGAAAAAATCCTGCAAAAAAAGGCTGGTGCTGAAACTTCTCATTCATGTTGGTGGTGACTCTGCTTTCACCACTGAGTGGTGCTGGATGTACTTAATTAGTGG
Organism: Nyctibius grandis; assembly: GCF_013368605.1. Lineage (NCBI taxonomy): Eukaryota > Metazoa > Chordata > Aves > Nyctibiiformes > Nyctibiidae > Nyctibius > Nyctibius grandis. Next base: position 4,650,122 of record NC_090664.1, read on the forward strand.
GAGCTTGCCGTGCCTGCTTGTGGAGTTTGGAGTCATCATTTCGGAGTACGCGTTCTCTTGACTGCATCTGTTCTGCAATATAAAAACTTGACAGATACTGGGACAACTACTACTTTAGGAGAATTTCTACAAAGTAAGGAATTGCTGTTCTTTATTTTGTCATGATGGACAAAAGATAACTGATGGTAAATCATGTCCACTGCAGCTTATGCTTCCATAGTACACTACTCAACGGATTTCTGTGTAAGTGTCTATGGAGAGGAATCACAGGTGCCTGCTGTTGCTGTAGACAAGCAGGGTACAGTGTGGGCTCACAGGGAGGGGACATGCTTTGCCTTTGTGTTACAAGAAGAAGAAAGAAGAGTTGAAGAAGGTGGCTCAGGAGCAAGAGGCTGCAAGGAAGTTGCTGTACTAGATGCTTTTGCCTTGCTTTATTTGACAGAAAAGCTGCCTTCTGCTAGCTGGGTCTTAGCTCGAAATACAGTGAGAACTTCTTGCTTTAGCCTATTAAAAGGGAAAGAGACTCTCTCCCTCCTCTCTCCCAGGGAGTGTGCTACGTTTGACTCGCTTGTTCAGAATATATGATCTGCAATTGTAATGTTTAGATTGCGTGGTGACAATCTATACCATTGACTCTTTAAATGGTTTTCATTTCTGTCCTTCTTTCCTTCTCCAGCTTTTTTTAATACCTTAATTAAAAATAACATTTTTTTTTCACCTTACGTTTGATTGGACCATCGTCTGTTGGTTTTGGCCCCAAACACTTTATTTCCTAGAAATATGTTGAGTCTTTTCATCAGAACACTGAAAAGATTTCTAACCAGTGTAGTACTCTTATGTTGGGGATTTTTTGAATAAGATTCTGTACGTGTTCCTGTGTGTGCCCTTAATTTCTCCTTCACTCAGTATTTTGCAAACAGTCTTAAACTGAAGGGAGGTTTCATGCTTGGAAGAGAAAAAGAGCAGATCTTGACTCAAAAGCAGCTTTTCAAAGGGAAAGGTAAACTACTTGGTTTCTTTTTGGATTTTTATTCTGACAGCACAAACATCTTGTTCTCTCAGGATTTTGTTATCTCTGGAAAAAAACCTTGGTGTTGCCTCACTTCCTCCTCCTCTGGTTGTGTTTTTTTTCCATTCCCTCCAGCAGAAGTTCTAAGACTGTTCTCTTTTAGGAAGGCATTTTAATTCATGACTTGGAGGTCTGCAGGCGTCACTCTAAAGACAGTTTCTGTGCATCCAAATGCTGTTAATCCTTTACAGTACGAAAGGAAAGATTTTTAACTTTCAGCTGAGAACACAGAGTATTCCAGACAGGTCTGGTTTGCTTTGCATTCAATATCCCTGTAGCGTGTTGCTTTGGAAGTGCAGGTAATTCAATTTTCAATTGAATGAGTGGTGGTGGTTTTTTGTTTTTCCTCCCCTAGAAATCTAGTGCTTAATCACACTGCACTGGCCTGTAGAAGTTGTGGCCACTGTGGTGGTCTCCAGAATGCCACTTAGGGTGCCGCTACAAGTAGGTCATTTAAAATAATAACCTCAGGCTTTAAAAATATGTAAAAGTTAATAATGCTTCAAGTTTAGAGCAGGGTAGATATCAAGTTAAAATAACTTCATGCTTATGACATGCGCAGTGATGGTGCCTTTCAGTTTTTGGGTGTTTTTTTTTGTTCTTTAAGATGGCACTGGTTGCAGTGATCTTTGCTTTTACTACATGGCTAACTGTCTTAGTGTGGACGTGGTTCCTTTCTGCCTCCTATTTCAGTTTAATTGCAGTCATAGTTACAGCAGCTGTTTGGAGTTGTGAAGTATAGATATATATGTGTGTGTGAGCGTGTGTGTAAATAATAAGACCTAAAGTACCCTCCACACATCCTTAGTTTTTGCTGAGCAGTATTTCAGCGTTATCAAGATTTTAAAGTGACCTGAGTATTGCTGTTGCAAATGTTTCCATGTTTGTCTAACTATTCTGATGAAGTAAATAAAAAAGAAATCAAAGCACTAAATGTTTTATTGCTTGCCCTATAACTATATAGGCTTTCCCTGTCTAATATCTATTCCCTTTTTCAGCATTCACTGTGTTTTTTTTTTTTTACCATATGAAATGGAAAGAGATTTCTGGCTTCCTGTTGACTTTGAATAGATGTTTTATCCTTGGGGAGTTGCCCAGCAATTAGTTCCTAGAGTTTGGAATTCAATTGAAGGACATTTTGCATGCCTGTATTCCAATATTGATGTGAACAAGCCATCGTACAGTTCATGTTCATAGCTTTATGGATACTTAAAGATAGGCAATAGTCTTATTTTTTAATAACACTTAATCCTTTTCTCTTTGGCAAGAACAAGCAAGTCTGCCTGGTTTTGTAGTGCTTGCAGCTTTTCCCCATCATCAGACTTTAAAAAGGGGAAAACCTGTATGAAGTGCACCGTTAGGATGGTGATTTTTAAAACACTAAGTTGCAGAACAGTCTCAGAAGAACACGTGTGACTGGGAGTGAGAGTCTGTGGTGCAGCATTACTAACATTTGCTTAAAAAAAAGTTTTGAATGAAGCATTTGCTTTATGAAAGATACTTGAGGACAACTTCTGATGCTGCTAAAGCTTATTGAAAAATTTGCCCTGATTTCAGTGGTTATGGAGGTTTGGTTTCTGCTTATGCATTAAATGTGAAAAGAACAGAAACCTACATTTGGAGGAGGATTTTGTATGAAGGGTAGTCAAACTAGTACCATACTTTAAGAATTATTTTAAAATGTCTGAAGCTTCAGTTAAAGGCAAGGAAGTATATCCTACACGTCAGCTGTGACTGGTGAATACAGCCAGCAGTTCACCTCAGAACTTCCTGGCGTCCAACTGAGATGTGCAAGTTGTAAGACTTCACGGCCATGAGCTGATGGGCCATGGTTACAAAGTGCTGTAAGTTGCATTTCTTGCATGGCAGTGACTTTTTTCAACATTAGTAACTATACAACAGGGTAAAAGATAAATTAAGGGAATGATTTGTGTCGTTGTCAAAATAGCTGTTTGCATTTCAACATGATGCAGATCCTTTCTATAGCGGTAGTGTTGGCACACGTCTTAGAGTTCGGCTGATCCTCTCTTGGACTCATTTAAACCTTTGGCCTCCACTACATACTTGACAATGTGTTTCACAGTGGAAAAATTATTTCCTTTTAAAAAAAAAAAGAAGAATTGGTGGAGGAAGTGGGGATAAAAAGTCTGTTGTCTGCCAATGTTGTGGGCTGCCCACTCATTTTTACATAGAACTCATGGTGGTTTTTAGACTGTGTATAAGGGAGAGAGATTACTAGAGTTCTTTTTTATTCCTGAAGGTGTCAGGAAGTTCTGTTCGGAGTCACTCGCTGTAAAATGATCTCCTGAAGTAATTGCAGAAATCTTTAAGATTTTGTAGAAATTCTTGTGAGACTCAGGAAGGTACAATCCTTTTCTTAGGCTCAGTTTAACAAAGTCTCTGTAGCCTTGGGTATTTTCACAGTGCTGATCCCTCCAATATCAAGGCAGATGTAGTGATAGTCAGCTGTGTACTTCTATGAGTCTGTGCTATGTTTAGTTGATGGACTGGAGAGTGATTTGTGATTATGATTCATGTGTTCTTAGAAAGGGGAAAACTGAATGTGGAAATGAGAGGAGAGACTGGAAGCTTAAGTTTATCAATAATTGTAGCATCTGCCAGTTGATCCAGTCGCAGTGGAAACTCTTTGGGAACAGTGCTAAGCACTGGATCTTGGTGAATGGTCGGAGTAAGGTGGGAGAAGTCGCTACGGCTTTATTCAGATCTTTCCTCCAGTTGACTTAAGGAAGAGTGGACAAAAACCCTAAAGAAGGGTTTTGTTGTAAAGAAGCACTTTTGAATCTTCCTTCAGACTTTGAGGGTTTTTGCCTTTTTATTTATGGTAATGTTCAGTCTTTAAAATGTTTTCGCATGGAAAAGTATATTGAACTCTGTGTTTCTTACTTACTGAAGTGTCTTAATGTTAACTATTAGATAAAGAAGCTCTACTGTACCAGAACCCCTAGACTAATATTGTTTCAGAACTGTATGTAAGTGGTGGTATAATTTAACTGTGATTGCTCAGCCATGACAGTGGGTTATTTTATCAAAAGAATGGGTGCTGACTTGGGGTTGGTAACACTTAGCAAGCTCATTTTATGAAGCATAAGAGCACGGGTAAAAGAGGTGTCTTAAAGGTGGTGGTAGGGTGGGATTCAGTCTGGGCCTTACACGCCAGGTGAGATTTCATAAATGAGGCAAGCGAGTAGATCGCTTCCTTGTGAACTGGTGTTCATCTGGGAGTCATTTAGGGACTAATGCCATTGCGTGGTTGTGGCCTGATTGTACATTTTCCTTAAAGATATTTTTAAATAGGAAGCTGAGTTTTCAACTGAATTTGTACAAATCCCTGTGCAAAAGTGAGTTCTCATTGTAAAGCTAAAAGGTGTCCAAGCTGAAAGAGCCTTAGCTTTCAAACAAAAATCAGTACTTTCCATAGGAAACATCCACAGACTCTTTAAAAATATTTTTGTAGAGCCCTTCACACATCCTCCTCAAAACCCCTGTGTTTTTTTTTTCTAAACAGCCCTATTGGCAGTGTAATTTCTTCAACTGCTAAAACATCCTTTTGAAATCCAGTTGCTAAACTGCTGTGCAACTTTGGACAGCACATCGTTAACTTTCTGTCAAATTCCAACAAAGTGGGAAAAACTGCTTTTCTTTCTCTGATCACATTCTTTATTAGAACAGCGTAGTTCAGCTGGAAGGGACCTACAAGGATCACCTAGTCCAACTGCCTGAGCACTTCAGGGCTCACCAAAGTTCAAGCATGGCATCAAGGGCATTGTCCAAACGCCTCTTCAACACTGACAGGCGTGGGGCATCGAGCACCTCCCCAGGAAGCCTGTTCCACAGTCTGACCACCCTCTTGGTAAAGAATTGTTTCCTCCTGGCAAGTCTGAAGCTCTGCTGACGGACGCAGCTTAGAGCCATTGCCATGCGTCCTGGCGCTGGGGACCAGGGAGAAGAGATCAGCACCTCCCTCTCCCCTTCCCCTCCTCAGGAAGCTGCAGAGAGCAGTGAGGTCGCGCCTCAGCCTCCTTCCCTCCAAACTAGACAAACCCAGAGTCCTCAGCGGACGTGCCTGCCAGCCCCTTCACCAGCTTTGGTGCCCTCCTTGGGCCCTCCTTCACATCATTTTTAAATTGTGGGGCCCAATTTACGGGATTGCATCCCTCACAGTATGGGAATGCAATTCGTGTGGCTATAGCTAATTGTTTCAGGGTGCGCTATGTCAGCGTGCATTTGCCTTGTGTGACCCTTAGCAGTGAGGAAAGCATGACCTTAAAATGCACGGGCTACCCGTTCGTTTTCAAGCGTAAGTCAAAGCGTAGGTTTTAGCTGCTAAATCCCGTGTCGTTTGAAATCCTTGCTACTTAAAGACGGTCTTTTTCCTCCAAGCCCTCTGGACAGGGGGCCCTCCTGGCAAGGGAATTTGTCTCCAGCCTCTCTCTGCCTGCTGATCTCTTAGATGCACGTTCGTCAGGGACAGCCGGGAGCTGCGGCCAGTGCATGGCCAGCAAGGGCAGGGGCAGCCCCCTGGGCCTCCTGGGCACAGGGACTGCCTCAGGGCCAGCAGCCCAAAGGCTTCCTCGGAAGGATGGTGGGCGCAGGGGTGGTGGTGCGGTGGGCGGGGCCCTGTCACCCCCATGTCACAATGCCACCACCTGGCAACACAGCAGTCACAATGTCCTGGGGCAGTATAAAAGGGGGCATCCTCCCGTGTCCTGCTGCCAGATGTGGCCAGAGGGCAGCCCGGAGACATGTGAGGGGAAGTCCTTGAGGATTTGGTGGAATGACTTGGTGGGGGCAGAGATGCTTGGGATGCAGAGATGTTGCAAGGTATCGTAGGGCTTTGGGACACCCCCAGGCACGGGAAGGATTCTTGCCCCCACGGTTGATGAGGCCAGGGGCATTTGGCCACTCTTGGAAGGTGCTGAGATGGCTTGAGGTTGAGGGAGAATAGGGCTTGTGCATCCCCTGGGAGGCGTGACCAGGCTGTGGGACGAGGAGGCAGGTCTCGCTCACATGCTCAGGGAGTAGCCGATCGCCAGCGCTGGGGTCAGGAAGGAATTTTCCCACGGGGCACATTGGCACTGGTCCCCGGGGGTTTTTTGCCTTCCTCTGCAGCATTGAGCATGACCACTTCAGTGTCAGGGCTCCTCTGCTCCCTTTTGCCTGGGTTACTGCCTGCTGATTACTGATGTTGTTGTCGCCTTTTTCGTCGTCTTCTTCACCCTCGTCGTCTTCTTCGCCGCTGTATTTTGCGCCGTATTTTCTGCCGTCTTCCGCCGCGCCACCTTTGTCGCTTTCACTGCCGTCTTCGCCGCTGCATTCCGCGCCATTGTTGTCTTCTTCGCCGTCTTCTTCTTCATCATCTTCTTCTTCTTCCGCGCTGTCTTCCGCGCTGTCTTCCGCGCTGTCTTCCGCGCTGTCTTCCGCGCTGTCTTCCGCGCTGTCTTCCGCGCTGTCTTCCGCGCTGTCTTCCGCGCTGTCTTCCGCGCTGTCTTCCGCGCTGTCTTCCGCGCTGTCTTCCGCGCTGTCTTCCGCGCTGTCTTCCGCGCTGTCTTCCGCGCTGTCTTCCGCGCTGTCTTCCGCGCTGTCTTCCGCGCTGTCTTCCGCGCTGTCTTCCGCGCTGTCTTCCGCGCTGTCTTCCGCGCTGTCTTCCGCGCTGTCTTCCGCGCTGTCTTCCGCGCTGTCTTCCGCGCGTTCTTCTTTGCTATCGTCTTCCGCGCTGTCTTCCATGTGTTCTTCTTTGCTATCGTCTTCCGCGCTGTCTTCTTCTTTGTCATTGCCATTTCTGTGGCCGTCGTCTGATGTTGTCGTCGTCATCTTCCTCACCTTTGCTGTCGTCTTCTTCGCCCTCGTCGTCTTCTTCGCCCTCGTCTTTTTCATCTTCTTTTGTGTGTGGTGCGTCCTGATCCTCAGTCTTCATTTTCTCCCTCTTCAGGAAAGAGGGACTGCTTGAAAATGGTCCTTTCGTTTAGACATCATCCTATTATCTAGAGCTATGAAACAGACAGTGACTTAGCAGTGTCACAGGGGTGTAGAGGCAGCTGTCTGTATTCCGTTATGTGATGTTCAGTGTTTGAAGTCCACACCTGAAGTTGTGAGCTTGGTTCAGTAAAGTGTATGCTTCTTCCTCAGGACGTGACCTGGTGTCCCTGAGAAAAACAGCTGTTTCTGCTGACTCGCAAAGGACTTGAAATCAGACTCTTAGGGTCCACCTGCACAAGGTGGCTAGTGCCAGCGTGATATGACTTGATGTGTAACCACATCACAATTGGTGACTAAATATAAGGGCTGTGTCTGAGTTACAAGCCAGGATTTAAAAAGCACAAGAGCTGCTGAACTGAGCCATTATAAGGCAGGTGCAGCCCAGTGGTCTGTCTGAGGCGGTGGCCAGAAGTGCGGGGTGATGAGCTTGTATTTTTAGAGCCTTGTGATGGGGGTCGTGCCTCTTGGATTAGATGATCAAGGCCAGGGCCAGAGGTTTCCTGTTCTTCTGCTGGGAAGAGAGAACTTTTCCAGGCTCAAAAAGAGTGGAGAGCGGAGAGAAAAGAAAAGCGGTGTCTGAAGGAAAGTACGGAAGTAAGAAGCTTCTGCAGATTTTCGCTTGGGTTTTCTCCATATTCCAGTGTGTCCTAGTCAGACTGGAGTATCTGGGCATCCTATGACAGCAGTTGCTTCTGGAGTGATAGAGGAAACGGCACAAGCACTTGATCTTTGTTCTGCATCCTTGCTTTTAGAGGAGGAGGATGGCCTCTCAGCTATGCAGCAATGTACCTGGGTCTTTGCACAGGGGAAGTATCACTGCAAAAGGGTAAGGGGCAGAGTGTGAGAGAGAGACAAATGAGCTGGGGCTCATCCAGTGATGGCTGTACTTGCACTCAAGTGCTCCAAGTTGAGGGGAGCATGATGAGCAATGGAGGAGTGGGTGGAAAAGCTCAAAGAGAGAGGATTGCTGGTGGGCAAGGGTATGCCAGTCAGGAGAATGTCTTGCTACCACACCTGATACCACTTTCATGTGTCTGGTCACTATGCTATTGTTTGCATGCTGTATTTTCTAATGAAGTGAGCTCCAAGTGCTGGTAGCCCACATGGGCAGAATCCTGTTCTAAAAATCCTATGGTTTATTATTTCCATCTGCCTGTCGTAGATTCACTGCATAGAAACATATGAGCTAGACCAAGCTTTGCAGGTGTATAGTTCCTCTCAGGAGAAAGATGCGAGTGGATTTGCTACAACAGGCAATCTGTTAGAGCTACCAGCAGTAAGAAATCTCAGCTAAACGTAGAAAATCAGTGTGGACATTTCCAGGTGAAAAAAGAAAAAAAAGTCATATTCCAGAAGGCAGAAGCTAAGGTAGCTTCATCATCTTGCGGTGGAGAGGTTTTGTTTCTCTCTGTAGTTCCTCTTCCATCATCTCCTGATGCACGGCTTTTCTGGTAGCTGTTTTCAGGCTCTTAGCAAGCGATTGTGGGTCCATCACACCTTGTTGGTGACTGGGTGTACCAGAGGCGTATGTGTGTATGGGCAGGGAGGCAAAGGGGCTGTGCTCTTTGGACTCTGAAGACTGGCATGGCAGAGGTTGGGAACAAGAGCAGCCTTGAGCTTGTGTGATCAGAGCCATTTGTTCTGTGAACTTGAAGAGCTGGGGGATATTCAGTCTCCAGGAGCTTTGTTAATAGTTTGAATAGATGGCACCAGGTTGCGTCTTGGTTTTAAGGTTAGGACTATGTTTAACAGGGGCGTTCGTGGAAGGAAGGTGGTTTTGGTGCAGGCAGCTGCTGGCCTTTGCTCCTATTTTCCTTCATCTCCAAGACCCAGCATCAGGCCCCTCCAGTCTTTAGGGGCTGATAGGGCCAGAGTTTGCAAGTTCAGTGTTTGTATCTCTGCCTCTCAGTGAAGTTTGGCCGATGCTCAGTAGAGTATTGAATAGTTTTGCTTCTTTTCACACAGATATTTTGCACCTGTTTCTCTGTTACAATTCCCCTGGGTACACCTTGCCCTTCTGAGAGCATTCCTGTGGCTGTCGGTGAGACGCAGAAGCTCTGAAATCTTCTACCTCCTGTGCTGCTGCTGTGTACAGCACTCTAGAATTTGGGTGACTGACTCTGCAGAGGCCTGAAGAATCTCTGGCTTGGTAATGTGCACACTGGCTGCAGAGTTCCCGTGCTTGCAGTATATGTCGTAGGGGGAAAAGGGTTCTGGGACAGGAATTAGCAGGGCTCATTCGGAGAGCTTTAAACTAGATTCGAAGGGGGATGGGGTAGTAGCTGGGCTTGCTCCACTGGGGCAACGCTCTAGTGTTGAGGTAGACCAGGAGGCCTCCCATCCCCCTGGGGTGAAATCGGTGTGCTCAGCTCGCTCCCTGAAATGCCTGTACACCAATGCACGCAGCATGGGGAATAAACAGGAGGAGCTGGAAATCCGTGTTCGGTCGGGGGGCTATGATCTAGTGGCAATTACAGAGACTTGGTGGGACGCCTCGCATGACTGGAATGTGGTCATGGATGGCTATGTCCTGTTCAGGAAAGACAGGCCGCTAAGGAGAGGTGGTGGAGTTGCTCTTTATGTGAGTGAGCAGCTAGAATGTATTGAGTTCTGTCCAGAGGCGGATCAGGAGCGAGTTGAGAGTTTGTGGGTGCAAATTAAGGGGCAGGCTGGCAGGGGTGATACTGTTGTGGGTGTCTATTACAGGCCACCGGATCAGGATGAGGAGGGTGATGAGGCCTTCTACAGGCAGCTGAGAGCAGTCTCGCAATTACAGGGCCTGGTTGTTGTGGGGGATTTCAACTACCCTGATATTTGCTGGGAGGCCTACTCAGCCAGCCATCCCCAGTCCAGGAGGTTCCTCCAGTGCGTTGATGATAACTTTCTGATGCAAATGGTGGATGAGCCAACTAGGAGAGGAGCGCTGCTGGATCTTATCCTCACTAACAAGGAGGGTCTGGTTGAAGAGGTGAAGGTTGAGGGCAGCCTTGGTAGTAGTGACCATGAGATGGTAGAGTTCAGGATCTCATGTGGCAGGAACAGAATAGCTAGCAGAATCACAACCCTGAACTTCAGGAGGGCCAACTTTGGCCTTTTCAAGCAATTGCTAGGGGAAATCCCATGGGACAGGGTACTAGAAGGTAAGGGGGCCCAAGATAGTTGGTTAGCATTCAAGGACTGCTTCTTCCGAGCTCAAGATCAGAGCATCCCAACAGGTAGGAAGTTAAGGAAGGGTACCAGGAGACCTGCATGGTTGAACAGGGAACTGCTGGGCAAACTCAAATGGAAGAAGAGGGTGTACAGATCATGGAAGGAGGGGCTGGCCACTTGGGAGGAATATAAGTCTGTTGTCAGAGGATGTAGGGAGGCAACTAGGAAAGCTAAGGCCTCCTTGGAATTCAACCTTGCAAGAGAGGTCAAGGACAACAGAAAGGGCTTCTTCAAATACATTGCAGGTAAAGCCAACACTAGAGGCAATGTAGGCCCACTGATGAATGAGGTGGGGGTCCTGGAGACAGAGGATAAAAAGAAGGCGGAGTTACTGAATGCCTTCTTTGCCTCTGTCTATACTGTTGGAGGCTGTCCTGAGGAGCCCCGGACCCCTGAGGCCTCAGAAGAAGTCAGGATAGAGGAGGAATCTGTCTTGGTTGATGAGGGCTGGGTCAGGGACCAATTAAGCAACCTAGATGTCCATAAATCCATGGGCCCTGATGGGATGCACCCGCGGGTGCTGAGGGAGCTGGCGGAAGTCATTGCTAGGCCACTCTCCATCATCTTAGCTAAGTCGTGGGCAACGGGAGAGGTGCCTGAGGACTGGAGGAAAGCGAATGTCACTCCAGTCTTCAAAAAGGGCAGGAAGGAGGACCCGGGTAACTATAGACCGGTCAGCCTCACCTCCATCCCCGGAAAGGTGATGGAACAACTTGTTCTTGGTGCTGTCTCTAGGCACATCAAGGATAGGGGGATCATTAGGGGCACTCAGCATGGCTTCACCAACGGGAAGTCTTGCTCAACCAACTTGATAGCCTTTTATGAGGATGTTACCCGGTGGATAGATGATGGTAAAGCTGTGGATGTGGTCTATCTCGATTTCAGTAAAGCGTTTGACACAGTCTCCCACAGCATCCTCGCAGCTAAACTGAGGAAGTGTGGTCTGGATGATCGGGTGAGGTGGATTGTAAACTGGCTGAAGGAAAGAAGCCAGAGAGTGGTGGTCAATGGGACAGAGTCCAGTTGGAGGCCTGTGTCTAGCGGAGTCCCGCAAGGGTCAGTTCTGGAACCAGTTCTATTCAATATATTCATTAATGACTTGGATGAGGGAATTGAGTGCACTGTCAGCAAGTTCGCTGATGACACAAAACTGGGAGGAGTGGCTGACACAACGGAAGGCTGCGCAGCCATTCAGAGAGACCTGGACAGGCTGGAGAGTTGGGCGGGGAGAAATTTAATGAAATATAACAAGGGCAAGTGTAGAGTCCTGCATCTGGGCAAGAACAACCCCATGTACCAGCATAAGTTGGGGACAGACCTGTTGGAGACCAGCGTAGGGGAAAGGGACCTGGGGGTCCTAGTGGACAGCAGGATGACCATGAGCCAGCAGTGTGCCCTTGTGGCCAAGAAGGCCAATGGCATCCTGGGGTGTATTAGAAGGGGTGTGGTTAGCAGGTCAAGAGAGGTTCTCCTCCCCCTCTACTCTGCCCTGGTGAGGCCACATCTGGAGTATTGTGTCCAGTTCTGGGCCCCTCAGGTCAAGAAGGACAGGGAACTGCTAGAGAGAGTCCAGCGCAGAGCCACAAAGATGATTAAGGGAGTGGAACATCTCCCTTATGAGGAGAGGCTGAGGGAGCTGGGTCTCTTTAGCTTAGAGAAGAGGAGACTGAGGGGTGACCTCATTAATGTTTATAAATATGTAAAGGGCAAGTGTCATGAGGATGGAGCCAGGCTCTTCTCAGTGACATCCCTTGACAGGACAAGGGGCAATGGGTGCAAGCTGGAACACAGGAGGTTCCACATAAATATGAGGAAAAACTTTACGGTGAGGGTGACTGAACACTGGAACAGGCTGCCCAGAGAGGTTGTGGAGTCTCCTTCTCTGGAGACATTCAAAACCCGCCTGGACGCGTTCCTGTGTGATATGGTCTAGGCAATCCTGCTCCGGCAGGGGGATTGGACTAGATGATCTTTCGAGGTCCCTTCCAATCCCTAACATTCTGTGATTCTGTGTGATTCTGTGTAGTGCTGGATAAAAACTCTCTGGAGCAGAATCATGCAGCTCTGTCAAAAGTAAGGCTTGCAGTCTGCATTCTGCTTGCCACCTTTTATTGGCTTCAGTTCTGAATAAATGAAAACCAGATACGACTCGAATAAATGCTGTGTGGACAAATGAAAAAGAACTTCTGTTGTTTGCTTGGATACTGTCAACTAAATGACATCAACTTACACTTATCAACTTTCCTTATTCCCTTGCACTATGGAGGAAATGTAACATCTCTGCTAACATCTGTTCCTACCAGTTATGTTTCAGAACACGGAATCCAGAGCAAGGAAAGCAGAAATGAAGCATTACAGCACACATGAGCCCACTCCTTAAGCAGGCATAAGTGGCTCAGCCACGTACAAACGAAGGCTATTCTGGAAAGCGTGGTCCTGAGTCCTCTGCTTTCATCTTCCTACTGCCCACATTGCCACTTTTCTGACCCTGACATGGGGGTACCCAATAAAAACCAAGCCCTAGAAAGCCAGGGAACAGTTCTCTGTCAGCATAGCTCCCCGAACCAGGACAGCAGAGGAGAAGATACACTCAAGTGCCAAGGAAACACTGGGGCAACCTAGCCACGGTTAGGGCCAGGCTTGCATTTTCTGGCAGCAAATAGCTATTAGACTGGGTGAGCTGCAATATCAAACAGTACCATTTGTATACTGAAATCCCAACCTAAAAGTGAACACAGTCTTAATCTTAAATGCAGCAGTGCTACTGTGTGGCTAAAACCGAAGTGAAAATCCACAGCCAGGTGCTGTAACTGCACCACCAAAGAGTATCTATCAAAGGACAACAGAGGGCACAGCTGCCCGCTCTCTGCAGAAGACTCAAGACAGGAAGGCACTGCTGTTCTTTGCGGTTTTCCAAGCGCACCCTGACCACCCAGACTACTTAATGGCAATGGCTGCAAAGAATCACCTTGGACCTCTGTCAAATTTACAGATTTCCACTCATTACATTTCAATTATTTATTTCACTCAAGAAATCAAGTGCACTTTGAGGGGAAAAAAAAAGGCTTTCCATATCCCTTTAACACAGAAAATTATTTTGTATACTGACAACAAGAAAGACTTAACCTTCAGTCTGGTACAGAACAAGCGCAAATACTACATGGCAACCACTATTTTGTTCAAAACCAGGAATATCACCAGGTAGCTCAAACAGCAGCATTGTGGAGAGATCCAGGCAGGTGCTGTTAAGAGCCACGGAAATAACCAGATAACTGGATCTTTCCTTGTTAATACCCTTTGTATCTAATCAACATTGGTTTTGAATTTCCCCCTCCCCTTTTTTTTTTCCCTCCAAAAGAGCAGCAGCCAAAAAATGAACGCGGATTTCCCTGGGAAACTTAACATACTTCACTTTACATCTGTGAATGTTTTCCCTTTGTTAAAAAGAAGTTATTTACAAAACCAGCATAGAACGTCAGCATACAAATTATTCGGTGTACTGCCTGCAGATGTCCAAATCTAAGGTAGATCCTGATTTCTCCTTAATTGTTGACCGCTGTGATGTATCACTGAGAAGCATTTCCTACTGCAACCTACAGAAACAACACCTGACTGCAAAATCATATACATACAATTCAAACAGGCTTCCCAAAAGTTCATAGGTTTTCTGTATCAACACTGGGTGAACAAAACAAGGAGAACATTCTTGAAAGCCATGATCTTTATTGCTGTAGCAACTGCTTTTGTTCACATTAGTTCTACAGCATCAATTTTGAACAAACCAAGACGGACGTTTCCTGGCTCTTTCAATGATCCGCTTGCCTTCATCTTTCCCTGTGGGCTTTTCTCCATCGTAAAGGACGACAGTCTCTACAGTTGGAGCATTAAATGGTCCTCCTTCTTTTTTATGTATTTCCACCCGTATCAGTTGAGTTTCTGCTTTGACCTTTGCATAACAGTAGCCGCAAAGGACATGTTTCTGTTTCAAGTTTCCACACTCAGGACAAACATCTATGTTCCTCTAAAAAAAAAAAAACCAGTGAAAATAGGAAATTTTGGATTTTGAACAACAGCAACAAAAGAAACAGGGAACAATCACAAGCTAATAAAAATGCTGAATGAAATACCAGAGAAATTCATCTGCCTTTTCAAAATTTATTCCTACATGGAAAGTAATTTTTCTGTAATGTATTGCTATGTCAAATGGTTACTACTAAAAATAGCCTATGAAGTCAATGCCTAAATCATTATGCCTCTTGATGTGTGGAAGACTAAAGACCTATCAACTCAATTAGATGCACAGGAAGTACAGACCTTTCCCATTAATACTAGCTGTTTAGCTAAAATTTACATTTTATTGGCTTGCATGTAAACTGTCACTGTCTATTTAACCAGGGACTACTGTCACACACGATGAATGTACCTGTTACAAAGTATTTTGAAGATTACAATGTCTTTCAAGCTCATTTCTAAACAAATTCCCAGAAAGCTTTTTCAGTCAGCATTGACCACTATAATGATTCTCTAAAATCAGTGACACGAAAAACGATTGGCGTAAATCTTACTCCAGCACGCTTGTTTGCCATTAACAGAATTACTTGCAGTGAATAAGGTGGCAAGCCCGAGGAAATTTGGTGATTACCTTTACTTTTATAAGCTTGTTGGGATTCCTTCGCCTGCAGCGGTTCACTTCAATGGTGCGCCTCTTCTTCGGCGCCGCCATCCACAAGATGCTCTCTAACAGGCTGGGCGCCTCATCGCCTTCGCTAGCGTTTACTGGTTGTGGAACAAGAGCTGGAGCTTGGAGAGCCAGGGCTGGTCCTGGAGGAGAAAGAACAGGTAATTCATCACACCCAACGCCCATTTTCGCGTGGGCGATGCTACTGACTCCCGCAAAGCGAGGCGGTAAGAGCGGCCAGCGGCGCCTCCCGCCCCCTTCCCTCACTGTCCCCATGGCCCGCGCTCTCCCGCTCCACCCCCTCCCTCAGCCGTTCGACGGTAACAACGAGGGACTCACTATTACCCCCTCACCGGGGGGCAGCCCCGATGCCACCCGCTCCTTCAGCCGACAGGAGAACAGGCCGGTACCTACCCCAGGGCGGGATCTGGCCCCCGGAGAAACCCGGCGAGAGGCCGCGCTCCAGCCGCCCCCAGCAGCGCTGAAGGAGGCCGCGAAGCAGCGGCAGCGGAGCGCAGAGCACAGCCCGAACCGCCATATCCCCACACGGCCCCGCCGGCGCCTCGCACTGGGCATGCGCGCCTGTCGCTGAGCCTCCTGGGAAACCGAGTGCCGCGAGCGCTTCCCGGCACAACAGGGACGGAGACCAGGACTTCACGTCCCAGCATTCCTCTCGCTACCGGGGGGCGGGGCGGCGAGAGGGCAGCGCGAGGACCTCAGCTCCCAGCATGCCTCACTGCCTGCCTCTTGGGCCAATCGCGTCCCTCGCGGGCCCGGCGCTGCTTCCCGGCATGCTCCGCTGTGCTCCACCTTCTGGCCAATCAGCGCGCTAGCTGTGTCCTCGTGCAGGAGGCGGGAGGAGCGGCTGCGCCTGCGCAGAGCGGGCTGGGGCGGGGCGCGGAGGGGCTTGTTCCAAGATGGCGGAGCGCGGGTACAGCTTCTCGCTCACCACGTTCAGGTACTCGGCGGGGAGAGGGCTGCAGGCCGGGGCTCGCGGCGGGCAGGCGGCGGGCGAGGGGGAGGGCGGCGCACAGCCTACGCGGAGCGGTCTTCCGGCGGCGGGGCAGGACGGAGCGGGGACTTTGCAGAGTCATCGCGTCCCCGGCGGGTGTGCGGAGCCGGGCCTGCGAGCGCTGGGGGCGGCGGTGGCGGGACCCGGGCAGAAGGGGCGGGCGCGTGGGGAAAGCAGTGGGGATCAGGCGGCTTCGCCTGGGGGGGACACCCAGCTGCCAGGAGCCTTCGTGAGCTGAAGGGCTGCAGGCGCGGCCGGGGACAGCGGCGGGGGCGGAGGTGAGAGTCCCGGGTCCCGCCTGAGCTCTGCTGCTGACCGCGGGCCCAAGTGCGGTCGCTGCTGGTACCTTCTCTCGTTGCTGTAACTCAGAGTCATTGTGGGACCAACCTAAGGTCTGTCTGGTCGCTGGTAGTTCTTTACAGCGAGTGCTTGGTGAAACGGTTTAGCAAACTGAGGGTCCCCACATACACACACACGTTTTAGGCTGGGTGGTAATTCTGAGCTAATGGGAAATGCTGAGCTACGGTTTCTCGAGAGCTTGCCTCAGGACAAACTGTGCAGGTGTGGGGATGAAAGAAGCCTTCAGATGAGCTTTAAGGAGTTTATTTCCCTTTGCAGGCACTGCTTTCTTTGCGCTTTGTGTTGTGCACAGCCTAGAGGGGGGATGATCGCATGCCCAGAATGAATATGCTCTTGGAGTGGTATCTATTAAAGTGCTGCTCCGATACATGCACTTAAGATTAATTCAGAGAAAAGGAAATTACTTTTCATTCTTTTTTTAATGAAACTGTTAAGCTATCCAGAATTGTATTACACGTATAAAAAGAAAAACAATGCAAGAATCTTTGTGCTGCTTTTGATAAGGTGCCCCCTTCATCTCAGAGGAGAGTGGGTTACTAGAGGCTTGCTGCAGTTAAGCAAATGAAGCCGTTCACAGTCTAAAACTAGGAAAAGAATCTTAATGCATGGATGCAGCCAAACGTGCCTGCTTTTCTCAAGTGGGTTGAATTCATTGTTAGCTCTTGGAAATGGTTTCCGAAGGGAGTTACAAATTTTTTTACTGTACTGAAGCACTGCATGCTCTGAAACGTGAAGCTGTTTGATTTTATGCTCACACGGAAGAGAATACACCTACTTATGCTTTCCCTCATTCACCTCTTCTGTGTACTAAAGTTATTTATTTTAGTTGGTTCTCACTTTTTAAATATTTTGCTAATGTTCTGCATATTTTCATTCCTAGCATAGGAAACTATTGTTCTGGTTTGTTAGTATTTTGTAGTGGAGAAGCTAGAATTATTACTTTGCCACCTTTACACGCTGTTTACTCAGTATATAAATAACTACAGTAATTGATTATTGCTTGCTTTGTTTTTTTCTAACTCCTCTAAGCACTGAGTTACATAATTTTCTATTTTACTTCTGCATGTATTAAAACAGCAGTGTCTGAAAAACAGCGCAGAGAATAGATCCCACTTGCAAAATCACTTGTCCAGTGAGTGTCTGGCTCTGTGCTGTCCTTTTCCCTGGGGATGGAGAATGGATCTCTTGATCCCCATCATTCTGGATGAGTTACTTTGTCAGCCTGATGTCTGCTGCTCTGTTCTGATGGTTCTGCATCCATTACCAGAACAACATGAATCATTAAAACAAAATGCAGGGATACATGGGGATGGAACGGGAGCTGTTTCTGTCTTGTGCCATTGACCTGATGTGTGCTTATGGGTCAAAAAGAGTAACTGTGTTTTGCTTGTCCCTTTCAGCAGTGAACATCAATGCCTTGAAAACTTTTGCAAACCAGGTAGTGCCATTTCAGTAGAGTCGTGACGTGTTCTGAAGATTTTTCCACTGGGTTGTGGGCAGGTGCTGCGTGGGTATCCCAGTAGCACTGTGCAGCAGAGAGTTCTGTGCTGAACCAGTCCAGTTCTTTTAGAAGCTGTTATGAATCCTCAGACTTGTGGTTTTTTGTTTGTTTTTTTTTTTTTTAAATTCTGATTAGAATGTGCTGATGCCAGGTGTAAAGAGGCTTAAAAAAGCAAGTTAGCATCAGATTGTAGTAGGAAAGATTCGAGCATATTGGAATTATGATAGGCTTACTTTTGCCTTTTCCTTTTTAGTCCTTCTGGAAAGCTTGTTCAGATTGAATATGCTTTGGCTGCAGTGGCTGCAGGAGCTCCATCGGTTGGGATTAAAGGTATGTTCAGAAAATAACTACTTTAGTGAAGGATTCAGGATTCTGTGTATCATTTGAGAGAAGTAAAATGGACTGTGTACTGGGTCTTTCTTTGTCTTGCCTTGTGTTATGTATTTTGTTTTTCTTTCAGTGGATTTTCACATGTTTTAGTGGGTTTAATATTTCCTATTTTTTTCTGCAACTCAATAATTTTTTATAAAGAAGGAAGGGAGCATAGAACTCCATGCTAGGAGAAGAAAATGGCTTGGGTGATTTTGGAGACACTCAGCTGGTAGAAGTAGACTTTTCTTTTCTTTTCTTTTCTTTTCTTTTCTTTTCTTTTCTTTTCTTTTCTTTTCTTTTCTTTTCTTTGTTCCTGTCTCTTAACTCCAGCTGTGTGTCCATCTATATAGAAATTACACAAAAAGTTACTTCAACTGCTCAATTATTAATGTGTGCTTCAGAATCTTTAGAATGAGATTATGGGAGCTGTATGATTATTTAAAATGAGAAACGATGTGTTGGGTGGTTTCATCGAAGTATCTCTGTTTAACATGATTGTAAACTTTTTAAAAAGGGAAGAGCAAATTTTTTTACAGTCCGATAAACTTATTCTGTGTTTTGACTGCTTTCCATCATTTTAGTTTAATATATAAAAAAAACCCCCCTTGTTCCTTTCCAGCTGCAAATGGAGTGGTGTTGGCAACTGAGAAGAAGCAGAAATCCATTCTTTATGATGAAAGGAGTGTCCATAAAGTAGAACCAATTACCAAACATATAGGTTTAGTGTACAGCGGTATGGGTCCAGATTACAGGTATTAAAAAATTTTGTTTGCTTGCCATTTAGGCACGTTTTCGTACTAGAAATGTAAGAAACAGAAACAGCAATTAGCTGTTTCTTTGTAACTGTATGGCGTAATATTATAGTGTATTATACTCTCTACGAGATTCACTTTGTTTTTCTTAATATATTCAGTACCTTGTCAAATAACCTTCTATCTAAAGAATGAGTAGGGAATGAACAGCAGTGTAATTCAACCTTAGTTTCACTTTAAGTATTTCAGAGATTATTCAGTTGATAAAGATAACCCAGCACAGTCTGTTTTCTTACATTGGTGTTATATGAGATGTGTAACTCCTTAGCATAGTATTTATGATGAGTTTTGAGTTCTAGTTGTAACAACTGGTTGGAATTTCTTTGACATGCTAATTTTGTCTTTGTTTTTAGAGTCCTTGTGCACAGAGCTCGGAAGCTGGCCCAGCAATATTACCTGGTTTATCATGAGCCCATTCCAACAGCTCAGCTAGTACAGAGAATTGCTTCTGTGATGCAGGAATACACGCAGTCTGGGTGGGTGGTTTGCTGAATTTTGAAGTTGCTTAGAAAGATGATGTTGTTTAAGTGTAAGGAATAACAGCTACCTGGTGCTTCTTTTTTTGTGTCAAAAAGGCAGTTAGTTTTTCAGTGGAGGATGCCCACAGAAAGTGGGCCAGCGGGAGGAGCGCTAACTGGCAGCGGGTGAGATAGGGTCTTCAGATCTTGCAAACAAACATGTCAGACAAGGAGCATACTTCTGTTTTTGTACTGTTTGTTGACTAGACATTCCTTATCACAGGTGTGGGTTGGTGGGAAGCGTTTGGGGAAGGGTTAACACATCCAAAATAATTCAGTAATCTTTGGTTTTTACTGAATAAATTTTGCATATCGACTGTGATTTTTTTAGTTTGATTTTTTTTTTTCTTTTTTTGCCTGTAGTGGTGTTCGTCCATTTGGTGTGTCACTACTAATATGTGGCTGGAACGAAGGCCGGCCCTATTTATTTCAGTCAGATCCATCTGTAAGTATCTTACGTTTGTAAATTCTGCTGCTTTTATAAAACACATAAAACTTCATATGTGCTCGTGAAATACTTTCTGTGATGAGAAGAAGAATGCAGAGCTAGAACAAAACATCCCTTAACACAACTTCACAAGTCAGAATGAGCCATTTCAGTAGGTGCTTGATGTAAGCCCTGATGATTCTGTGCCTACCTGTTCCTGTGCTGCTTGAGGGATGGCAGCTGTTTTTGAGGGAGATCACCAACCCTTTTCCTGCCTTCCCACCCAGTTGGTCGTGACAGCAAGAGTGGCATTCTGCAGCAGGTACCAGGAAAAAAAAAATCTTGACTGCTTATGCTGCTCAAATAGTTGTTCTCTGAACTGGGTGGAAGTTAGGCCAAGATCTGTTGCATTTTAAATATAATGCATACGCTTTAGAATTTAATGACAGTGGTTAGTTTATCTGCTGTGTTTGCACTGCAGTTCTGAAAAACTACCCTTCGTATGTGTGAGTTGTAATGCTTTACATCAAACAAAAAATGCGGTCACTGGAGTGATAATTGATAACCTTCAGAAATTTGAATTACTACCTGGTGCTCAGATGTAAAGAGCAAACCGCAGATGCCTTGTGTAAGGCAGCTTGATTGAGGCAGAGAACTGCTGGCGGTCTTCATGCCAGAGGAGGGAATAGAAGTGATGGCTGAATATCCTATTAGTAGCTAAGACAAATCAGATGGCTGATTTGTAACAAGTTGTTTGCATTACTTAATCTTAAAGAATATATGGAGTGAACCTCAGGAAAGATCTGACTGTATTCATTCTCAAGGGCAAACATACTATTTCTGTTTAAGGAATCCCAAATCAAAACTATGCTAACGACTTACTAAAGTCATCTTTCAAAGTAGTGGGAGGATGAAAGTAGGTGGGGCTCTGTACAAATGTTTGTACATTTTCACAGCATGTGCTTTCATATCAAATTAGTCTGAATGTGATCCAAAATAGTCTCCTGTATTCTCAGAGCATTCAGTATTTTCATAATTGCTTCTGTGCTTTTTACGAAGTAATTGAATACGTAATATTTGACTAAGTTACCCCAAACAATTCAATAGGTTGTTACTTTTCCAGGGAGCCTACTTCGCGTGGAAAGCAACAGCAATGGGAAAAAATTATGTCAATGGGAAAACGTTCCTTGAGAAAAGGTAATGTATTTGGTCCTTGTCTGAATGGATACTGCCTGTTTTATTCACGTTCCATGTAAAACAGCCAGATAAAAAATGCACACTTTCAGATTATCAGCACAGAGTTTTAAGATACTTAAGGTATGATGCTTCCAGTTTACTTATTTACACATGCACAGGAAATTTACTTAAACTCCAACTTTTGTGTTTATGGAGAATTATTTTAGTGCAATATTCAACATATTGCAGAAATACTGTTCTATACAGCGTCAGTAGGAAAAGTAATGAATTTTTTTTTACAAATAATAACTTTGCCTATTAATATCACCGTGCTTACAAATAATATTTGTATGAGAAATAGGAAGATTTTACTAGTGTTTGGGTTTTTAGAGTCCAGGATTATTAGGATTTGGAAAAGATCTTTGTCCCATGCTGAAATACATGAACTTCTGTTTACAGATACAATGAAGATTTGGAGCTTGAAGATGCCATTCATACAGCTATCTTAACGCTAAAGGTTAGCAAAATATTTAAGAAATTAATTTCTTACTGTTGTGGCATCATTGATAAGATTCACTGAACTGTATTTTCTTTAATAGGAGAGTTTTGAAGGGCAAATGACAGAAGACAACATTGAAGTTGGCATCTGTAATGAAGCTGGTTTTAGGAGGCTCACTCCAACTGAGGTTAAGGACTACTTGGCTGCAATAGCCTAGTAGAAACTGAGCAAGACTGTGTGATTCACACAAAGGTCTTCTTAATTTTGGCTACTTAAATGTTTTTGTTTGCAGTTTTTGCATACTTATTTCTACATGGTCTGTCTGAGAGATTTTTAAAATATCATGGGTGCAAATGCAACAGTCCTAATACTGTAATACATGGAATCTTATTACAGGTAATTCTTTCCCTTGATGGAATCTTTGTACACAAAATACTGTACAAAATGTAAAGTTATAATGACAGCTTGAAAAAGGCTAAAGAATAAAATTTGAAGGCCACTGTTTTGGGGGAAGGTGTCTGTGTATCTTTGTAACCATAGCTCGTTTATCTGCATAAAGCTGAGATTTCAGTATCTTTACTGGTGAGGAAACAGAATTTTCCGCATACATAACAGCCATGATGAACTCATGTTAGACCTTCTTTTAAAGAATTTAAATTTTGAGTGGACAGGATAATTTTTTCACTTTGGAATGTTGTTTAAATGTTAAGTAACTTCCAGAAATAATTTCATCTGATGTAAAAGATCATGTACTTTCACAAAGAGGCAGAACAGTCTTCCATTTCAGGTGTGAACTGTGATCTACTTGAGCATCTTGGTTCTTGACCCTCTTGGTCTTTGTGTCTCAAGAACTTTCCTGTTATGTGGGTTATTTTTGTGGCCCTAGATATTGCACTTCTTCAACCTTGAAATATTGTTAGAAAGAATGGAAGTAATAACTTACTGAAAACTAAATGCCTTTATTGCTGTCAATAAAAATGGTGCACCATCAATAAAAAAAGCAGAATGAGAATATGTAATGTAATTACTTTATCCCTTGAATTGTGCTCAAGTATTTTCCAACTTTCAAGATAACTCTAAGGGTGCAGCAATGAAAAGAGCACTTAATTTATGCATCACAACTTTTCCAGGTGCAGAACTAGATGCTTGAATATTACTGTGTGTGGGTGTATGTATCAGTGCATTTGTTACATGTGTAGAGTCGTTCAGGTTATATAGAAACACAAAATTTACCGCAAAAGAAATAGGATAAATATATGTACTTTTTTTCAGCCAAAATAATCTAGTCTGCAGCCATTTAAGTTACTGTTGCAGGTTGTTTTGGGTTTTTTTAAAGCAGTCTGATTGTTAAAATGTTGATAATGAACTGGGAGCAATAGCTGGCTTGTAGGTAATGCTGAGCACGTGTGGGAGCAGCTTGACAGGTTACACGTTAGCCAGCCATAACTAATGAAGGGAATATAAAGTATGAGTTAGTCTGCAGAAAGTAGTATAAGCTAATCGATCTGTTCCAATGTCTGTCTTCTGGTGGTTGATGTTATCACGAGGTAAATAAGAATTTCTGAAGCATGCCATAAATGAAGTTTCCTAATGTCAGAAATAAAAACTGTGTCAAACAGTTCAATAAGACTTATTCCAGATCACTTTTTGAGTATTTTACTCTGAAAACCAATCCATGCTCTGATTCTCCTTCTAGAGAAAATGAACTAGAAACAGAAACTAGAGACTTTATATTGTTACATATTCAGTTTAGAATATTGATACACGTTCAGTTTTTTAATGCTATGTGAATATTTAAAGGAGTTTTCTATATGAAAAAATGCAGTAGGTTTCAGAAAATGGTTATCATGAGCTGCAGTAGCTTAGTTGTCTCCTCTACTAGAAAAGTTTATTAGCAAAGAACACCCTATGAAGGGTGGTTGAAACCAAAGCAAGTTTCAAATAAGTCATGCTAGCTCACTCCCCAGATGGTAGCAATGGGACAAACAAAAATGTTTTAAGGTTTGGGGGGTGTGGTTTGGTTTTTTGGTTTTGTGGGGTTTTTTAAATAATTGAACAACTTCCAGCTATAGAATTTTACTAATTTTACAGGTGGCGAAGGGAAGCAAAAAAACCAGTATCTTCCATCTTTTCCTGTGGATTAATAATATAAATGTAGTAACCGTTCTGTGCTTCATACAAACTATTGTGCTCTGAGTAAGGAAAGTGCTGTCCTTCAGATACCTGATAATTGGTATAAATGTTGAGGGGGTTTTTGCCCACTTCCCCCCACCCCATTAGGAGGACAGACAACCATTACCACATGGGGTAGTTTTACTAAGTGTATCCTTCAGAAGCATTGCTGGTTTTACTTCATGGACCATCATTGTAAATGGGTGGCAGCATGAAGTTAGTCAGATGTTCTGAATGTCCTCTGGTACCAGGTTGCCCCAGTCGGTGCTTTTAGGAATGTAAACACTTCGAATTGGTAAAATGTGTGATCTGATGATTATTAAACAGTGGCACCTTTTGAGAACAAATAGAAGTGTGCCTGGAGAAAGACGAGAATGCTGTCACTAGGCTGTCATAGCACCGTACGTTAGTACATAGTCTCCTTTTATGACAAAAAGCTTCAAAATTATGATCAGCTGTAAGTTTCCTTTGGGAGTGCTTTCCTCAGGCTGTCTCTCTGAGGGATGATTTCATAGCCCCTGTCATCATTTCTGTGATAATATTTAATTGCTCCATGCTTTGTGTGAAATGAGATGGGTAGATCTATACCAGAGTATAATGGTTTATTGTCAGTTATTCATTTTGAGGAGCCACCAAATTGTTAGAGAAAGATGGTTTTTATGCTGTTAAGAACTGAGTCCTAAAGCTCCCTGATTAAGCCCTATAGAGAATCAAAGTTCATGGGACTTGGTGTATTTTGGAAAGAATATGAACAATATTTTGAACTCTGGCTTTATTTAGAGTATTAGATAATGTTTTTAGGGGGAAGCAGATAGACCTTGATATTATGGTGTTCTAATGGGGAAGGTGGTGCGATTTGGAGTGTGTGGGGTTTTTTAAACTGCTTAATCCTACACTAAAGAATCACTGCCATGCTCGGATGACTGCACATCTAAAATAGTACCTAAATTTTATCTAGTATTTAAAGGGAACGTTTAAACTGCAGGGAACTAATTTACATCTTTTTCCATTCAAAATCTTTGGAATTTAAGGAAATAGTAATTTTGAGATGTATTTCTCAATAAAATCACTTTAGGAGTGAGAGATACTAGTGCAATGGACTAGCAAATTATATGGTGGTTGTGATAATTTTTAAAAAGTGCAATTAATTTTTGTAGTTATATTAGCTTTGTTTATATTTTGTAAAACAACTCGTTGCATAAAGTGAGGTCAAGGGCGAATAAAGTGGACAAACACTCGTCATTTGTGAGAAATGACAAATAACAAGCTTGATGATTTAAGCTGACCATGAAGGATGACTTTGCTTCATTTATCTTGTTCTAATGCAGGCATCTGAAAGAACGAGAGAGAATGGTTGCTTAAAGTAGGTAATGTTATTGATTTCTATGTCCAGGAAGATGATCTGTTCCGAGGAACTCTGGATAGTGTGACACCTACGAGAGCAGAGGATTTCCTTGGGCTGTATTTAACTAGTAGGACTGGGGTCTGAGAACAGGATCACCATTTCATGAAGTTATGACTTTAAGTAGGTCCCAATGTGATGGAAGATACAGGTGCAGTAAACCCCTTATACCTTGCTTTGGCTTACTATTGCTTTGCAGAATCTTGTGAGATCATTTAGACAAGTAAAGACAATTACTCACTGTAGGAACCAGCCATCAGTAGTAGGTGGAGAGAAGGCAAGTCTCTCCCATGCTGTGAGGGAGTATTGCTGCAGCGTGGGGAAAGGCTAGAGGCCACAGAGATGTCCACTGCTTGGAAGGCAGCAGCAACTCGGGGCAAGGAAGACACTCGCTCACATTTAGTACCAAAGGGTTTAATAAGGCCCGTTTTTGTTACCAGAACTTCATGGACCCAACAGCCATTGAGCCACGGTTGCTTCTTCCCCGCTGACTTGTCTCTGGCCTTCCTGACCTCATGTAACGCCTTTGCCCCTTAATAAAGGCTTTTCGGGATAAAATACGTATTCATTTGAGGACCGCCATGACTCTAACGCCAGCCACGCCCGTAAGGAGAGCCAGGCCCGAGGGCTGGGGCCGGCGGCGAGGCGGGTGCGGCGGCTGTCCCCGCCCGGCAGCCCCGGGGGAGGTGCTGAGCCGAGCCGCGCCACGCTGGCCCGGGCCGCCTCCTGCTGCTACCCGGGGCGGAGGCTGTCGGCGGCGCGTTGTGAGTATGGGCTGCGGGAGCCGGGGGAAGGCGGCAGCGGGGAGAGAGCGGGGCCCGGGAGCGCCCGGAAAGGCGAGGCGAGCCCGGGCTTGTCGCGCTCCGACAGTGACTGAGGGGCGAGGGGGGCAGGGG
This sequence comes from Nyctibius grandis, assembly GCF_013368605.1. Classification (NCBI taxonomy): domain Eukaryota; kingdom Metazoa; phylum Chordata; class Aves; order Nyctibiiformes; family Nyctibiidae; genus Nyctibius; species Nyctibius grandis. The sequence goes on from NC_090664.1 coordinate 4,676,223, forward strand.
CCCACGTCCCGCAGCCACCCGAGTCCCGCCGCCCGCCCTGCCGGGGAAGGTGTGCGTGTGAGGGCGAGGCAAGGGGGCGCGGGCGGGGCCGGGGCTCCCTCCGCCGAGAGGGGCTGGGGGCAAGCGCCGAGGGCACCCTGCCCTCACCCAAGATGGCGCCGCGACCTTCCCGGCGCCGTTCTCACGTGATCGCGGAGCGGCGCGAAGCGGCGGCGACGGGCGGACGGGGCCGGGGCGGGAGAGGCCGACGTTTCCGCCGCTCCCCGCCGAGGGGAGGTGCGGGTCCCGAGAGGAAGGAGGCGGGTAAAGCGGCTGCTGTGCGTGGCTGCTGAGCCGGAGGCGGGCGAGCGATCAGGCTGCGCGGCGGGCGTGGCGGTGGCTGTCTCCGCCGGCCGTGTGTGCGCATGCGCGGCGGGCTGAGGGCGCGCGGGGGTGAGGCGCAGCCGCCCCAGCGAGCGGCCTGTGGGGGCTCCGCGGGGCGTGAAGCGTTTGTGTGACGGGTGTTATTTTTTTCCCCACCTCGTTTTAAGGAGTAGTTGTTATTCCGAATCCTTGTGGTTGATGGTGAGGCCGTCTCGCAGTAGCTGGGTGTGTGGGCTTCGTTTCGCTGGAAAACTCGAACTAAGCTTTATCTTGAAGCCTGTTTACGTTTGTAGAAGTTGAAGCTGCTGTGGTGAGAGCTGCCAAAGTAACTGTGGGGTTTTACTCGTTGCTTTACACGTAAGAATAAACCTGTGGCAATAGTGAGGGCTTTCTGAGGGGAAAGACTGGTTCCACTGGCGGCCTCTGAGCCTGGAGAGACTCAGTAGGTCTAACCTCAGGTTAGGTTTTTTGTTTGAGAAGAAGGGGAAGGTTTTGGAGATGTTGGATATTGACTGGGCCAGCAGCAGTTAATGCCGACTGTAGTTGAACTTGCGCACAGTGCAAGCGTGATTTCAACTGCTTGAAGCCAGGCTCCGCAGTTGCACTCGCAGAGCCTGTTGTAGGACCCAAGCCATGTCCTGTCCCTCATTTTCAGCCGAAGTGGCCATTTAATACCAGTTTGCTTCAACATGCAGCTTAGAATTACGGGAGCATGTGTTTATACTTGTAGTTGGGGCTCAAAATCAGTTCATTTCACTATTCATAGTGGCTATTTATTGTGTGTTATAAACAATGGTATTGTTTGCTGTGATATTGAATCCTACATTTTTCAAAGCCAGCCCACATTCAGTTAAGTAATTCCTATCATACTTTCCTCAGGGAGACATACTAAAGTAATATGGATGCACATACTAAAATAATATGGATGCGAAGGAATAGACTTACTGGATGCAACGCAGTAAATCTCTAGTAGAACTAGAAAACATAAGAGATTTCCAGATGCTCCTGGCTCTAGAATTATGAATCCTAGTCTGTCATGATGCTATGTAATGTTGAAACTTTGCCAGGAGGTTGTTAGGGGCTCTTTCACTGAGTTGTGCAGTGTGAGTTGGAAGCTGGGGAGGACAGAGCTGTACTACTCATAATTGTAAAATACAATGGGCTTCCTCTGCTGTGTTAAAATACTTGCCAGACTTCACAGTTTTTATGTATGTCTGTAAGCATGGTGGGTAGCTTTTGTATTTTAATAGTAACTGGTGAGAGGGAGAGGCAAGATTTGCTTATGGCATTAACAGGATTTCTGATTTTGCTCTGGGTGGCAACTTTTGCGAATGAGCTGTGAGAGTGGAGATGTCTCTAAGTGACTAGCTTAGCGAAGGGTTAACGTGGGGGGAAAAAACACAAACTTGCAATCTGTGTGTAGAGGCTCGAATGCTGCTGTTCTCCCTTGCTGAGAACTGAGGTCTTCTGAGGCTGTAGGTTGGATCCCCAGAGATGAAGAAAAGGAGTTGAACTCTTTGGTGTGACTTGTGCTGAGGTTCCAGATGCTTGTGCTTTACAATACCGGTAGCTGTTACACTTAAATCTACTGCTAAACTCCAGTGTATATTGTTGCAAAGACCTATTTGGACTGTCTTTAGTCTTGGCCATGCAATAACAATCTTCTTTTTTGCTTTCACTTTATAGGAATAATGTTTCCAACATGTCTGTGCAGTCACTGCTTTGTGAAAGAATTGCTGTGGCCAAAGAATTGATCAAGAGAGCAGAAGCCCTTTCCAAGTCCCAGAAGAGGAGAATAGAAGGTGGGGCAAAACTATGCAGCAAACTGAAGGCCGAGCTAAACTTCTTACACAAGGTGGAGGCAGGGAAGGTGGCCATTAAAGAATCCCATCTGCAGAGTACAAACCTTACCCATCTCCAAGCCATTATTCAGTCAGCAGAGAACCTGGAGGACATTGTCAGTGTCCTCCATGTCTTTGCCTATGAGGATAAGTTTGGAGACAAACAGACGCTGGTGGTAGATGTTGTTGCAAATGGAGGTCACACGTGGGTGAAGGCCATCGGTCGGAAGGCTGAGGCCCTGCATAACATCTGGCTGGGGCGAGGCCAATATGGTGACAAGAGCATTATTGAGCAGGCAGAGGACTTCCTGCAAGCAAGCCGTCAGCAGCCAGTGGAGTACAGCAATCCCCACATCATCTTTGCATTCTACAACAGCGTGTCCAGTCCTATGGCAGAGAGACTCAAGGAGATGGGAATATCTGTACGAGGAGACGTCGTTGCTGTGAACTCGCTGGCGGAGCCACCTACAGAAGACAAGCACCTTAGTGCCAGTGAATCAGATGAAGAAAGCCCTGAAGTCCTGCAGGTGACCAGAGTAGACCGGGAGAATTTAGTGGCCAGCATTGCTTTTCCTACCCAGATCAAAGTAAACGTGTGCAATAGAGTGAACTTGGACATCACTACCTTAATAACCTATGTCTCTGCTCTGAGCTATGGTGGCTGCTACTTCATCTTCAAAGAAAAGGTGTTAACAGAGCAAGCGGCTCAAGAAAGGAAGGAGAGAGTCCTGCCTCAGCTGGAGGAGTTCATGGAGGGGAAAGAGCTCTTTGCCTGTGAATCTGCTGTCAGAGATTTTCAGTCCATCTTGGAAACGCTGGGAGGACCCGGGGAGAAAGAGCGAGCTGCGTTGCTCGTTAAAAGAATTAACGTGGTGCCAGATCAGCCGTCTGACCGTGCCTTAGGACTAGTGGCTAGTTCAAAAATCAACAGCCGTTCTCTAACCATTTTTGGGACAGGAGACACTTTAAAAGCCGTCACCATGACTGCAAATAGTGGTTTTGTGAGGGCAGCGGCTAACCAAGGGGTCCGGTTCAGTGTTTTTGTCCACCAGCCACGAGCGTTGACAGAAAGCAAAGAATCTGTTGCCACACCTATACCAAAGAGCTGCTCATCTGATAATGGACTATAAGTCCTTAAATGAGTTAGTCATTGAAATATTGCAGGTGCTGCAGTGGAAGCATTTAGAGACACAGAATAATCGTAACAATATATTTTTGGGTGTGTATCAGTGATAACAGTAACTGTAGCAGTGGAAGGGCTCCTCGAGGTATTTGCAATATCTTGACTCAATCCTTTGGGTTTTTTTTTGTTTGGCTCACCATTAATTTATTCGCTAAGGTAATAAGATTTCGGTGCAAATTGTTAACTGGCTTACAGTATATTAATTGTATCCATCCCTATTAAAATGTTAAGTTAAAGCACAATTGCCTTTGTGCCCTTGTCATTTTTGTCCTCTTCAAAGAGATTAAGTTCAGCACCTTAGATGTGTCTTGTTGGGTATGTTGTTAATTGCTAGTTTGCCCTATAGTAGAGAGAAGCTTTTTGACTGGTGGTGTAATTGCTGGTTTTACTCAAAGTGTAGAATAAACAACAATTTCTTTTTTTTTTTTCAGGAGAGAGCTGCTGTTTTAGAAGTCTTTCTAACGTTTTTCTGTATGCTGTAATGACAGCATTTGCTGTTTGGTATTAATTTGCATCAGGTTCCTAGTGGAAAATTTTGAGATGTCAGAGTGAACCTCTTGGCCCTGAGCTATACATTTTATCAGGTCAGTGAAAGAGACACCCACGGAATATTTTATAGACTATTGTTCAACAAGACAGCATTATTGTGCAGCTTATAGTTCAGGCAAAGAACATTCTCTTACCACTTCACTATAAATTTCTTCCTACAGTACAAAGTAGCTGCAGTGCTGCTCTTAGCCATGAGCTCTACCTATTTCTTTCTGTCCCAGTACTCTGGTATACTCCAGTGCTGGTATAAAGATACTGGCATGCCAGCAAAACCACTCTGCGTGCCTCTTGCGGCTGATCCCCTGTCAAGTGGAGGGACATGCAGTTCTTGTCCCAAATAACTTACCCACTTGAAAGCATTTTCCCACTTGACGTAAAAATTGGAAGCCTTCAGGCCTCCTTCTCTTTTCTATACAGTAAGTTTAACTCCAAGGAGCAAAAGCATTCTTTTTGTTGGTATGATTCTTGATCTGCTCTGTTCTTAACTGTGTATGGAGTAACCTTTTAGGAGTTGTCACCAGTATCCTCAGGCTGCATATCTTTACCTGTAACTTTTAACAATGCAGAGAGCAGTCTGTTTGTCTGCTCGTTTCTGCTGGTCACTGAGGTAGTTCATGGGGTTTAGTTCAGGTGGGTGGAACTGGATTTGGGTTTTTGCTGCTTCAGCATCCAGTCTTCTACCTGCCACTTTCACAGGTCTCCCTTGGTGAGTTGTTCTAACAAAACATCTAGCTTGTTCCTACAGTCTAATGCTGTGTAACGAAACCTCATGGCAGGATACATCCCCCACTGTATCCATTAATTTTCCTGAAAGTTCTTCTGAAGGGAAAGGAGGACCAACGCAATGAAACGATACAAATAATATGTTGGCTGTGCTGCAGGAATGCAAGTCTGCCTTAGTAGTTAACAGCTCAAGCTTGGGGAGACAGTGCTTTATCATGGTATGATGGATTTACCAGAGCACAACCACAGATGGTCGTGAAATGTTGCAGTGCTATAAGCAGCTGGAAGGAAAGGTGCCTTTCATTTCTGCCTTGGGAGCTCTTACTCCGGACACCTGTGTGATGTCTTTCCTCTGCAGTAGGTGTGGGAACAGAGGTGGGAGAGGCCGTCTGTAGAGAATAAGAACTATGTGCCTCAAAACTGTGTTTCTGTTTGGTGTCAGAAGTCCTGAAAGAAGGTACAAGAAACTTCCTAGTGAATAATTTACAAAAAACAAGCTGAGAAAGAGGGGTTCTTTTTGTTTGCAACTCAGGGCTTTAAAAGCTGAGGTCCCAACAGACAGGTTACTGGTTATCACTGATTAATTTGTTTTACAATCTTACAGGGTGTACTTAAAGCTAAGCACATGGTGACAGTGCACTTATGCATGGTAATTCATTATGGCCTTTTAAGAACCAATCCTTTGTATTTAAGTTACTTCTAATTTGCTTGCAGCCTTTCTACCCTGTATCCCATTCAGTACTTTCGAATATCCTCTTGGGCACCCTCTAACGAGGTTTCTCCAGACCACAGATCAGAGGGCAGTGACCTGCATTCTTACATGGTAGGTGACCCAGAGAAAGTAGGGAAAAGCAAGTAACCTCTGTATTGCCTTGATTAGAAGTGGGTGAGCTCTGCTCTATTTCTTCACTCCTGCTGCTGCAGAGCTAGCTGACTTGTTTTGTAGTGGTAGTTTTATATGAACATTAAATGCAGCTCTGTTTAAAAGCCTCTGTATCTGGAGCCATTGTGTGGTGATTTTCTTCATTACCGGTCATTTTTACCCAACAGAGTCTTTGTTACTAAATCCATTTTCTTACCAATTTCTACTAATCTTGATATGAGCAATATTTTAGGAATACAAAACTCTGGAAATTATCTGCGTGGCACTGTGCAGCTTGCAGGTTTTTACCTGTTACTTTATGTCTCCCTATTGCATGGTGCCATAAAAAGCTCAGAATGTGGGTGTTCTGGGATTTTTTTGTTGGTTTTTTTTGGTTGGTGGGTGGTTTTTTTAAAGCTGTTGTTACCTTCAGTGGTCAAACAGAAGTGTAGTGCTGGCAGAGTGTAAGAATTGCTTTGTAAGATGAAACTGAATGCTGGCTTGGAACCAAAATGTGTTTTGATTGTAATATTTGGTGGCTTTTGTATTGTCTTCCGAGATATTGGTGATCTACGTGTATAAACCCGTGTTCTGGTTTAGTATGTTTATATAGCTTCTACTTAATTTTACAAATGGGGGATTAGATGTTGGACTTCCCTGATTTATGACTTTACAAATGAGTAATTAGAAGATACCAAATTATGTTTGAAATTAAGTTGAAAAAAAAGGAAATCCAAGACTGCTTATCCTTTCTTCCAATATGACACAACGACTTGGTCTACACAACACCAGGCACTCGAGGACATGGAAACATCTCACTTGGTGTGATGGAGTTTGGTTATTTTTTTGATGAAATTTTTCTGCATTTAGTTCCTTGGCAAAGATGGATTCCTAAACTCTTTTGGAGAACCTTGTTGTTCTGGCACTTTTAATTTATTTTACATTATCTCTGTATGGTTCCATAGTCTCTGAGGAGAGCCGGCGTCTCTGTTCTGTGCAGCACTCAGCCTGCTCTCTTTGCTCCAGCAGTAAGAATACCAAGCAAGGAATGCTGCGATTGATGCCAGGCAGTAGAAAGCAGTTGGATATTATATGAGAAATAAATAGGTAAGTTAAATTGTTAATACATTCATGTTTCTAATTTGTCTTCTACAGTTTTTTCAAAAGCAAACTTATTTTGGACAGAGCTGTGTATGTTCTTTACCTTCTGTTGTTCTGGCTGACAAAATTTGCAGATAAATGACTTGTCATTGTACCTGCAAGCCATGAAAACACTCAGAGGTAGTTTTGCATGTTGCAGCCACAGCTGTGTAAAAGTGTGATTCTTTGGTAGGTTAATGGGCTAAATAATTGTTTGTGTTTCAAGCTGTCCCCCTCCTCTGATGATGCCTTCAGCAGACTTAAAGCAGTCTGCTGAAGTCTTGTGGAACCTGTCTGAAAATACTTACACAACCCTATTCCTAGTTCCTGAAAACTGAACGTAGGCTTGGTCAGAACAGTAATAAAACAGGAAACCACAAGCATCAGTTGTTTGAAGTAAGTTTGAGAGGAGACCTAGAAAAAAAATAACCTAAAATCTTTTTTGTTAAAGTGGAGCAAGGAAAGGATTTACAATAATGACAAAGCACGTAGTTGCAATGACATTCTTTATTTCAGGTTATTATGCAAGCAAAACAGCACAGGTCACCTGTTACCTAATTAACCTGGTGAAGTAAGCAAGAATTAGATGGGGTTCTTGAACTGAAGGCTATGGTTACAGTTTCCCTGCAAGCTGTAGTTTTAGGAATTGCTCCACCATCCAGCTTGCTGCAGGCACCGTGTGTGTTCTTTTGTGGTGAAATCAGCTCTGCAGGTACGTGTGGCTGTTGCTTTTCCATCAAGATTTAATGTTGCAGTTTATTCTAGAGGAAAAACAAAGAGATTGAATGTAAAAGTACTACACTGAGTGACAGAATTGCTTGGAATTGTGACTTTGGGGCTTTGCAAATTGTTTCTTATGAACACCATGGAGATTAAGATTGTTCCTACATAAACTATTGTAAAGAACAAGCAAACAAAAAATCTCCTCAAGCCTTCATTGTTCAGAAGATCCTTCTGTCCATTTAAAAGATCCTCACTTATAATGTCTTACATACGACATTCCTCTCTTAAAAAAAAAAAAACAAAACAACCAAACATAAAAAATGGAAACAACAAAACCAACAACAAACCCAAAAGAAAAAAGAATTAACAACATCTGATAATGAAGCTGTGTCCCTTTATTCATTAATTTGGCTGAGTGCATTATAAAGCAGCTCACTGTGGTAACGAGAAACATGGAGATACAGGGCACAGAAGTTTACACTGCAGTGTAGGTATCAAAATCCAGGGGCTAGAGGAGTGAGTAGCATGAGTGCTTGATAGTATTTTTTTGCTGAGGCTCATCACATCCATTTACTGAAGCATTTAAGGTCTCAACACTGCCCTGGTGGTAACAGTAGTGAAGGTGATAGTTTACAGCAAGCTCAGGAAATTCTACCATAGCACTTCCTTGTTATGTTGGTGGTCGTAGTGCTGACTAATTACAGGGGTTGCTTCATTGTCTGAAACCACACTGAACATGATATTATAATTTCCAGTTTTCGTAGCACAGACATAGTCCTAAATGCCGTTGAAGTAAGTGGGAGAAACAAAGCAAAAACATTTCAAAGGAAATGTTTTCAAGGGAAAACACTCTTAAAAGATGAGGCAGCTGATGTGAACAAGAGTAAAGGAATATGGAAGGTTAAGTCAGCGTGAGATTGTCTTGCTAACCGGACTAGAAGCATTGCAGGAACTGGTGAGGATGGGGGAAAAGTAATTCTTCGGTGTATCCCCTTCCATACTCTGTGCCCTGCTGTGAGCTCTGGAGAAGCTGCTGATAGCTCTAAGGGACAAAGTGTAGAGCCTTCAAATGTAACACTGTTCAAGATGAGATCTTTGGATGATGTATCACATAACCTCCTTGCAGGTGAGAGCTTCATATGGATGGATGATATGACAGACTCTCTGCTGGTTTGCTGTCACTGAATTTCTGACTACTCTTCAGGTTTTTCCCCTGTAGGGGATAACTTAGCCCATCTTTATGGAGATGAGGTTCACCAGAGTGAAATGTCACTCAGGCAGACCACAGGCCTTCATAACAATGAAAATCCACCATATAAATCTGGTTTGGTTTGTTTTTTTTTTTCCCCATTAAGAACGTGCATTGTAAGCCAGCATTAACTAAATCCACAGGAGAAACCTCTTTCATGGAGAGGGGTGGTGCGACCTCCTTAATTCACATACAGCTGTAAAATGCACTCATCCATAACAACACAATTCATCTTAAGGAGTCTCACCTTCCTCTCCATTACTAGCAATTTATTTATGTGTTTGGAAGGAGGAGAGGAGGAGGAGGTGGCTAGATCTCTGACATGCCAGATACCTTGCCAGAAACAGACTACAAGGAAAATCAGTAATTTTTACATCCTGCCCTGTTAGTGCAGGAAAGGTGGGAGCACTGGAGGAACAAAATTGAGATAACAATAACATGGACAATATAAGACAAAATGGGTCTTACCGGATATTTCAGGGGTTGACTCCTGGGTTGGTTCTTTGCTTGGCTCCACACTTGGCTTCGGGGTAGCTTCGGTACTTGGCTCTCCACTCAGGTCCCAGTAGGCCTGTTCACCTTCATGCAGTCCAGTGTTCCCAACTTGCTCTGGGCCTTCCTCCTTGTATGGGTCTCTGCTGTAGTCCAGGGGGAGCTCTGTGCTTGGCTGCATGCTGGGATCTCTGCTTTGCTCCACGCTTGTTGCCTCAAGCACGGGGGTAACAGGGGTACCTACAAATAAAATGAAAGGAGTTTACGTGGATGAGGAGGATGGTTTGAAAAGCCAAGTTACTTCTTGGGGTATCTAAACATGTACATAGTTGCTTTTATGCATCAGAGAGCCCAAGCAGGATTTTGAGGAGGGGAAAAAAAATAATCTAGGAATAAGTACGCTCTGAAACGTGAATCTTATTTAAAATTGACAAAGATTGATTTGCCAATATGTTTTTAGCTCACCTTGTGCCTTCAGCAGATCGACCAGAATCAGAGCCAGCAGAGCTGAAAGGATTGTCGTCTTTTTCAGCATGGTCACCTAAATGCCACGTTAAGCACCAGCGTTCGGAGTGGAACTTGAAGTACGTAGAGGACAGAAAGCCCTGGGTATTTAAAGGCAAGCTCATACCTCTGCGTGCTTTGGCATCTTCCTGAAAATAACAGGTTGCAAAAACAACATCCAAATTACGTTCTCAAAATGAATTTAGGACCTCTCAGGGACTGCAATCAGTCAGTTCCTGCCCCTTGCTACAGGGTGAGATAACCTCTGCCACAAGCAGTAAAGGACATCGGGGGCAGAGAGGTGGGGCGGTGGTGGCCCCAGACTGCAGTAGCACGGATAGTGGTGTCACTGTGTGCCTCTGGCAATGCTGGTTTCTCAAGGCAATTAATCCTGTTGGTTTTGAATGAGGATCTTCGAAAATCCTTTGATATGACACTTGGCCAATTGAACGTGCCTCATGGTAACAGGTGAAAGGTGCGGTGTGACTAAAAAATGTGCAGCTGGCTTCTGTGTTCTAAGGAAATAAGAACAAGGGGAAAGAACTGTGATATTTTGGTGAAGGCTGGATGAGCATTTCATTGGGAAACCTTCCTTTTTCATTGTTGAAAACTTGTGTGTTTGTGCACGTGTGTATCTCGCCTGTGGTATCTCAGGCAGTCTCCCAGCCCCAAAGTGATGCATTGGAAAGGTTTGGACAGAACCAGACAAATCTCCAGAGAGGAGCCAGCACCTTTGTGTGGCTTAATCAGCAAAGCACAATCATTGCTCCAAGGGCCATTTCCGATGCAGAAAAGATGCTCTGTTTGCATGGATGCAGTTCCCCATGACCTTCCTCATCACCGCTCACCGCTAACCGGGAAAGTGGGTCATGGCAAGATGCTCGGAGGTTGTGGCAAATGTTGTGTCAGTTATGTTTCGGGGTCTGCCAGGGTGGCAGTGGACCTCAGGTCTGTGTGTTCAACTTTCTGTGATGCAGATAGAGAACTGTGGGCCTGGTTCTGTATATGACATTTGTATGAGTGAGTGGCATAATTGCTATAACTAGCAATTCTGCAATAATTAGCAGAATTAGGTTAATGTCAAATCAACATAAATGAATTAGAATCTGGCTCTTTAAGATTTTTTCTTTGCCTGTTTCCCTTATTTCACTTGTTTAATATTGCATCAACTTAGTTTTTCAGCACAGTGTTTCTTTCAAGTTGCTTCTACCTCTAGGGTTTGCCTGAGGCATTATTCTTCTAATCAAGCTTTCTATGGTGCAACAGAAGGATTTTTTTTTTTCTTGAAGTGAAAAAGGAAAGCTGATGCCCATGAACACCTACAGATACATGGCTACTACAGTAGATTTCTCCTAACTCTGTTACTAGTTTCATTTGAAGGTTGATGTGTAACATATTTTTTTGTGTGAGTGGAAGAATTTGTTGCTGACTCACCTATAAGAGGTAACAGCATGATATACAGGTCAGAAATCTGCAGATAACTGTCTGCAATGACTAAGATTCCTCAGTATAGATTAAGAACTCTTGTTTTTCATTCTTGAAAATTTCTAACACACAGTTGTTTTCATGAGGTGGTGGACCTGTTATACTGCAGATTCTGTTATTCCTAATGAGTTATTACTGTGCAAGGGAAGTGGAATTGTCATGTTACTCCCTCAGTGGATCTCAAATTTGTTTATAAAGTATTTATCTTCCCTTCTCACAAGGCTCACTGGGCAGAGTTGTCCATCGTGCTCTTCCCAGATCTCCTCTGCTTGTTTCGTTGTTACAGTTTCTGACAAGTGGAAGCAGTGTGAATTTAAGCATTTTAAGGCAGGGTTGCAAGTTAGTTGTTTGTCTGGAGACAAAGTTAGATTCACTGTTTTTTTCATTGCTGCCAATCATATTGTTAAGAGTTGTTAAGGAGAGACCTCAAGAAGTAGTAATCAAGGGATAAGTTTTGAGCAGGAGTTCTTACTGTTTGGGGTTTTGTTGGTTTTTTTTTGTTGTTGTTGTTTTGTTTTGTTTTTTTTTAGAATTAGTACAGAGCCTGTCACTATCCAACATCTTCAGTGATCTGAAAGTAAGTAGAGTTAACATTGCTGAAAGAATCAACAAATGAGATTCCTGAAGAATAAATAATGGTGAGGACAGATGTGTGTTACAGCTGATTGCATTTAGATACATCTTTTTCAATAGGCCCCAGCCAGCAAGTCAAGTTACGTGTACAGGGTAAAGGAATAAAAGCCATACTTGGGCAACAGAGGCTGCATTGTGGAAAATAGTCTTTCTCCAACAGTTTCCTTCCCCAAGTTCCTGAACGTGGCTCTCAGTTCAAATATTAACATCCACTATAGAATATAACCAAGTTAGAGAGGGTAAAGGAATAAACCGTAAAAGTTTATTGCTGGAAAAAATCTCTCCCTATGAAGGGAGAAATTCTTTCAGATGCCAAATCTGTTTATCAAAAAGAAGGATACAGGAGTGACTTATGGTTTGTGGTTTCATAGAGGGGGGGGAAAAAAAGTGCTAGGTCCTAAAGCCATCATTAATGGCATGGACAGAGGCATAACCAGAGACTGGCTTGATGTCAAAACAAAGTTAATGATTTAGGTACTAATCACTGGACTTACTGAGTGAGAACTGAGTGGTGTTTAAAAACCTGATGGATTAAAAAAAATAGCTGTGATTATCCAGTGATTCATCTTAGCCTTGTGGTCTCTTGAGTCTCAATTGTCCAGATTATGTATTGATATTGGACTCCTAGGGAGAAGCAAATATGACTTTAATACTATGGAGATGGATCACCACCTTCCTCTGTGGGGTGGTGGAAGATGTAACAGGTCTCACTGTTAAAGTGCAGAAGGTTACAGCATACCAGGCACATTTGTACAAACTGTTCATACATTATATTTGGCTCACTTGTGTGCAGAAGATGGAAGGCTGTGCAAGTATCCACACAGCATCTTTAGTCAGGAGAATAAAAGTTAACTCTGCCTTGACTGAATTAAAGTTCTGGAGGATTCCTGATAGTGACTGAAACTGTTTGCTAATCCCTGGAGCAGGATAGGTTGTGATAATGCTGTCTTATACCATCTCTGTGGAGGGACAACTTCACTCATTCTCTGTACCCATTTGGTCCAGGTGCCTTGACTGAGACTGGCACCTGGAACTCCAGCAGGTGTGAGACAAGCAATTCTTCCTTCTTACACTTCTGTGCCTGGTTGGTGGTTGGAGGTGAAAACTTATTTTGCATTTTAACAGTCCAGTGCAAGTATTCCAAAGGTGTGCTGTGCAGGCAGGCACAGTGCTAAGAGGTTTTGACAGCAAGTAATGGTAACTGAAGCAAGCTGTGATACGTAGCCTCCCTTCCCCCTCACCTCCAAATTGGGAAATGTGGTGCAGGGTATTTATTAAAAGGGTTTTCATGGACTAAGAATATTATGAATAAATGATACTAAAATATTTTTTTAATGTATTTGTTTTCTTCCCCAGCTGATGTTTTTTATATTTCTTTCACCTGAAGGCAAGCTGGGGCCATGAGATGAAGCTCAATGGAGCTATGATCAAAGCAAGGGATGTGGTTTGTCAGATGACAGAGGAACTAGTTGTCAGAAATTGACAGAGGCTCAAGAGAAGACTGCATATAAAAGTAGAACTGAGGGAAACTAAATACATGGAAGCAACATCCAGCCCAAGAGATCCTCAGATGAAAAATAGGATCATAGGATTGGAAGGGATCTCAGGCGGTCTCTAGTCCAATATTCTTGCTCAAAGCAGAGTCACCTAGGTTATACCAGTTTACTCAGAGCTTTATTCAATCTGATTTTGAAAGCCTCCAAGGACTGAGCCTGCACAACCTTTCTGGGCAACCTGCTCCAGTGCTTGGCTGTCCTCATGATGAAAAAGTATTTCCTTATATTCGTTTGAACTTCCCTTGTTTCAGCTTATGCCTGTTGTCTCTCATCCCCCCACTGGGTACGGCTGTCAAGCCTGGCTTTTGATAACCTTCATAAATAGCTGGAAAGTGGGAGAGTAGAGCTGGAGGCTGACATATTACATGTGTTTATGCGCGTATAAAGTAAAGATTTCTTCTAAATCCTTACTTTTCTCTGGGCATTAGTTTATGGCCACCTTTGCAAACAGGGCACTAGGCTAGGTGGATCCTTGGTCGGACTGGGTTATGTTAAATATATTGACTAATATCCTTTGTTGGACTAGTGTAGAAGGGAAAGATGTTGGTCCTAATTTGGGTATCTGAAACAGCTGCAGAACACTTAAAACCAAAGGTAGCTGGTTATTTTCATTGTTGTTTGGACAATAAGCAAATTCTTATACTGTTGTGTTTTGTTTGGTTGGTTTTTAAGGTGTTGCAGAATACTTTTTAGGCAGAATAATTTTTAGTTGTGGAAATTGTTTAATTTACACAAGTAGACTCAGTGCTAAAGACCTGTGAGATGAGATTGCACAACACTAGACAGAAACTACTGTTTTAAAAACAAGCTGTTTTTTTTGTTAGCAGCAAGGACCTGATTTTCTGGAAAGGTGAAGGATGCTAAGGCTATTTCATTCTTTTCTTGTGAGCTGAGGGTTGTAAGTGCCTGGGGGCATCTTGTGTCAGATATAACTATTTATGTTTTGGGAAAAGGATCTGTGGTAGTGTCCCTTCAGGTATTTTATTTGTAATTTGCAAAGAGTTTTCTTTTTCATGGAGATTAGCTTGAGAGAAAAAGAAAGTCAAAGATTCTGTTTCTTCAGAGTCAAATTCCACAGAAAGAAGGTTTTGTGGACTATACTTAGTGCTTAATGTTCCAGTGAGCTTCATGGAGCTTTTTTGTTTTGTTTTGTCAATAAGGCAAACTTTGGCCTTTTCTGGAGAATCTGAGAAAAAATATAAAGTCAGGATCTTTTGCGTATAGATAAGGATAGGCTGAGTTACATATGAGTTCTAAATGTAGCTGTTTGACACAGTGTTTTGTGATTCAGGCCAGACTTTCAGCACTACTTGGGACTCAGTCACTTTTTTTCCCCCCAGAATTTCAATGTAATTTATAAAGGTGAATAAGTTTTTATCACTTCACAGCTGGGGATACTGAGGCACAGACAAGACTACAAGACTGAATGAATGATAACTTGCTGCCTTTCAGGGATGTCTCAAAGTATTTATCTCAGTTTTTCCAGAGATGGGGGGAAGAGCCATGAAGAGGAGGTGAAGGAGGTCATGAGAGAGAGAAACGTGTTATGGAAAGTTAAGATACCTGTGGTAGGTCAGAAGGAATTGGTGTTTTGGGTGTGTGTTCTTTTAGGCCATGTCTACAGCTCAATGTAGAGTAACTCAGGAATGGTAAAGTTGAAACAGGTCCTGCTGTCCTCACTTGAGTCCTGTGCAAAGTTGAAGTTCACTTGTATCACAGGGAGGGTAAAGAAGCCATGCAGTACGCTTGGCAGTTTGCCCACAGAGAGCCCTTCTTTCTAGCTGTCATTAATGAGGTGTTTGGGAAGGCCCAAATCCCATGTTTGTTTCTCATTGTTGTAAGTGTTATTTGGGTTGTCTCATTCTCTCCAATAGCATTAAGTGCTTTTGGAATCCTGTTACATTTTAGGCCTTATTAAAATCTGATTATAGTGATTTCCATGAGCTAATGATGGAAAAATGAATGAAATGGTTGAGAAATTAACCCATGATGCACAGCCAATAGCAAGGTGGAGAGCTGATCTTTTCAGAAAAGCTGTCAGAAGTCACCTATTTTATGTGTCTTCATTTCTAAAGGCATTTCAGAGCTGGCTTTGATGTTTGACTGGCTAAATCAACCCAGAGGTCTGCTGTGTAAGGAGAATATCCGACTGCTCAAGTAGGGCAGCTTTAAGCCACTTCAGTGTGTAGAAAAGAATGATCTGCTGCTGTTTTACTTAAATGGTTGTCTCCTAGGAGCAGTTCATGCAACTTCCAAAGAGAATTGTGTGCTATCTATTTGACAACCAGGTACTGTAACACCTAGTCAGTAGGTGATGTAACCTAATGTAATGTTATTAGATGAATGTAATGAAAATACTGTAGATAAATAAGAGGCAGCTCCTCTAAAGCTGTAAGGATGGAGAAGATGGTTTATACCTTGCCTTTTCTGCCCAGTCTTTCAGTTTATAAGAACATGGCAAACTGGGAGCAGTATGAAGCTGTGTAGCCCTTGATTCCTCCGTAGAAAGCTTCCACATTGCTTAAGCACTTCACTTTGACTTCCTGTTGATTGTACCAACTGAAGGAGTGAAAAAAAGTAAAAGACCAAACACGTGATTCTTTACTTTTCCTGCCCTTTATTGGGGGGTACTCTAATTTTGGCTATGTAAATTCGGATGTAAATTTGAATTCTTACATCTGAACTGATATAAAAGCCTTTATAGAAGCTCCTATTTAATTTTGAGAGGTGTAATTTGATACAATTTAAATTGGATTGGGTTGTGACTTCCCTAGATTGAACCTAGGTAAAATAATAAAAGATCATTCAACCAGCTTCACTAACAAAACAGAGATGCCACCCAAATGACAGTCTTGATTCCCTCTCCCCTTGTGCTCTGTGCCTTCTTTTCTGTTACCAATGGTGTTAACTGCCTCCTGGGGAGATGATCAGACTTTCTGATGTGGCAGAAAACTTTCTTTTCCTGATAGACTGAAGAACTAAAACACCTCAATAGAAGTCAGATGAACACTGGAGCTGATGTAGGGAAGCAGTGGGAACACATGGCTGAGAACAGAGTCATGTCAGTGGCAGTGAGCTGCTTGGTCACCTCAGCTGATCTCACCTGGTTGTTCCACAACTCACTAGAAAGACATACATTGAAATGATGGGTTGTAGTTACTCTTTTCTTTGTCTGTGTAAGGACAAATTGGCAGTAATTAGTCCAAATGGAACTGATGGTGGTGGTTTTAGGCCAGACACAATAATGCTGTCTCAGAAGAGCCACTGTGCAGGTTCTGGCACTAATGTGCTTGGCAGCACCAGGCAGAGCTGTGGATTGCGGGGTTACAGCTCAGAAGTGCACTCGGGGCTTCCCCCTAAGCCTCATTGTTTTAGTGGAAACACTTATGCTACCCCAGCCTTGTCCGTAGTTACCATCGGTGCCAGGGCCTGGCATTTGAGAGCAGGCAGGGGAGTACAAGCCAGCAAAGCAGATGTGCAGTTTGCAGTGGTGTTCTGCTGGGGAAAGACAGACAAATGGGATTAGCTGATGCACCGATTTGGTAGTGTGTTAGTAGGAGATGCAGCCTTGGGTATTTTTCCTGCTTTTATCAACATGATAATTTCCATGCTCTCCTTTGTATTCTTATTCTACATCCTTTCATGTCCCAACAGCACCGTGTCCTTTCAGCCTTTCCTTTCTGTGTCTGTTTCTCCTGTCACTGTGTTCTAAATGCATGTTTGTCACTGTTTCGTAAGACAGCTTTAGTCTCTCTTCCACAGAGAGTCACCTGAAAGAGGTCAGGAGGGAAGGAGCTCACCTGAACTTTGCCAGGATGGAGTGGATAGAAGTATTTTCTTATCTGTAAAACTTCAGGCTCTCAGCTTTCTGCCAGAGGGCAAAAATGCTTACTCAGAGATAACGTGACCCTACTTAACCATTGAGATCTTTGGCTTACCAAGCAGCATATTTGACCCCGTAATGTCACGGCTTCCCACTGCCTTTGGGAGCTTTTCTGAAATGGATTGCTTCGTGTAGGGAAGTATCTATAGAAAAACAAGTGCCATGGTGACAGAGATACCAGAGCTTGCCTGCTCTGTAAAGGGCATTCACTGTAGTACCCTAATTCCAGCAGGTTCTGAGAAAACGGGAGGGTGCTTAGCAGAGGCACCTCAGCTCTTCTGCAGGAGCCATGAAGAACACATCTCAGTCAAACGTGGAAGATGCAATGCAAAATGATTTTATTGTTTTCTTCTGTCACTTTTTCAAAATGTTTCAAGGTTCTGTAGCTCTCAATAATTTTAAAGCTTTTGTACCACACACCAAGTGCTGGCAATATCACACAACACAGCAACATTGCCTGCAAGAATATCGCTTCTGCTCATGAGAGGAACAAATAGACACGTAACTCAGAAATATTGTATGCTTTAAAAATGGTTTGTGAGTAGCATGATAAAGTCATAGATTTTATGTACAGCAGCATCTTTCTTGCACCAGAGAAGTGTTTTCCCTTTTTTAGAGATCGGTATTACTAAAGCTAGTGGAAGCTGTGTTATCAACTTCAGTAAGAGCAGCTGTGAGGAGTGCCAGAGCTCATATTTTCTGCCTTTTTAAATCTTATGTGAACAAAGAAGTCATCTTCTTCCCCTTCTAGGATGCTCCTCTTGAGGTAAATATCACACCAGTAAATCGGGTTCATCCAGCGTTTTTGGTTCTCCATGAATACCATTTTAGTACTTGCCTTTGCTCCAACTTCATAACTACATCGTTGGTATCACTCTTGATAAGTTTTCCATATCAACAGCCCTGGAGCACAGCAGCTGTTGGATCAAGTAAGAGCTTGCTTTAGCGTGTTGATTATTCTCTTAGATGTGGGCTTGGAAATCCATGGAGCCTGCTCCGTTTGCAGTTATGGTTTGTGCTATGAATGTCTTTGTGAATGCAGGAGTGGATGGGTATGAAAGATGGTTAACCAGTAAAAGGGATAGCTTGCTCATACTCAACATGTGTTTTGTGAAACCGTGTTTAATCCACAGTGAGCCTGTCAGAAGAATAGGGTTACTTTAAACCTTTGCCACTATCAGCACTTGAGTGAGAGACCTCATCAGGATGTTCTTGTAAGATGCAGGTCATCCATCTTCAAATCACTGCCCTGATTTGTACTACATTTCAAGAAATATTTTTTTTTTATTTGGGGAGAGGAGGGACGTTTCAGTAAAGAAGTCAATGATCATCTCTTTTGGGATGTTTACCACAAAGGCCATGCTAAGGCAATAATAGGTTCTGTACAGTGTTGAGATCTATCTGCTTCACTCTGGCTTTGGTCTGGATAGTCACAAGGTTTTCAATGGGATTGCTGTTGCTTGTTCCCGCGTTAAATGTAGGTATTCGTTGTATCACTCTTGATTCTTTAAATGCTTCTGTTACTATTTGCCTACTATCAGTAGAGAGGTGGATTGCAGAGCTCATAAATTTCACTCCCTCTTATCTGACTTCCCTTTGGGATTAAGACATTTTTAAATTTTTGTGGAGCCATTTGAGTTTTTCGTGTGGAATACTTTCCTGCTTTTTAATTTGCTAGCACTGAAACATTCAACGTTGCTGTGTCACTGTGTAAAGAAGTTTGATAGAAATCATGGAGAGAGGCTGGACAGCCCACGTTGTTTCCTGCCAGCCTGCACCCCGTTGGCTCCCTGGAAGAGCCTTTCTGCCTAAGCACTCGGATAACCTGCTACTGACTTACAGCCTCTCTAGATCAGCTCCCTCAGGTCCTGATTGTCCTGGTAAATCATGGGGCTGAAGAGTCTGTCTTGTGAGAAGGGACTAGAAGAGGTGGGCTTGTTCAGCCCAACAAATACAAGTCAGGAGATGACCCGTTTTGCCACTCATGAACACGTCAGGAGGGTAAATGCTGCAGCTGAAGAGCTGTTTTAGGTGTTGGCACAGGGACAAAAAGCTTTATGTACGTTTAGACTGGAAAAGGAGGACAATTTTACAAGAGCCTTCAGAGGGGAATAGTGAACCAAAAGAACAAATGTTTTTTTTTAAGATGGGACATGATAGATGTATGAAAGGGATTATGTGATCTGATGGAGTTAGCTGGGGGCTGGATGCAGTGATCCAACTACCTCTTCTGACTTCCCCCGCCTCGCCTCCTCCCCAAGACAGAGCGAGCTGGGCAAAAACGAATATTTCAGAATTTCTTCCTCGTGTAATTTTTACTACTTACATCCTGTCTTCAGGTGATTTCCTTTTCTCCTCATTCTGCCTGCGGAGGAAGAAAAATGGAGTTTCCACAGAGGCAGGATTACATTTTACAGCCTGAACTAAGCTCCAGTGACATCGAGAAGGGTCTGTCTCTCTCTAGGCCCTTCTTGTTCTCCATCGTTGGGTTACGTCCAGTTTCCTTATTTAACAGCGTGAGGGCTGGAATGGAAATAAAGGGAAGGTTTCCACATACTCCTAGGTAATATATATTCCTCCACATCCCAACTTCCTTTAGGCTCTTAGAATTTGATATTGAATCTTCTATTATGCCTGTATTTTAGTCTCCAGTTATGCAGTTACTTTTTAAATCCAACATAAACTCACGATGCTGTGAATAGCTCTCCAGCACACCCCTGTGCCTGACTTCTTGTTCCCACCCTGTAACTTTGGCCTCTGTGACATTTGCCTGGCTATGCAGTCAGCCAAGCCAGGGAAACTATCTTGCTGAAAAAGGAATCAAAACAAAAAGGTTGATTTCTGCTGGATTTGTTTCCCACCCTGGCTCATTGTGCAACTGTGTGAATGCCCAAAGGGAAAGGACAGTAATGACTGTAGGAAGGCAGAGGTGTGGTGGATGGACTACACCATTCAGCAGCAATCTGGGTTTATGTCGTGACCTTAAAAGCAACCGAGTTGCAATGAAGATTGAGGCACGCAAAGCAGAAGGGAGGCCAGAAATGGAGGCAGAGCTTGCCTTACCCTTGTCAACAAAGGAGCTATTTGTAACGCAAGATGCTGACTGCCACCGGGAGATGGGAAATTCTGGCCCTACACAGCATGCCTGCTACTTAGTAGGTAAAGCTGTTGTGATTTGTGGCTAACCGCAAAGGCACTGTTCGCACAGCAATCGGGTTTTCTGTTGAGAAAAAGCATTAAGGGACTATATTAAGGAAGAAATATTCTTTGACTTAAAAGTAGGTGTCAGAAGATGAGCTAGGAGAGCTGTGGTTATCTGCTTCTTTTCTTGGAACTAGAAACTGAGCCCCTGTAATGCAACGTTTGTCTAAGGCAAGTATAAGTACTTTATAAGAAAATCCTGATGGATTCTGCTGTTTGTGTGGTACTGAAAGAGTTAAGAGGAAGCTCTTCATCTCCGCTCAGCCTAGCAGCATCCAGTTCAAAAGATAAAAAGCACCCCTCAGCATGAACAGGCTGTGAGATGTATTTGAAAATAAATTCTTTAATGCCAATTGTCATCACGAATTTATTTTCAAATACCTTTTGCAGTTTGCTCATACTGAGAGGTCCTTTTATCTTTGTAACTTCCAGACTGTGGGGCTGAACAAAATAGGTAGCTTTCCTTTTAAATAAAGTGGAAAATATTGGAGCAAGATTATATCTGTCACAGATCATAATATTTTTACGTATTTCTCATCAAACCCAAATTCCCCAGGGACTCTCAGATTCGCATGAGGTCTGAGAGTCCTGGATTTTGCATCTGGGTATGTGATTGCTTTAATGGCAGACCACGCTGTTTGCATTTGCTCTACTGACGCCCCATTACCCTTGGTCACATGTACATAAAAGACAGTCTAAAGCTGTTCATAAGGATGATACTTCAGGTAACATGATGAGTCAATGTGTCATGGCTCAGCCCTGACACTTACAGAATCACAGAATCACAGAATGTTAGGGATTGGAAGGGACCTCGAAAGATCATCTAGTCCAATCCCCCTGCCGGAGCAGGATTACCTAGATCATATCACACAGGAACGCGTCCAGGCGGGTTTTGAATGTCTCCAGAGAAGGAGACTCCACAACCTCTCTGGGCAGCCTGTGCCAGTGTTCAGTCACCCTCACCGTAAAGTTTTTCCTCATATTTAAGTGGAACCTCCTGTGTTCCAGTTTGCACCCATTGCCCCTTGTCCTGTCAAGGGATGTCACTGAGAAGAGCCTGGCTCCATCCTCATGACACTTGCCCTTTACATATTTATAAACATTAATGAGGTCCCCCCTCAGTCTCCTCTTCTCCAAGCTAAAGAGACCCAGCTCCCTCAGCCTCTCCTCATAAGGGAGATGTTCCACCCCCTTAATCATCTTTGTGGGTTCAGACTTGGCAGTCCTGGCTGCATCTGTTTTGCTTTGTTAGCAACCTCTTGGTTAGGAACTCAATACCATAGCTAGCTGTAGCTTGCACTAGGAGGTGGAGTGTAGTTTGTGTATTTCCCTGACTTGTACCACTTTTTGGACAACATCAATTACTTAACATGCTTAAAATCCCGTGAATCCTGTCTGTGCTGGAAAATTATTAATCCCTTTTTTTCTTCCTCTGAAGTACCAGGTGAAATGTGTAAAACACCAGTTATTTTCAACAAATTTGTAGAACAAATGAATACCAAAACAAAAACTGCACAGGCTTCTGGAGGGTCCCAGCCTAGCAGCTTTGCCTCCTTTACTGACATTGGTGGGAGATGTGGATCCGCCCATAAATTCAGGTTTGTCACACAAATGTTTAATCAGCTAAACTCTTAGATTATTTTTTAAATTATTTTTTTTCCTTGCAGCTCTACAGGAAGACTTTCATGTCTGTACTCAGACCTGTTCTTTTTGGGCCAAAACATGGATACTATTCTAGTTTTACTGAATCTTTTCCTAACATGGCTAGAGGGGAATTTGTTACATAATTTGCTGCAATTATGCTGAAAGAAAATTTGTGGAACTTGAAAAATTTTTTGGGAAATACCCCTGAATGTGAAAAAAACAAAGGGGAATAAGGGCTTCAGGATCTGACTCCTTGATAGGTCCTGTTTATGTGTTCATGGTACCAGTATTTTAACGGAAAAGGACACTTAAGGCAGGCAAACAGGACAGTGTAGGCACTATTATTTTGTGTCTATGAACAAATGCTATACAGATGTCACTTCCTCTACAATATCATATAGTGGGAATTATGACACCATAGAATCATAGAATGGTTTGGGTTGGAAGGGACCTTAAAGATCATCTAGTTCCAACCCCCCTGCCACGGGCAGGGACACCTTTCCTCTAGACCAGGTTGCTCAAAGCCCCGTCCAGCCTGGCCTTAAACACGGCCAGGGAGGGGACAGCCACAACCTCTCTGGGCAACCTGTTCCAGTGTCTCACCACCCTCATGGTAAAGAATTTCTTCCTAATATCTAATCTAAATCTCCCCTCTTTCAGTTTAAAACAGTTCCCCCTCGTCCTGTCACTCCATGCCCTTGTAAAAAGCCCCTCTCCACCTTTCCTGTAGGCCCCCATCAGGTACTGGAAGGTGCTATAAGGTCTCCCCGGAGCCTTCTCTTCTCCAGGCTGAACAGCCCCAACTCTCTCAGCCTGTCTTCATAGGAGAGGTGCTCCAGCCCTCTCATCATCTTTGTGACCCTCCTCTGGACTCACTCCAACAGCTCCATGTCCTTCTGATGTTGGGGTCCCCAGAGCTGAATGTAGTATTCCAGGTGGGGTCTCACGAGAGCGGAGTAAACCATCCCTTCAATCTTTTTTTATATTACATAAAAAGCTATGTATTTTTTTCTGTGAAAATTTACAAACAGTAAGGTTGTTCCAGCATTTCTGAGTGAAGTCCACTGTATACACAGAACAGTCAAACAAGGATTTTTTTTTTTTCTTATTTCTGATACTGTGCTGACCTCTAGAGAGGCAAAGCTTGGTAACCTTTTAGGAAGTGGAACTGAAGGTTTGGATGCAGGACTTCTTGGGGAGTTTTAATCACATTCTAGTAGAGCTCTAAAAGCCCCATTTTAAAACTCCATAAAATATAGTTTGAAATAATCCTGCATTATTGGTTTCACAACATATATCCCAAGCACTCAGGCACTGTAATGGAACTCACGGTTTGGTCTGATAGCATGTTTGGAGGCAGATACAACAAGAAGGTGCTCCCAAAAGGGATGGTCTTGCTTCCCCTGTTTCCCATCATCACAGGCATGTTTCTACCCTTGCTTTAGTGCAAGGCTCTCTGATCCTCTATTGAAAATGTTCAGGGAACTAAACAGACAGAAGGCTGCCAACGAGATGGTGGGAGCACACAGGTAAGACATAGAGGCTGTGTCCACCAAAAGGGGCAGCAGCCGGCCATGAAGTTGCTGTAGCTGCACTGTCAAATTGCACACTCCATCAAGCCAATATGAGCGAGGAGTGGGTTTCAGGATTGTTGATTTGCATTCAACACCGTAGACATGCTGCTTGTATAGAGTTGCCCTTTACAAACAGCTGCTCTAGATCCATGTGGAACAGGGGCCTTTGTATATGGGAAACACAGTTTTTAGGGGCTTTCTGGAGACAAATTCTGTAATTAATATCTAATAAAAGATAAATATTCAGGTGATATCCTGGGGTGCTTGTAGTTCTTATCTGATTTGAAGCATCTGATTTATACAAAGCGTTGGAGGCTTTGTCCTTCCCCTTTCAGGTTTATTAGAAACTGTTTTGACTGTGGTTTTTTTGGTCTCCAGCTCATTCTGTCTTTGGCTCTCCAGAAGGTGCCCAAATCCCAGGCTTAACCCTTGCTATTGATCTCCTTTTGAAAGACTGTCTCACGATTATGTGGGCAGAACTAAGCAACATGAATCAGTTGAACTTTACTCTGTTCTCAAGTTGGAGATTCACTGGTACGTCTTTTGTATCCATCTTTTGATTTCACCTGCTGGAGGTCCAGGGAAGTGAACTGAGAGCTGAGGGTTTGGAGGAGAAATTTCAATCAGAATTGGGAAAAATGTCAAAGAAAAGGGTATGAACTGGCAAAGAAAAGACCTCCACTCCCAGAAAAATAATCTGTGTCCCCATCTCAGAAAGGACTGAGGCAGGGACAGGCTGGAGGTAACCCTGTGGAAGAGCCGAACTGGGTGGTGGGAGACCCCAGGTAGGAGGTGTGTGAACTCTTGGATTAGCACCCAGGGCAGAACCCAGAACTCCTACCTTTGACTTTCGGAAATGGCTGAGAAACTCACATTCTCATTTTTGGCTTGCTCATTCTGTAGGGCATTTATAAACAGAAAACTGTGTTCATAGAACATTAATATGTTTGCAAAGTCAAAAGTTATGAGATGTCAGAATTTATCCTTGCAACTTTACTTTGACTCCTGATTGTAATGCTATCATTGAAATACACGATACATGTTATTTTTACTGGGGGATATCAACCTCATTTTTTGCATGATGTGAAGGGGAGGGAGAGGCAAATAATAATTTTGTTGTTTGCAACATGTATGAAATCTGTTTAATTTGTTGCAGCAATTGGCAGGAACATGAGGAAGACAAAGACTTGGTATAATCACTATGCAGCTCAATCTGTCTAGAAAACAAAGGTTCTTTCCTTGCCTCTGCAAAGGTACCTTTGAGGGCTGATCTGCAGAAAGCCCTTAAAAGCACAGAAAGTGCATTTAAAGAAGCTCTTGAATTGAAAGGGGTCTGTGCTTTGTATCCAGTACTCACAACTCTGGATCTCTGTGATTACTTGTACATTTTCAACACCTCCCTGTTTCTCAGCTGTGGAACTGAGAGATGAACATGCACATTGCAAGTATTTTAGGTAAGTTCATGATGTGCTGGAGGCCCCCACAAAGGAGTGACGAATACTGTAGAAAAGCCTGTTAGGATTTGTAATTCTGTGCTTAGAACAGCAGGGGGAAAGGTTTAATTTCAATACTACAAACTGAATAATAATGGTAAAACCAAATAGCCGTTCTCTAGTTCAGTGGTCCATCCTGGGCTCTAGATGAAAAAGGAGACTTATGTTACATAGTCTTGTGGCTCAGAGGACCTGGTATAAACATTGCACAGGAAAATCGTAGATCTGCCAGTTCCTAAAGGTGCAATGTCCACAGTAATACTTGAATGTAATTTTCTGTGTATGATAGACATAATGATAGATGTCCAGATGTATGAGAGATGTCCAGAAGCATTCCCACAAGCTGGTTTTAAAGCTGAAAGGCACAAAACACAGAGATAATGAAAAATGGCAGTTGGAGAGGTTTTCTGATTTGTTATTTACTATGCCAGGTACTACTGAAGTGACTTCCTCATTTCACCCATTAGGAAAAATGCTTTCTATTGACATGAGTAGATAACTGCCTACAGGGGGAAATAAAAGGGATGGTAAAGAGAGAATATCTCTGTTTAAGCGCTCCCTCCTCAAAGCCTGACTCCGTGAGGTGAGCAGTGATATTGAAACATAGCTCAGAGGAGATGGCCTGGCCTGAAGGTCCCAAAGGGCTTTCAGCAGGGTGGCAGAAAGCAGCTGAGTGGCTAGAAACAGTTGCAGGGACCGAGTCTCAAGATTTTGTGTGGTTAGTAGAATTGATGCAGGCCACCTTAGGGGAATTAAGGGTGACTACAGGCAATTAATGTTCTGGTGAACCTTTTCCATTTCACACCTTGCCTAGGAAATTTTTGTTTTTTCTCCATTATAATGGGAATTAAAGTGTAGCACCACCAGCCTTGTCATCAGGCGAGGGTTGAAAACTGTAAGTCCAGTCTTATTAGCTACTACAGAGCATGCTGGGGTCCCTGGCTGAACTCGTTCTTAATGTACACAAATATGAGCAAAAGGCAGTTCAGTAAGAGGACCTTCTCATACCCAATGAGAGAGGCTAGACACCTCTTCTGGGATCAGGTCTGGTATTGAATGCTGGATTCATCCATTAGTCAACCGTACCAATACATCAACTGTAAGAAAGAGAGAGAAGATGCTCTTTTTTTTTTTTTTTTTAATTTGAAACTAGTTCAATTGCTGCAAGCAGCAGAAGGGTTGTGCAGAGCCAAGATCACAGCAGGGATGAAAGAGCTATCCCTTATCTCCAGAATTAGAGGTATTCCTCTGAGAGAAACGAAAGCACATTTCCATATTCTGCCCTGCTATTGTGATTTCTGCTCAGTGCTTTCTAGTGCTGATGTCTGAAATGGAAAATGCATATGTCTCTAAAATGTTATGGTTTGTGGCTCTGGATATTTCTCCTGTGCCTGGGTTTTGTCCATGGACTGAATGTGCATTCTTTATTTCAAGTTTCTAAAACTATGAGCTGAAGAATCTCTCTTAGGAATCTCACCGAATATCATTGCTTTTTGTGTGCCTTTCTTTTCCCTGCCATGGAGATCATACAATAGTCCATGGCTTTCTGTCTTTCAGTTTTCTTTGCTGTGTTGGAGGCGAATTGCTAAGTGAGTTCTGTGTTGGCTGAGGTCCAACAAAAGACTGTGGGGAAAGTCAGGTTGATGCTGACCTACTACTCCCTCAATCACAAAGGAATCTGTTAACTAAAACCAATCCTATTTTCATGATACCTTGTAACATGTGGATACCTGATCTAGTGAGAATAGTATGTGTAGTACGTGACTGTAGGACTGCTAATTTTCTGTGTCCAGAAACTCAGACCTTCAAAAATCTCAAGACGTGGTAAAACACATGTTTTGCCTTGTTTTTAATTTTGAGGTGTTTTTAGGGGTGGATGCTCTCAGGGTTACACTCAAGACTCATATACACTTTCTAACATGCGGCTGTTGTGCTGGCTGCTTACTGTTTCCACCTCCCACCCCATTTGATTCCCATATCCTCATTAAATTGGCCTCCTGTTCCCCAGTGTCCTGATATCCCTGTGCTCTACCATTTTGCAAGGTCTCAGGGTTGTTCCCATCAGTTTCTCTGTGCCGTATATGTCCTAGGTTTGCTCCTGGACCATAAAATAGCAGCCATGTTGCTGGCTGTAGGATTGCAGTAAGTGAGAGTCAGTTTTATTTCCTCTTGTGAATAATTTGAAGCAAGTCTTCAGCTCCTGTGGCTTTGGCATCCGTTTTGAATAAGGAAAAAACCCCTACAAATTGGGCTACTATTTTGTCATATTTTATAAAATGGATTAGAAAAAAATTTCCAAATCACTACCTTTGTTACAAAGGTGAAGCAATGACATTGCTATGATGCTCTGGCCACAACAGCCCTGGTGCTGTGGAGGCAGATGGTAGTAGATGCTACTTGATGGCTCGGCCTGTGTCTTTTGATGGTGCTGGGTATGTAGGGCATAAAAGACGGCAAAGTCTTCCCAGATCTCCACCTTCTGTTGTCCCAGTGCCATGCTCTACCCTGCTGAAGTAAATAAGGAAGAGCAGAGAGGGGTCTGTAAACAACAGAGAGGACATAGCCACAGACCAGTGGGGACCAGGAGGTGGTGGTGATGGTGGGTGTGGAGGAGAGAGGCATGCAAAATTAAGAACTATTGGTAAGGGTTGTCGTAGGAGGGTACAACAGAAGAAATGAAGAAAGTAAGTGTAACAAGGACAGTAGGGGAATAAGTGAGAGCTCACCCGGGGGCAGGTGTGGGAATGGACATCACCAGTAACAACCATAGGGAAGCAGGAGGATACATGAAGAGATTAGGAACAACGACCTATCCCCTGGCACGTGTTCTTACAGCTAATGAGAACCTTGTAAGGAATAAGGCACAGTTCAACAGCTCTTCTTGCAGCTAATAGGGCCTGCTTGTCAGCCTGAAGCTTTTTGCAAGCTAAACCCCCCATACTGTATTCTTGAATGAGATTTTTATCGGTGTGACAGAACCTGTGTTTCTCTCAGGAATGATGATAATAAAAACCCTGGGTGGTAACAATTTAATGAATATGGTATGGGATTTTCCCATGTCAGTGCCTTGGCCATTTGTGGGGAAGAGTAGGAGGAAAGCAGGACAATAGCTTCCAAGAGAGGTGATGTGGGATGGGGATTATTTTTGAAAACCTTGTTTCTTGTCACAGACTCAGTTTGGTCAGAAATAGGAGTTACCAGCAGAGAGGACTACTGAATATTAATAATTGTCTTGATTCCTGTTGCGGGGTGTGAATTAGCAGGCATTGCCAGCAAACAGGCTGACCTGAGATGCAGATGGAGGTAGGTGTCCTGAGAGGAAGCAAATGCAGATAGTCCTCTCAGGTTTTCTCTGTGGGAGAATTAAACACTTGACTGATGCCCATTTAGTTTGTTCTGTTGTTTTTTGTAGGATTTTTTTTTAAATACTATTTGTCACAGAGCTTGTTGAATGGTTAAAGTTGTCATTGCTCTGGAGGGAGCCAACTGCAGGGTCCACATATCCCAGGCAGATACTCTTAAGCAAGGGAGGACTGCAGCCCAAAGCCCTAGTGAAGGTTGGTAGCGTTGTGCAACTCTGCTCCAAGGAAAGATGAATACAAAGCCTTACTAAAGATAAATTAGGGTGCACTTGAAGGGGCTAAAAGCTTTTTTTGGTTTCTCAAAAACTGTCTGTTGTAACACCACCAAGGCATAAGAGTCTGAAAATGAACTTATTTCTTTAATATATTACAAAGTTTGCAGCGCTTTTTATTTGTTTGCTTAATCTCTCAGAATCAAGAGCCATGTGCTTACAACGCTGATCGAATTTGCTGTGATCTTTCTCCTGGCAAAGCTAAGTAATAGGAATTTAGTATATGGCACAACTTTTCTCCTTCTTCCACATTATTATGAGACTAGCAATAAAAACCCAAACATCCTCCTCCTTCCCACCTTCCCCCAAACCTACAGGGCAATTCTTTCTGGAGTTACAGCTGTCCAGTTCAGCAGAAGGGGAAAAAAATGAGCCAGCTTGGCTGTATTTTTTTGTAGTGCTGGAAATTGTGGGGACCTCTTACCCCAAACATCAATTTCTGCATAAGCTTGAAGTAGCTGTGTTCCACTGGATGCCTTTTTATGACTCCTCCTGTGACTGTGGCCTCAATTTAAGGGCTGCGGCTCTGTGCAGAGGGCACTGAGCTTGTTCCCAAGCAGCCCGTGCTCTGTTCCTGGCTTTCCATCCAGTCCGCTGCTTGGCACTGAGCAGCTCGCTTTCCTTCTGTTTTTCCTCATACCCTTTACACGTCCCATCCCTTTGAATGACAAACCTGTTGGGACTGGCACGTTCCTTTGCTGTGGCTGCAGAGCACCTAGGGCAGAGGGGCATCTGGTGCAAGGTGGGGCTTTTTGGGTCAGTGGTTTCCAAAGTGAGGTCTGAGGGCCTGCAGGTGGGTCTGGGAGCACACTGTAGATAGCCTGCAGATCTCTTTGGCCCAGATGTTGACAGGACTGATGACTATTTGCTAATCTGCAGGGAAAGAAAGCCAGGGAATTGCAGTCTACAACTACCTGAAGGGAGGTTGTAGTGAAGTGGGAGTCGGCCTCTTCTCCCGGGCAGCTAGCGATAGGACAAGAGGACACAGCCTCAAGCTTCGCCAGGGGAGGTTCAGGTTGGACATTACGAAGAATTTCTTCTCAGAAGGGGTCATTAGCCATAGGAAGGGGCTGGCCAGGGAGGTGGTGGAGTCACCATGTCTGGATGTGTTTAAGAAAAGACTGGACATGGCACTTAGTGCCCTGGTCTAGTTGCCATGGTGGTGTCAGGGCAATGGTTGGACTCTGATCCCAGAGGGCTCTTCCAACCTGATTGATTCTGTGATTCTGTCATGCTGTGTTGTGGGCAGTAACAACATTAGAAGGCAAAGGCTTGCCATATTATATCTGGAAGAAGTATGTATGATATACTCTTTTAAAGGGATGTATAGCTTTTGTCACATCCTTCATTATAGTGTCTGTAGTTGCTAAATTTAAACTATTTACTTCAAATTGGATTGTTATTCCATTTAAACAAAATGCAGTTATGCTCACTCTCTAAAATCAGAGAGATGTGACTCCTTTTCAGGCCACAGAGCAATATGGATTATTAGTACATTTATTTCATTTTCAGAAAAACTCAGAGTTTTGCTTGCATTCCTGTCCTATTCTGGAATAATGAATTCCCCTCTGGCCACGAAAACAATCTGTAGCCATAGTCTTATAGGTGTATTTGCACTGGGGTAGTAAACTCTGGCTCTATTAAAGGAAAATGTTCCTTGAAGCGGGTTTCTGCCTGAAAATGTTGTTCTCCGTAAGAAATGTAAATTACTCAAAGATGCAGCTTCAGCTTCTAGCAGTCCCACCTGCTGTTCAGGAAGTGTCTGTTTTCAGAAGGAGTTCCTATGGAGGAGGAAATTCCCCACAGATTAGGGAGGATTTTTTGTGTAAGACTATTTTGATTTGTATAAGGGACTAAAAGGTTATTTTTCATGTCACTGGAGAACTCCCAGCCCAATAGATATTTTTCTTTTTGAGCTGCTTAACTTGAAGGCATTCTTGTCCAGAAGTAGAGTTCGCAGGAATTGTCACAGCTAAGGCTATTTGTTAATGGTGTAATTTTCCAAAACTTGCATTTAGAAAGCAAGAAAAAGAAAGAATCATAAGCTAGAGTAAGCCCTCACCCTTGTGCCTGGGACACCAATTAACTTAAATATGCAAATTAAAAACTAAAGCCTCAGTGGCAGGTCCTGTTCGCTTTAGCAGGTCTGTGGGGCAGGTGCAGTCGGACGTGCTGCCCAAAGCCCAGATCCCCACAGTGCATGTGGCAGAGGGACTGCCAGAGTGTGAGAGCGCATAGAGGCTCTCTCCCTGCTGAGTTTTCTAGTTGAAAACACCTTTCAGTTGCTTTGGAAAAAATAAACTGGTTTGGACTTTGGGAAATATGCTTCAATCAAAATCCAGAAGAGGGAGCCCTCCATCAAAAGAAGGCTCTGAACTGGATCCTGACCAAGATTCACAGAAGTTTCCACTTTCTCTTCCACCTGCTTATAAATCACTCAGTGGAATTTCTTGCCTGTCTGCCCATTCTTTAAAGACTGACAGCTCACAGTTTCTAGCTTTAAACAATATCATTCAATAGCTGACACGCATGTGTGAGATTTTTTTTAAAACTCTGGCTGGACATACCAGATATGGAACTCGGTCCCTATAAAAGAAGGGATTCCGTTATCCTGCAAAGCAAAACACCTTTTTTGTCCCATGCTCAGTATATCATACAGCAAGTCCTGATTTTCACTCACAGCAAAACCTTCCTGTGCTTTAAGGAATCCTGCAGCTATCAGCCTTGTTCTTGCTTGGCTGAATTCGGTGAAGTTCGCTGTTGATGGGACAAGGAGCAGGCCGTTTAGTGTAACAGACTACGTTTATACAGGAATCTCCCTCAGATCCGCACGATGAGTAATTAAGCTCTGAGCAAGACCGATCTGTAGTATATTGAAGCCAAATGACTTTTTTGGATATTGTGCGTGTTGTCATGTCTGTTGCACGCACTTTTTAACCTACCCATAACAGCCCCAAATGTCCAGAAGCGCTGACTGCCTTAGTTGCAGCAATTCCCAGCTGCTGAGATTTTGATGCTCAGCTGATATTCATTGGCAGATCTCTAGAGCTTACTGCTTGTCCTATCACCCTGGGTGTACTGGATAAGTTAGAGTAGATCTGGGGTCCATCCGTCTGGTAACCAACTAAGAGTCCTCTGTCACTTATGTCTTTACTTCCCCCCACCCCCGAAATATCAAGGACAATGTGCCTTATTTTTGCCTGTTCACTCGACAGGGGTCTCAGATTTTGGGTATGAGTTTCATAGGCCTTCTGCCCTTTACTTAGCTAGAGTAACTTCTCATAAAAAAAAGTTGTCAGTGAAAACTAAGGCAAACAGGTCTTCAATTTCTCATCTAAAATGTGTCTCGTCTGTCCTCTCTGACCCTCTCTGCTGCCCCCTATAGTCCAGGGTAAAATCTAGACTTCAAAATCCCTTTATTTTGTAAACATCGAGGTATAGCTGAGAATAGCTCCAGGGGTTGGATAATTCTCACACATTACTGCAGTGCTCCTCCAGACTCAACTCCAGTGTGACTCAAAGGCATGAATTTTGCTTCGGAACTAAATCCCTTTAGCTTCCTTGAATGCTGAGAGAAGATGTGACAGTGACGCTGCCTGATAGGACAGGATTTGAGAAAGCAGCCCCAAAAGATGCATTGTATTAAGCAGGAGCAAAGAGATCCATGACTGTGGATTCAGTGGCTAAACTCCCTGTTAAAGAGACCCTGGGCGACTTTGCCTTTTTTTTTTTTTCCCCTCTTCTTTTTCCTCTTTTCTTTTTCCCTCTTCTTTTTCCTCTTTTCTTTTTCCCTCTTCTTCTTCCTCTTTTCTTTTTCCCTCTTCTTCTTCCTCTTTTCTTTTTCTCTCTTCTTTTTCCTCTTTTCTCTCCTCCCCCTTCTTTTTCCTCTTTTCTGTTCCTTTTCTCTCTCCTCTTTCTCTTCTTTATGGGTTTGAGCAAAGCTTTCAGCTTTTCATATACCTTCCCAGGGCTGTTACTCTAGTTATACGGACTATGTCCTCACCTTAATGTGTCCCTTGATGTATGGTTGAATTAATACAGCTCAACATTGAATAGCTACTCTAGTCATAACTGTAGAGTGAATTTATTGGGATAGTATACATTATATGGAAAAGCCTAATTAAAAAAAGGAAGGAATAGGCTAGGTTCTTGGAAATGAAGCTTTCACTTAATTCACTTTGTTATCCTGTGTAACACCTGTGAGGTGAATGGTAGCTGCCAGTGTTTTATGCTTACACACAGTGGCTTGTTCATGCTGTCTTGAAGAAGACAGTAATGTAAACATCTTTAGAGCACAGTGTATGTGTGTTTCCTTGAGCTTTACAAAAATGCATGTGTGTTACTCCTGAGCTGTGTGCTGTGATTGTGCATCTCAGAAAAGTCTTCAGAGTATATTTTGAGGATGGCAGGCACTGTGGCTAATCGGGTAAGTTATGGCCATCCTGAGGTCTGTACATTATCAGTGGGAAGGCAGTAGTGGACAGGTTACTTCCCTTCCTGTCCCCCTGCCAAAACACAAGGTTAGACAGTCAAATTGCCTTCCCCTTGGGGCTGAGTGCTGGAAGGTGAGATCAGGCTGGCAGATTTCTTTCTGCTGGAAGGTGAAAGTGTATTGGTAAACTAGATACCTTCCTGCTGCTGGAAGGAGAGCTTGAATGGGAACACCAGCACCCTGGACCTCTGTTCCTCTTGGGTATGTTTGCTGCCAGCCAGGAGGCAGAAGGGCAGTGGACAATGGGATGGCTTACAAGCCAGTCCACAAGCAGTGCTCTGCCTTCCAGGCCAGAGCAGTGTAATAAGAAAAGCTACAGATCCAGTATTTTCACACTGATGTTTTGTTTTTTTTAATAAAATGCAATGTAATTTAAAAAAAAAAATCCTAAATCAAATCAGTTCTATAACAGAGCTCTCAGGCTGACTGCAGTTAATGCCCTTAAAATAACCCAGTAATAAATGAAAAAGTCTCCTACTGCCCAAAGACAACCAGTTAACTTCCTTTTATGAAACTGTAGGTCTTTTTATTAGGCTACAAAACTGTTTCAAACAAATGGAAACCAAATGTGTAAAAAATGTGTTTTTCTTTAAACTCATACCCAAACAGCGTAAGCCACAGGGCTCTTCGAGCGAAGCTCTGCCTCAGTCTCTCCTGCAGGCTGGCTTGTGCTTTTGAGAGTGAATACATGGCTCGTCTATTGAGCAATGCCCCGCATCGTGCTGTTAGATAGAGGATCTATACGTAACTGTACCGGAGAGATTAAGCAGCCATTCAGCATGGAACTATTCAGAGCAGCGAACCCCGAGATATGCAAAGCATTATGCAGCTCAGATTGGCACATGTTGTGTTCTCCAGCCCAAAGTAGTTGCTATTGTGGAGACAGGCTATTTTAATATTCACATGCAAAAGCTTTCAACACGTACTGAACCTATGCCCTGCCTTGTAATATTATTCATTCTAGTACTAAACAGACACGACGCCAAAACCAGCCCTGCTATAAATGAGTGCATCTCCTATTGAGATCAATAAGAATTGCACTTGCTTACACTGGGGCTGAATTTTTGCCTATAAATTACAAACAGTTCGGCTGCGGATGGAAAATATATTAACCTTCTGTGAACATAAAACTCAGTGTGTCATCTGTAGGATTTTGCTTTTCAGTGATTACTTCCTAACTGGAGAACAATTACATTTCAAGGGGAAAATGTTTTAGCAACAGATCTTTGTGTACATGCTTATGTCTTGGTCTCAGTGAAAACAATTCATGTGTAATGATCGTGGTCTGGTCACTTAGGTCTTGAATTCTGATAAACTCCATGTAAAGAATAAAGGCCAGGCTGTTTTGGCCAAGAGAGCAGTAAATGAGACTGCAATAAGACATGTTACTACATGGAGCAAACCTTAATAAGCAAATTAAATGGCTTGTTTTTTCTCATGTGTCGGTGAGTCTTGTCTGGCGAGTTACTGAGTCTTCCATTAAATGCTACCTCATCTGGCTCATATTTCAGTCAAAGGCTAAATCCCTACTCGTATATTTACCTGACCATGCAGATAGTACCTGATGCTAAGACTCATTAAGATACGTAGGTTGTGATATCTCCCTTCGAAATGAAGGAGAATTGGGCTCCTAAATGTTCTTGAAGCCTTTGGGCCGCACTGGATTTAGGACCTAGCACATGTTAAGTTACCAAGTTTTAATTTTCTGTCTGTGCCACTGCTGCCTGTGAAATTTTTGCGATGTGCTCCACAGGGAGAGAGCTTTTGGAGGGTGAATAGCCAAAAGGGTCTAGGACATGGAAATTCCAGAGGAAACCATCTCATTCGTTCTAGATATTGGGCAAGAGTCACACAGCACGTGAAAGGTCCACAGAAACTTTTGGGGTTTTTTTGGCTCCCCTTATACTATGTGTGTAAACAAGCTTTGTGGGGTCCATGGCAAAAGCAAGCTGACACACAGAAGATATTGTGCTCTATCTTAAAAATGGAAGTAATTAGAGAACATCATATTGCATTTGAGAAAAAACTGTGATCTTGCAGTTAAATTATGTTGAACAATGTATATCTTTAAGAGGCTGCACACAGATCCTTAAATTGAAATGTTTTGTGAATATTAAGTATTTAATTGTGCACTCTCTCAATGCAGTTGCTTCTTAAAGGAGTATAGATTATCTATTCCGCCTAGTTTTCTATGGAATGATGTATGACATTTGGTCAAATGCATTGTGCTCTCAGGATAAATTATAAAGTACTTAAATGTATTTCATCACACGTTATACTTCATCTTCAGGCAAAAATGTGTTTTGTCAAAATATTGATTTGTATTATCAGGGTACGTTGTATAAAATCCAAGACTGAATTTCATTTTAGGGAACTGTGCAATTTGTCTAACCGTTCCAAGGAAAAGGACATAAAATACATATGAGCAATTGTGTTGGTGAAATGAATTTTAATCATGTTTATCATCCTTCCAGATATACTGTACAAGGGGATTTGATAAATTTCACTCCCTAGACCTTAGTCTGATCGCTGATGAGATAGGAATGTTACAATGTCCCAGTGGCATCAAGCTGGATTCCTGCTCTTAATAGGGTGCTGATAATATAGACACTAGTAATTTATCTGTTACTTAAGAAAAATTAAATCTGATTCCATGAAAGCAGGAAAAACAAATAAATGAATATAGTTGAGAATTAATGTAGACATAGCCTGCAGTGTATAATTGGTGTCTAGAGGTTTTAAGGACTAAACGTAAGTACTTGAGGGATTGTTTTTTCTTTCAGTCTTGTGGTTAAAGCTTGAGAGTCATGAAACATGGAGCCTTTTTTTTTCTTTTTTTTTTTTTCTTTTTTTCTTTTTTATTTAACTTTCCTACAGATTTTCTACATGACCTTGGAAAAGTTGGTTGGGGGCTGATTCTGCACTGGAAGTCGATGGGCCATATTCTACAAAGAGATGAGGACTGAAACTGCATCCTTCCTGTGCCTCCTGTCTCTTCACCTGTAAAAAGAGGCTAACAGTGTACTCCTCCTCCTCGGGGTGCAGCAAAGCTAGACCACCTGGGATTTGCAAAGATTCTAGTATCAAAAAACGTGCCCTGCTTCTGCTTGAATCTCCTGAGACTCTCCAAAGGAAGGGCTTTGCTCTGGTTGTGGGTTACCCAGCAGAGGGCAACATCACTCTCACACATGAAAATGATGCATACGCTACTTGATCCGAAACTTGCCAAAAGCAAGAGGAATCTTTTCTTTGGCCTTTATAGCTCTGTATAAATGCAGATTTTTACTATATTTCAATATGAGCCTTGAAATGAAATGGCAGCGTGTTAGCGCTCCCATGGCACTGTTGCCAGCTAGCCTTAGAAAAAAGCTTCAAAACCTTCCAGTGCTGGCCAGAAACACAACAGTAAGTTTTATTTTGTTAGTGGTTGATACAGTGCTAACATCCTTACAGCTGTGACTATGCAGTGCTCAGAGTGATACATGGCTTTGGTTAACTTTTATCACTCTTATCTATATATTTGATATGTGACCCAAGGGCATTTGAGGTGCGTGTCGCAGAACCTGGAAAAGAAAGACATCGGGTGGATCCTGACCTCATGGAAGTCAATGGCAGCATTTTCTTTCATTTTCATGGAGTCATGACTGTGCCTGAGCTTTTCCCCAGAGCCTATGGCTGTCAGGGTCCTTTGGGCACTAATGAGCCTCACTGGCCCTGACCAGCTTTTACCCTCTGCCCAGGAGCCCTGTTTCAGCTCAGGGCTTGGCACCCAGTCCTTGCCTGAGCTATGCTGTGGGCATGTCTATCTCTGACCTTGCCTTCTGGATGGACCCATGTTGTAGTCGTGTCTCCAGTCCTACCTCTCTCCCTTGTCTGCTGGACGGACCTGGCTGATTACTTTGCCTTGTCTGAGGCTGTTGATGGGATTCATTGCTATGACCGCCTGGCTCTGCCCCATGTTCAGACCCTGTGGGTGAGGTCATGGCCTGTGCTGGGTCACCCGTGGCTCCTGGCTTGTCTCCACTCATAGCACAGCCCTGCTCATGCTGCTCCCTGACACTGCTCCTGCAGAGGCTGAATTTATGCCCTGTGAGAAATCCCCGATGAGAAATTCAGTCAAACCATTTAGAGCACTTGAAGTGAACAAGGGGGTTGTAAGAAATCTTAGCAGGATCACAGGTCTCTGTAACGCAAAAATGTGCAACCCTGGGAATAGAAATAGTTGTACGCAGCTTAACTGAGCGGTAATGCAGCTCTTGCACCCATAGGAAGCCGGCCTTTTAGATATCCAGATCTACTAAAGAAAAGCTTAGTCCTCAGCCTTGCTGAGAACAACTTGAAAAGTGAACTCTAGAGGTCAAAAGAACAAGAACTGAAAATAGAAGTATCCAGACAATCCCACTTACCTTTATTGTGCTTGGAGTTTAGGAAATCAGGTGGATTTTAAGCTAACTTCATTATGTATTGAAGTTTATTTCCCGATGCTTGGGTGCCTGTGACTTGCCAGACATGGAAGATGACAGGCAGTGATATTTTTTGTTCACTGTGAGGCAGGAGGGGGAAACTTCAGTCAGTTTTCTATTAAGCTTTCCCCTCCAAGCATCCAAACACCAAATGCATAGAAACACTGGTATTTAAATTTGAAATTCTGTTGGTGGGGAAACAGCTCTTCCCAGGGCACTTATCTGCAGGCTAATAATTACTTCACATTTTATGTTCTCTTTCTTTTTCTCTGTTTTTTGTTTAAGAAATACAGCCTTCAGAATGATAGGGAATTTCTTTTGGTTGTTGTTAATACAAGATGCAAATACATGCATAAAAATTTGTGACTGAGTAGTTGATATTTCCTTTGTGAGTGTCTGGGTCCTGTATCCAGTCGGTGTCAGGAAACGGTTCTGTGGAATTCGAGTGTGTTTCTGGGTGACCCCTGTACCAGCTTTGTTTTTTGAGTTCAAGTGGGAGAAATGTCATCTTTTAGTAGCTAGTTGCAGGGAGAAACTTGTCCAACCCCAAATGGGAACTGCACCATTTAACAGTAACTTCATGCTGAAGTGGAGGGGATGTAAAATGCCCAAGGCTTGTCTGGTGTAAATAAGGTTTCTTCCAGCTTCAACAGGTGCAAGGAGGCAACAGGTTTTGTGTGGAACATGTACCACTCTGAAGTGAAAACAGGGAATTGTTCTCAAACTGAGATTTGGAGAAAATAGGTATAACAAAGTTTAAATTCCCCACTGGCACAGTTCTTCTGAGCATGCTGGGATCTACCAGTCCAGGTCCAGAAGCAGAACTTGCCCTGTGAGGTAGAGGATGCCCTGGGCGTGCTTGCACTGTACAACGTACTGCAGTACCAGGAGGGTGCAGGGAGACCTACCATCATTACTGAGTTCAAATGAGTGTCACAGCCCGTGTTGGATCTCGGGGTAACGTGGCCATGCGCTTCTGGAAGAAGCTGTGAGCACAGACTAGCTTGTGTGAGGCACTGCACTGTATCCCTTCGATGTGACTGTAGGAATAACAAGCAAGACTGCTAAAAAGACATATTCTTTCTCTCCCCCTTAGTAGAAACTCTCTAAGGTTCTGCTGATACTTCAGACAGTTATTTAGTTATATTTGGCTGGGTGGCTTTGAAAAAGAGTCTTTTTAGCAAGGAAGGTATTATTTATTGCTACTCTTTGGGTTGTTCCTGTAGATTCCCTTTGAGACAGGCAGGTCCATGGTGCTCTACAACATATATGCTCAGTGGATAAAGACGAGAGTCACTGCCAAGAGCACTCCTGGTGTAACCGCTGTGACACGTGGACCCAAGCCAGCAAAAACTTGGGATTAGGGAAGGGAGCAGGAGATCAAGGTGACAAAATAGCTGCAGTGTAGTAAGATAACAAACTTGACAGATCACAATTCACCTAATGAATGAAACAGGAATGCTGCTTCCTTGAAGCACATGTGCCATGGCTCCTACTGCTTTTTTTCTCTTGCTACCTTCCTCTCCAGTTCTGATAGCAGCTGAGATTTGGTCAGAGAGGACATCTGCTATGGGACACTGCCTTTCAGTGCCGTTTTGTCTCTCTTCCCCATTTCCTGTTCTCCTGTAGTATTAACGTACAAGATGGTGATTCTGGAATGACTTGACGGAGGCTGCACTGTGTTTTACCTATGAACTATCGCTGATGTGGCAGGGACTAATGTGATTGCATTGATGTGTAAGTTGTACAAACACTTCCAGCTGATGGCATAAATCACTAGGTTTTACTCTTTTGGTTACCAGATTCATGTGTTTCCTATTATAAACTTCTGCATACGTAGATTGCTGAGTAGCACATATGAAATAACTTAATTTACTCAACTGTCTTGGACCTCATAGACTATAAGTCCATCAAGCACAGACTGAAAGCCCTTGATTTAAAACAAAAGTGCCTTCAGAGTAAGGTCTCTAACCCTCACAGAGTGGATTAATTAATGGAAATGTTTTTTTTTTTTTAAAGGTACTACTTTACAGGAAGGTAAGCAGATTTTTCCAGTAGATTTAATTGTCAAGATGTTTTTAGAGAAAATGAGCCCTTGCCACTACTAATGAATAAGGCAGCTGAAATTCCTCTCTACCCATGACCTAAGTTAATGTTCAGTTTCTCAAAGGGTTGGGGCAGTAATAGTGTGCAAAGCATTTCTGTAAGTTGTAGAAGGGTTAGAGAGTAAATCGTTTGGGCCTGCCAGTCTGTGGAGAAGTTGTAAATAGATCAGTGGTGAACAAAAAAGGTATTTGTAATGAGGGGGACTGTTTTCTGCTTCTGAAGTTGTTGCTATCAAAAAAATATATGCTATGGATGCCACATGCTACTAAGGCTCTCTGTTGGTGTGTTGTCTGGTTGATGTCTGTAAAACATCGAAGAGAGGCTTTCTGGTGATGGTATCCTGAACACAAATAAGCACAGCACCCAGCCGTAAGATTGCGGGTAGCCCACAATCTTTAGTTCTCTGGAGTTAAAACTGGTCAGTAAAATTTTTCTGAAACTTCATGCTGGCTGTTAAAGACAGTGTTATCATCAACTGCATCATATCTACTTGGTAGATATCTATCATGCATCTATCATATGCATGAAGTCCATTATCCAGGACTGTTGTGCTCAGCTATGACAGCAGTCAAGTCCGTCTGGCGTAACCCATGGATTTTCTTTAATCAGCTCTGTCCGAATGAGAGCACTAGCTCCTTCCTCAGTATGTTTTTATAAACCACATATTTTCCCTTTCCCATTAGGAGATTGTTTCCAGCAAGTGTTGCTAGTGTCAGTAAGGCTGTAGTTATGCTCATAAATGAACAAGGCTTTCTTGCCTGTCTTCTTTCTTTCTTTTTTCTTTTTTTGGTGTTTTGCTGTAGAGGCCAGCATCGTGCAGAAATAGGCAGTGAAATTATTTTATACTCTTCTCACTTTTTGATTTCATGACGAATATGGCTCAAAACCGTGCTTTTTGGGCCCGTTCTTTTCTGTTACCTTTGCCTTTTGTTTTGTTGAATGGGTCAGTCTGTCCAGAGGAAGTATAATATTCTTCCTGTTTCATAAAATCCTCAACCTTACAGCTCCTTTTGAGTTTGTAGCTGACTCTTTAGGTATTTCTGCCTCAGTCATCTTTTGGTTTCTGAGATCAGATGAATACTGCTCTTCTTTAGTATCTGTCCAACTCTCCTAACATTGTCTATTGTCTGAAGCACATAGAAATTTCATCTAGAGGAAAGTGCCAGAATGCTAATATATATTGTCAGCGACATTGTTCCAGTACTCAGAAATAGACTCTGATATGCCATTCAAGACTGCTATAGCATAAAGCTTGGGGCAGAGAGAGAGAGAGAGATCTGCATCTAAGACACTGGGAGAAAAAGAAAGAAAGAAAAGAAAACAAACTTAGAAAAAAAAAAAAGAGGCAGATCCTGAGGCAGCTTGAATAATATTTGAGATATAGATTTTTATCAGTGTGGTAAAATAAGTCAGTGTTAAAATTAGTCTGTGAAGAAGGAAATTATTTATTATAACACTTATTAGGCTTTTAATGAATTTTGAAAAAAATATACTTGAATTTTTTTCAAATAGTTTAGCGAGATTCAAAGATGTGGATGCAAAACGTCCACAGAGCTGGGCAATATTTCCAACAGGGTGCCAGTGATATTAATTAGGAGATTGTTAGTGATGTTTTGCAACTAACATACTTCTGCAGTTCCTGTAGTCAGATATGTAAATCGTTTATACCACATGGATGCAATTTACAGTTTATTGCTATGTTTGATTGTCAGTCTTTAATTCTACCTTATATTAAAGCCATTTCAAGCAGTTGGCAACACCAAAGTTTTCCCTGATATGAGGAACAGTTTTTGCAGGCATTAGATGTTTCTGAATCAAAGACAGGCGTTTCTCAAATACACACTGTGTTATTGGGCCAAATCCTTGGATCTTAAGAACCCCAGATTTCGAGTGCGTTTGCAGTTGAAATTCTGTTCTGCATGTATGGTTTGAAGGATTATTTGTACTTTTTCAGAATATTTCCCATTTGCTGCACAAAGCTTCTGTACTGTAAACCCTGTTAAAAATGATGTGTTCAGTGAACAT
Source organism: Nyctibius grandis (assembly GCF_013368605.1). Classification (NCBI taxonomy): domain Eukaryota; kingdom Metazoa; phylum Chordata; class Aves; order Nyctibiiformes; family Nyctibiidae; genus Nyctibius; species Nyctibius grandis. The sequence goes on from NC_090664.1 coordinate 4,718,041, forward strand.
AGATACCCAGTTCAATCAATTTACTCAAAGGACTTCACCTTCAGCAAGGTATAGTTCTTCTAATTCTATTTATTTTAATTTAGTATTTTGTATTTAAATAAGAATGTATTATTTTCTATTTATTTATTATTGAATAAATAAATGTTATCTATTTATTTACTGTTTAATTTTATTTATTTAATTTATTTCTCTCTAGGATTCCTATCGTACTGCCCGCTTAAGCATGTCCTACCATTTCATACCTGACAGGAAGGTAAAACCTAATGTAGAGTTCAACTGGCAAAGCACCTCTGTAAAGTTCTTTCCTCAACAGTGAGCATGCTGTGTGTTTCCAGACACTTCGCACTTCACAGCCATTGAGAAATGCAGGTTTTTGACAGCAGAACAGGTAAAAGGTCCATAAATGTGAAAGACGAGCGTGTCTGAACGCCGCTGGTCTCGTTACCTTTTTGCATCACTCACACGTGGTGTATTGCATACGGACATGACGGGGCAGCAGGGTCCACGGAGCAGAGCAGGCAGTGTCCCCGTGGGCAGGGTCCACTGCAGTGCTGCCATGGAAGTGGGGACCCTCCTTTTCCTCAGCCCCTCTGTGGCTCATTTCCCCAACACACCCCATGTGCCCATGTAGTGGGGCTGCGAGGCTCTGAATCCACATTACAGCTGAACTCTCCTGTGCCCCTTCCTCTCCATAAGCCCAGAGATTCCTGTGCCTGATGCAGAGGCATGTCTTTTTATTTCCAGCTGACTTATGCTTGGGGAAACAGGATGAAGCGCGTCCTTTACACAGCCTCTCCCATCTCCTTAGCTCTGCTGGAGGGGTTCATACACACTGACACTTCCCAAAATCCCCAGACCTCTTGAGAAGTGTGCCTCTCATCCTTCCCTGGCTAATATTTTGCCTCTGTTGCCCATGCCCTCTGAGCTATTGTAACCCCAAAGAGCCTGCACAGCAGAAGAGCTTTTTGTTCCCCTCAGCTGCCCAGTGGGTGTTGCCACTGAGCCCTCCTGTGCTTCCCTGCCTACCTTTACACCTGCTCAGCTCACTGTGAAATCTGTGCAGAGTAAACAATAAATGGTCACAACTTTTGTCATCTTGTGAGTGAGTGGGGTTTAGCCTCGAGCATGTAAAGCAGAATATGACTTCTTCCTCATTCATGAGGAAACAGAACGGAGACCGGGCAGGACATGAGGACTGGGCTTAACTCCTCAGCCTTGTAGTGAAGCGGAGGCTGATGTGCAGGCAGGGGCTGAGGATGTGCACAGATATGGGTGTATCCCCCGCCTTACCCAGTGAAAGGGTATTTTGTTCTCCAGGACTTTTCCTGAAGAATTTCTTCCTCAGCAGCAGAGATCAGCTGAGAGTTATGCAAAGTTGAGGGGAAAATAATGCAGCAAGGTTTGAGGCACAGCTGGAGCTTCAAAACATCTGTGTGTATAACTTCAGACCTCTGAAGGACTGGAGCCCTGCTTAGGAAAAAAACTCTCTTTCTTAAAAATGCCAAGAGAGAGGTATTCATTGTTCATATTTGCTACTGAAGCACCCCTGCATTTTGCATTAGGAGGACACTTACAAGGACTAAGAGGCAAGATGTGCAGGGGAAAATTGACACCTAAGAAAAGAATAACTATTGCGTTTTGAAGCTTGCAGAGGAACAAGTGTTAGATAAATGCATATGACAAACAGACCCTGTTTGATGTCTCTAAGAAGATTTGACAAGTCAGACACACAGGAGCCATAAATTACCTGTAATGGCAGAAATTACATCAGCTATAGCCTTTTAAGCAGTTGTGCTTCACACAGCATCAATTCAGAGATAGTGATCTAAGGAGAACTAGACTCTCTATACACGTTTCACTTATAATATAGAGCTACAAGAGTAAGCTGCGTACGATTTTCATAAGACGTGATAAAAATCTAACGGTTCTAGGCTGCATACCCTAAACCTGTGCGGATAACTGGCTCAGACTCTGACTGATAAACATACTGGGCCAGGAAAACCATTTTTTTTACTTTAAAAAAGAAATGGAAGTATGATTGAGATGTCATGGTGTAGGGGTACTGCATGGGGAAGATTCCCATTATCAGTCATCAGTGTGTTTCAAAGACAAGCTGTGGAGCTGGAGGGGGGTGGGAGCTGCCAAAGGCTGCAGAGGCCTGTGCTTTTGGCACCCATGAGACCTCCTGTGCCTTCTTTAGAGGATTTACCTCGGGGAGTTGCCTTTGCTTTCGCACCTGGCTTGCAAGTTGTTAACGAAAGTGGGGTGGGAGTGTGGGGAGACACCTCCAGCCCATGCTGCAGTTAGCACCTGGGTGCCATGCTGACCGCCGGCACCTGAGGAGCTGGCTGGTGCAGGGCAGAGCTGCGTATGACATCCGTACCAGCAGGGCAGGATAGGGCAGCTCCTACAGCAATGACCTCTACTAGGGGCTCGTTTCTTTTTCTCTCCTAATGGCGGAACTTGATTTCCCCCGGAGCCCAGGAAGAGCATGTAGGAAAGACTATTTCCACCCTCTGTGTGGCCTTGCTTGTGCTCAAGCAGCTGCTCTTAGAGCTGGAAGAGAGATTTCCAGGCCTTGGCTTTGCTTTTAAGCAGTCCCTGGGCACATCTGCTTGCACGGCACAAACTCAGCTGGTTGCCTCAGCTGGGAACAGAGGTGATTTGGCAATCAGAGGGATGAGGACGAGCTGATTTCAGTGCTGGTGTCAGGCAGCCTTGCAGACCCCCAGAGAGGGCTGCTGGTGTCATCGTGGCTTGGAGCATCTCATTTTAGCTCGATGGTCATTTTAATTCACTTTTGACTGCTGCCTGTTACTTCAGTCCCAAAGGCTGAAATTCTTGCAAGGCCACTTTCCCAGAAACTTCCCCGACAAGTTGAATCATGCTGCGGAAAGCTGCCACATGTTTTTTTTTCCCAAAAAATAATTTGTTTAGATGGTACGGAAGGCTCTGTTTGTACTGCCTTTTTGGGTAGGAAAGGAGGGAAATACATGCTGATTCTAAGAACTGTAATTTCTGTCTCTGCGCTGCTGTCAGCGCCCTAACCACATCTTCCAGCAACCCGCCTGGGCGCTGGCAGGCTGCCTCCGCCGGGAGCCGCCGGCCTTTGCCCCGGCCCGCCGGGGACCCTCCGCCCCGAGGTTTTGTTGCTGATACCGCGATCCCCCAAAAGGTGCTGGCTGTCGTGTTGCTCTGCAAGCATGGCCCTGAGTTGGGCCCAGGTGCTGGCGGGGGCTGCAGGGGTCTGCGAGGAGAGGCCGGGAGGCCCGTGCCCCCGCAGGGCACGGCCCAGCCCCTCAGCCGCGGGCGGGCGCCTCGGGGAAAGCGCAGCTGAGAAAGGGCAAAACGCGGCCCGGCGGTGAGAGTTGAGGGGGAAAGAGTGAGAAACAGCCCCGCGAGCCCCGAGGGGAGAGCGGCAGGAGGGGCTCCGGCCGCCCCCCCGCAGAGATTCCCCCGGCGAGACCCCGCCGGAGCCGGGGCATCGCCTGAGGGAGCTGCGGCCTGTGCAGAGCCCGCGCTGGGGCCGGGAGCGGCGTGAGGGGCGGGGGCGGCAGGGAGGAGCCGGGGCGGCCCCCCAGTCCCGTCCCCCTGCGCCCCTCGGGGGTGGGGGCAGAGGAGTTGGGAGTGAAGGAGCAAGGGTGAACCTGAGAAAGAGGAGAGGGTGGGAGGATGGTGGTGTTTTAATTTTTGTCTCACCATCCAACTCTATTTTAATTAGCAATAAATTGCATTAGTTTTCCCCAAGTCAAGTCTCCTTTTGCCCATAAGCAATCTCCTTGACCCACAAGGTTTTCCATCTTATTTTCTCCACGTGTCCTGCTGAGGAAGAGGGGGTGTGAGGGAGCGGCTGGGCTGGCCCCTGGCAGCCGGCTGAGGTCAGCCCACTGCAGGTTCCAGCAGGGGAACGAAGCTGCGGCCATGCTGTGTCCCACGCAGCTGGTACGTGGGCCTGGTAAGTCGGGGATCGGGGCTGGGGTGTGCTGCTGTAGCTGCTGCACGGGGCTGGCCAGGTCTGCCTTCGGGAAGGGGGTACCGCAGCAGTCTTTCTGCTAGGGCATTGCCCTGATGCCAGGGTTGAGGTGCTTTTGGGGTCCTGGTGAACAAACAGCTGCCTAGTCTGTAATTTAGGTGAATAAATGGGACTTTTCTCTCTGTGGGTCATTTTGCCCAATGCCCTTCACAGGCACCAGGTCACTGCAAATACTGGTGCTCTCACCATCTTGCTTTCTGCCTGAAATGCTTAAATGATACTATGTGAGTAAAATATCTGGGAAATAAACCCTGGGAGGGGTGTTTGGCAGGGCAGACACCCTCCTGCACTGGCTGCCGTGTGAACAGGCGCTGGGGACCCTGTGCCCTGCTGCTGATGCTGGGTGCCCAAGGTGGGGCTCCAGAGCCAACACATATGTAAAGCGCGTGCTTCATCCAAGGGATGCCCTGCACTGTTCTGGCTGTTTGCTGTAAACTCACAGGTTTAGCTGCAACAAACCTGGAGGGATGCGATTTTTAACACTGTCCTGTGGTCTGGCAGCTTTTTTGCAAAGGAGAGTTTTGTCCAGTAAATCTTAGGAGGATACACCACCTTGAGTTTGTAACGTATGGCCCATGCTAAAAAGGGAGAAGGGAGAAATAAGGCAGGAATCAAAAGTGCAGGTAGTTTCATACACTGAATTAGATAATTTGAAAACTTAATTACATTTTTACCTGCATTTTAGGCTGTGGTCAGGCAGAGATTGAGGAGGAAAAAAGGTAAATAACACTTGGGTATTAAAAGTGTGGTTGTATATTTAATCTGGTCAGCACTGCACATAGAAACCTCAGTCACATCTGCTTGTACCTTAGCTAGTTGTTGATTAGGAGAGCAGGAGAAATGATTCACTTCATTGTAGCTGAGAAAGGAGGTGGCCTTTACAGTGGATGTTAATTTCTCTCTGTCACTCATGACAGGTATGAAGAGAGATCTTGTACTGAACACAGTGAATTTAATTCTCTCCAATATATACAGATTTAAAGGAATATGACACAAGGCCAGTAGCTTCTAAGAGGAAGTTTACTCAAACTATTACTTGAAGCATTAATACTATCCCCAGCTGTCCTAAGATGACTGCTCCAGATACTCTATGCAGAAAGAAATGGGTCAGCTCTAAAACTGGCTGGCTGGCAAAATACTGTGCACCCATAGGGGTGGGCCATTGACCATGTGCTAATCCTTGGTACACTCTTGGGACTTTCTTTTTCATCTGGCAGTACTGACAGGATGGTAGCTGCCCCTCTAGCTCAGGGTCTTCTGAGCTGTGGGGCGGGATAAGTGGCCATGTTGCTGCTCTGGCCCCTCATTAGTCTAAATTTTTCTTCTGGAACAAAGGAAATCAAGAAGAGATTAATCTTAGGTCACTTTCTGTGGATAGGTACAGCTGAACAGCATGAAGGTGATGAGACTTGGCTTTCTGGGAATGTTCAAATACAGCTTCTGATTTGAAGCTCACAGTGTAACATCTCTTTTTTTTTTTTTTTTTTAGCATTTTATTTGACTGTGATCAGGCCATGAAATAGACGTGAACAAATTTATTCCATGTGCAACAAAATGCATAAAGATAGCTTACTTTTAATTAGCTTCCTTAATGAAATGTGTCATATCCAAAGCATGTGTCTGCCTGTTCCTTCACAGAAACTTTTAGGGTCTCTCTGCAGCTTCTTCTAGACCTGGAAGAGCAGCAGAAGTCTCAAAAGTTCTGACAAATTTCATGAAAGAAGCCTGGAAAGAGGGGAAAGCCCCACCCAAATGAGAGCAAATGCAGAGGGAAAGATGGGAACACAACTGTTATATATTCTGGTTGGTAACTACCTGGCCACCCTGGCTAACTGGAGGGCAGTGAGGTGCAGACTAGCCTGAGTGTATCCTTCTTGCCAACAGTGGTGTTGTGAGGGCAGGTGAGTGGAGTTTGGCAGCAGGCACAAGTCTATAGGAAGCAAAGTTTTGTTGCTTTTGCTTCTATGAAAGAACTTAAATTTCTCTTGGTGCCTCAGAAACTTGTTAATTATTTTTAGCAGCTGCAGTTTGCAAATGGCAAGGGTCAGGGTTCTGTGGTGTTCTGTGTGTCTGCCCTTAGTTCTTTTCTTTTAAACTCACCATGACCTGCAGTAGAAGCCTCTGTATTTGCTGATGTAAATGGATGCAACAGTTCATCTCTAGCGTAAATATAACTTATTTTATTAGCAATAATAAAGGCATCAAATCTTTCACTGGGATTTTCTTTTTTTTTTTGAGTTATCAGAAAACTGAACTCTTGCTACCCCAGAAATTTGAGCCTAGGGAGTTCAGTGGTTAGTATATGACTACTCTAGGGGAACAAAAGGTACCTTTCCAATTAAAGTTAATAGAGGGATAACTTCAGACACACAAAAGGAAAAAAAGACACCTATAAGTCATGGTGAGTTCAAAAGGAAAGAATTAAGGTAGGCACACAAAGCATCATGGGAAGTGCTATTCAAGCTACCATGTCAAAAAGGCTGATTAACAGCAGTTCCAAGTCTACCTGATCACCAGGGAGTCTTACTGATAAAAATTATTTCCCCTCCAGAGAGAAGAATCTCCCTGAACTGAACAAATGTGTCACTTTTGAATAAGGATTCATGAAAAGGCAGAAAAGAAGAAGAAGAAAGAATAAAGGTATGCATTCACCAAAAGATCTGAAATCTGTAACTTGTGACTGTTTATCAGTCTTTAAGTTCTGAATGAAACTGCAAGTCATACATCAGTGAGTGGGATTCAGATCATTAGCTTTGCATTTCTTTTTTTTTTCTTTAAAAGTGGCTGTTTGCAGATAAAATTCACTGGCATTGGTTGTAATTGCAATCAGGGAAATCTAATGGCTTTGTTTGATGTGTTGCTTAGACCTTCCAGGCTGTAAGGCTTTTCTGTGGAGTCCTTTAAAGATATTGATTAAATTCTGGAGCTACTGTGTGAAATTTGGTGGTCTGTACTGTGTGTAGAAGTGAGAATAGATGAGCGTACTGGTAAATTCTAGACATAAAATCAAGTTATTTCATGTCACTAATGAATTTTGATGTTTTTTCCTCCCTCTTTTATTTCTCTGGGTTGTTTTCAACACTTTGAACTGTGCACGAGAAAAGAGACATGAAAGAAAATGCTGTTGGAATGTCTTTTTGTGAGCACAATGTTATACAAATGCCAGGATTTCTTTCATTTGACCTTTTATAATTCTCATGTACATTTACATGATATTTTGGAGGAATTTCTCTTTGAATTGCTTTTTTTTTGTTGTTTGAATAGCTCAGTTGCCTTAATTCCCATGGTTTGTTCCTTCATTTGTGGGGATGTGGAATGGGTTAGAGAACAGGATTGCCACAGGTGGGGCCAGTTCAATGTGAAAATGTAGGCACCTGAGGTATGTTGGGCAGGGTAGTGTTTGGAAGAATTACAGTGGACTATGTGTTTGAGCTGCTTCCTCTGGGCTACCCCAGTAGATGTGTTTTAGATGTGTCCAATGCTTTGACATTAACTGGTGAAATTTGGGAGAAGCTTTGCGATGAATGTAGTAGGCTTTGTTGGACTGCAGCAGGTTTCATCATGGCAGTGATGAAACAAACAGGAGCAGTGGGTTCTTTGGCTGCAGCAGGACAGCAGAAGATGAGCAAGTCCAGGCTGTGCTATCTGGGCAAAAGTGGGATGCCTTTTTGAATTTCAGCCAAGTTGTGAGGAGCTTCCCTCAGTACCAGAAAGAAATTCCTGCTGTTTACCTACAAAATGGAGGTAGAAGGAGACTTTAGGTAGTAAACTGCTAAGTGAGTAATATTCTGTCTCTTAAGGGGAAATGAAGATTTTGCCTAGACTTTTGTAAGTTCTAGATAAAATATTGCCTTCTGAGAAATCATTGAGAGTTTTCCCTCTGTTTGTTTGGCTCAGCATTTTCAAAACCAGTGGGCAGTGATTTGCACGTTATGTTTGTGATGTTTTGTGAAACACAAGTTCTAAAACTGTTCACGATCTTCTATTTGTTTTTTTCTAGATGAGTTATTACTTCTGTTCTCATAGTTGTTTTTACGTGAAGTCTTTAATGTTATGTGCTGTTACTAGAATTTAAACTTTAGAGTAGGTTTTGTTAGCTCGCTTCCTGACTCTGCTCTTCTTAACACCTTGGGGAGCTGCAGAGTATGAACTTTTTCACTCAATCTTTCAGAGTCTCATCGCTTGTTCATAATGATGTTGTAAAAATGCAGAAAATGATGCAAAGGGCAGTCTAAGTGCAGTACAAATTTCTCCTTAAAAGTGTGTTTGTATGTATAGAAAAATGTGCACCTGTATGAAAGATTAAATAACATTTACATTCATACGTTATATTACAATATTATATTCTATGGAATATTTCATTAAACCTAGGAAAACTTATCTGTAGAATTAAAATATATAAATCAGTATCTTAAAACAGATGCGTATTGCGCACAATTATCTGAAATATATATTAATTTCATCTATATGAGAGCAAGCTTCAAATATAATTCATTGGTGGTCGATTTAACATCAGTAATTTCAGCATGCTGTAGTATGTTTGACACCCATTTTATAAGGCATTGTGTGGTGGGAATAGTTTCTGCTGAATGAAGAATTTCTTTGTTACAATAGGAAGAGGTCAGGAGAAGGTAGGTTAGCTGTGAAGAAAAAAAAAACTACTTTTGGTGGAGGTGAGAAAAAAACTGTATCATTATTTGCTCTAATTTGTCACTGGTTTTCCCTCTCTTTTCCCCCGAAAATTTATATTCCCAAAAGTTTCTCAAGTCAAGAGTTTTTCTTCTTGTGAATCCAGATTTTCTTCAATTTCTTTCTTAACAGATTTAATTTCTATCTTTTCTCTTGAACCTTAAAATTAAAGATACTCTTTAACCTTCTATATGTTGTTTTAACAACATGAATCTGCTCCCTCCTTGGTGAGGAGATCCCCCCTCCTTGGACCTTCCAGGATTCAGTTGTCTTCTCCTCCTAACTCATTTAATTGCAAATGTGTTTTTGCTATAAATAATCATTGTCTTTGTTGTTTAGATTATGTCACACCTTTCTTTCAGCTTCCTGTATTTTATCAGTGTTCAGTTTGAACTCTCCCTTCTTTAAAATTCATGTATCTTTGCTCCTCCCTACCTACTTTTGCCTGTTTTCTTCACTTTCTTTGGTCTTTTTTTGTTCTATCAGGTAATCAACTGAATTTGTTGTTTTGTTATCTTCTTGCACAAACTTGGCCATGTCATCTTTCATGCTGCCTGTTGTGGAGTATCCTTGAACGTTTAAGCAACTCTGTCCTTTGTCCCACTGAAGCCTGCCTTGTTAGGTTCACCTCTACTGTGCTGCCTTAGGGCAAAATTGCTGTTGGTTTCCCATTAAAGCAGTGATGTAATTATGCTGGTTGTAGCTCTGTGTCTTCTCCCAACTTCAGTTTACACATCTGGCTTTCTTATGGATTTGACAAGTACCTAGAGCAGGTTGTATCTGGTGCTCAGAATAAGTATTTATTTTTTAAATTATTTATTAATTGTGTTTTGGGCAGTTCACCCTGGGGAACTGCTTCTGCCTAATTCGTTAATCAAGGACAGAAAGCTGGGACTCATCAGCAGTATAAAGGGAGTTTGGGATAGTGCACTGAAAGAGCTGGATGATGTTGAGGACTACAAATGGGATAAAATTTGTGAGTGCAGAAGATAACATCACGCATTTGGGGGCTCTTGCTGAAACCCCCTGGGAGGTCATCAGCTGGAAATGACTGAGAAACCCACGGGAGTTACTCAGTCACAAGCTGACAGTAAGCTGCGAAGATACAAAAGAGGTAAATGCAATCCTAGGATGTCTCAGGAAAGATAATTCTAGATAGGGAAGTATTACTGGCTGCATACAAGGATCATTAATGAGCCCTTGTTTAAGATACCACATATGGTTTTGACTAACAGTGTTCAAGAAAGATGAACTGAAACTGAAGCTTGTGTAGACAAGGCTATAGGGATGATGAAGGGAATGGAGAGTTTGTTTTAGAGAGGCTAGAAGATGTTGGCTTGTTTAACTTAGCAAAGCAAAATCTGAGAGAATATACAAATTTTTTTTTTTTTAAATACATCATGGCAGAAAATAACTTTTTAAGCTGAAGGGCAATGTTGGCAGTGGAACAGAGGGGTATGAACTGGTTAGGAGTACATTTTGCTTGGGGTTTCTAGCTATTAAATTGGCCAAGCTCTGAACAGAGACTCCACGGGAGCAGTGGGGGCGCAAAATGTAATAGAAGTGAAGGTGAAGCTTGATAAGTTTATAAAAGGGTTTATCTGTAACAAGGCTGCTCCTGAGAGCCAGGGATTAGACTCCCTGAGCCAGGTGATCATCCTGGGCCTATGGCATTTAGGACCTACAGAGTTCTCTTTATTTTTGTGGTTTTTTTTTTTTTTTTTTTTAATTTGCAGACAAGCTATTTGCATTTGAGTCATTGTTTCAGATAGATGGGCCATTTGCAGATAGCAGGATGTGTTTGTAACTGTGGTTACCTTCCAGAACTAAACAAAGTTTCCATCCTTATCTTGATGTGGGGTTTGGAGCATATGCTTTTTAAATCACATTAGCTCAGCTCAGCTAGCTGAACTTGACTGAAACTCTGCTTTTCTAAAACTGAGCCATAGGTGTTGAAATGTTTCTACTGAAACAGTCTGTGTAAGTTAATTCAGTCAGTTGAACTGGTTTGGTTAAATAAAACAGTTTTATGTTACTGTCATGCATTTTCAGGCCTTTGAATATCATCCACCATCTGATAGGAGCTAAATAAAGACTACTGAAAAAATTTATGTTGGACAACAAACTGTGTTTCAAAAAAACGCAAAACAAAATCTCTGATGATTTATAGATTTGTCTAAAACAAACTGCTGGATTTATCTATATAAGGCTCTAACTCCTCTTTAAAATAAAGGATTAATAGTGTTGGCTTCACTGTTGGATAAATCTCTTGCAAGTGAAAGGAGATTGGGATACAAGACAATCTCCAGTTACTTCTATCAGAGGACCTAATGCAAGAAGAAAACCGTAATAAGAGTGGTAAAAATATTCTCCTCCCATGTGCTCTAAAAGGACGAGTTTGGCATTTGATGGGATGCCAATGCGCTGCAAGTGTTGACTGCTGTTCTTTAAAGCCTTATAAAGAAACAAAACTAACAAAAGACACTACAGACAATATTGCAGCAATGAGCGTTTCTTGGATGTGAAACACCCTCCAGCCCTCAGCACTTTGATCTTGGGAACAAACCATAATGAACAAATAGAGTAATTTTTCTTACATGCTAACATTTAACAGTGAGGTTGATGAACTTCTGGAAAACTAGCATAATGGGCATGCCTTTTCCGTTTGTTAAATTGTTTTGACAAGGGCATATTTCATTTAAAGAGGCTGTTTTCTATTCCTTCCCTTTTTGGTCTCTGAAAAAATAAAACAGGACCCAATATAGAACTTCACAGCACAGATCAGCTCACCTTCCACATAAGCCAAGTGGAAAAAATATCACTTAAATGCTCTTTTTTTTTTTTTTTTTTTTTTTTTTTAGCGGGGGGGGGTGGGTAGGAGGGCAGAGGGAAATAAGAGAAAAGAGTCTGTAGACAGCATAGCTGGGTATTTGTGAGTTTTGGCTCAGCCAGCCTTTTCATTGAAAGCCTCTGTTTCCATTAAACTTGCCAAAGAAAATGTATGAAATATATTAATACACACTGTACACTTTCGGGATGGGAACAGTGACTTAGAAACTATCAAAGCCCCTCGCGCTCTCTCTGACACTAGACACGAGTGTATCGGCAGGCGCTACCGTGCTTGGTTAGTATCTCCCATCTGCAAAAGAGGTGCTGCTTTTAGATTTTTGTACCTCTGTCCTTTCACATTTCCTTAGGAACCGAAATTGCCAAAGTGGAGGAGGCTCCCTCCTGCATTGCGAGTCCAACTCCACGACAGGGTGTTACACTCCCCCAAACCCTGCTCTTCCAGGATCCCCTTTGCTTAGTGTGCAGGCTTAGGGGTTCGGTCTGTTTGGTAGGTGTATAAACCTTTGGTATGTTAAAGCTCAGGCTCTGTTCACAGATTCTTCTGAGATTTGTTTTACCAGCGTGTGTCCATCTTCCTGGACACTAAATAAATTTTTTTCATGGATAGCTTAACATATTAGAGCAAGAGGTTCTTAGAGTCCTGACTTCTTGGAGTCATGAGTTCAAGTTCTGACTAGGGTTAGCCCAAGCCTTTCACTGTGAGGAGATGCTGATTTATATGACTTCTGGTGGAAAACCTTAGCATGTCCAGGGCTTGTCTGCTCTGTGTGAATGGACACTAATAGTCTCTGGGCATAAGAGTCTGGGTTTGTTCCACCAGTCTCATTCTTTCCCGCTGTTTGCAGCGTAATGTCTGCGTTTCAGCAGCACTGTGAGAGACCCTGTCTACCCAGATAGACCATACCTATTGCCTGAAAGACTTCATCCTCTCCTTGTTACGCAGGCAAATTAATCCACCAGTTTCTGCTCTTCATGGTTGTCCTTTTCAGAGAAGACGGTGATGACCAGAACCATTGCTGAGATATGGCTGTAACCTTAGCCTTTTCCAGGGGAGAAACCACCCCCTCAATGGCAGAAATGCTGGTGGATCCTTGCATTTGATTTCAAGTCCTTATTCACCTATGCCCTGCAACATGCTGAAAGTGAAGTTCAGGATATGCCTAGTAGATGTTTCTCAGATTCTGTCCTGACCATTTGCAGCAGTAGTGTTTACACTATCCAACTTCAGGCATCTGACATGGGCTATGAACTGCTTTGTCTCCTGGATCTATTTGTGCTGCTGGACAGGATTACCATCTGCAGCTGGGTATCATACATACGTGTGAGCTTGCGTCTCCTTCAGGTCTGTGAGCAGAACTGCTGTCTGGAGCAAAATGAGCCATTCTGCAAAGACTTTCTGCTTATACATTGTAAGCAAGAAAGGCTCATTCTTCCCAGTTTGGCACACCGTTTCACATTTGTAACAGAACTTAATTGCAAGTGGTTGCATGTTTGCAGTTGTGTCTTGTTGCAAATGTTTCAACACTTCTGCCTTGTTCTGCCTAGGGGAAGTGGTAACTACGGTAGGAAAAAAGATAGTTCTAGAGGCAAACCTTCTCAAATGACCATTTTTTCTGTATTCTGAAACTGCTTTCTGTCTCATGACAGGTAACAGATGATCTCAGTGGAGCTTGGCATCCTGCACATAAACCTCTTACCTTCAATTTCTCATGCAAACAGAATACAGAAATGACTGGTTAGGAAACAAGTACTAAAAATATCCATAGTTAATTTCCTTTTATACTTTGACTTAACATAGCTTTTGGGCAAGTAAAAAGAAATTATGCACAACATGATGAATTTCCTGTTTTTTTTAAAATCTTTTTTTTTCTTTTTTTTTGCAATGTGATTGACTGAAATAGTTTCTGGAAATCACATACGGTAGCAGGCTTCCAAAGTTACTACGGCTGTTCAAATCCTGCCACATTAGGCCAAAGGATCTAAACTCTATCAGAAAGTCAGTTTTGCTTTAAGATTTATCCTGTGGCTCCTTTCCAGTAGGAAGTCTTTTACGACTTCTTTAAGATTTTCTGATGTGATTCTGTAATGAAAGCACGGTAAACCTTGTGAAACTTTACTTCAGTCTATATGAAACAGATATAGGCTTACCTGTGCCTTTAGGTACAGGAGGAGTATTCACAGGTAATGAGCAAGAGGCACAGATGGTGTGTGAAAGATTTCCAGGACACATCCACAATTTGACATGATATCTTATCCTAACTCTGGATGCTCTGGAGCACCACCTCTGTCTGGCAAGCTGTGTGCTGATGCCTTTACCTTCACTTCTCATGAAGAATAACTCAAAAAACAGGAGAACAAGTCTCCAGCAGATACAGATCTATACAGCTACCCTGATTTGCCCCTGCATTAACAATCTGTTTCAGTTATTTACTAATGGTAGAATTGTCAGCTTCCATAAACTTTGTAACAAAAACTGCTTCACACTTAAATATGTCAAAACACTCCTAACAGCATACCCCTGAGAGAGTGCTGTTGGACATTTCAGTGAACAAACTGTAGGGACCTTTCGATTTCCTCAGCTCATGACTATTTAGACAATATGTGAGGTAGGTCACTGGGGCAGCACAAGGCGTCCTGCAGTGCTGCTGAGCTGCTGCTGCCCTGTGAGAGATTAGGACCACCTCAAACAGAAAGCAGTTTGCCCTGTATAAAACTGCACTCAGAGCAAAACTTATCCTGTGATCAAAATGCTCCTTCTGTGAAAATCTCTGAGTAGGTGAATCTGCGGAGAGGGAATTCCCATTTTGTAGGCAAAATTTCCCCCACCATTGGGGCAGAGGGCTGTTGTTGAGGTGAGCTGATATCTCTGCGTCACTTATTGGCTAGCTGACCCTGGACTGCCGTGGCCACCATCCACATCCAGCATCAGGGCTGCTCACCGAGCTACGTGGCAGCATGTCCTAGTGTACAGCCTGCAATAATAGACTCGCTGCCTTTTGCTTGGGGATTTCTGGACAGGGATCTTGGTGTGAATCTGTTGGCTCTTTCACCTGGTCTGGGCTGAGCACTCTCTTGGTGCCCATTTTGTATGTATCTTCTCAGGTGATGACTCTCCCTACCTGCCCACTGCTGTCATCAGTCTCTCTCCTACACATTTTCTCCGAGAGGTGGGTCAGCAGTATGCAAAGTGCTGAATCCTTTCCTGGTGAAAGGGTTCCAGTTTCCTCCATAGAGAACCTGCGGGTAACAGCTGTGAGGTTTGCAGAGGGCTTTAATTAGGAGCATTGCTGCTTGGATGTCTGTCTTCTTCAAAACGCAAGGATTTCTTTTAAATGCGATTTTAACTTTTGATGTTGTGGGCTTGTAATGCTTGTTTGGGGGACAATCTTCCTCCTGTGGTGGTGTTAGTGGGTTATCTTTTCTGTTTTCAGTTACTAAAATACTCTGAATGCTAATGTAGGCGGGTGTTTTTTGGTCCCTCTGCATCTGTTTTAACTGTGTACGCATTACCGAAGACCAATCTTTCCTCCCGTGAGCAAGGTTCATTATGCATTAAAGTAGCAGTGGTAAATAGGTCAGTGCCGTGTTGAATTGTGTTCCTCATTGGTGGATTTTCCTCCAGAATTTTGTGTTCTCGCTCACTGGGAGCATATAACTCTTTTCCATGTAACATGGGTGAGCAACAGCTAAACTGATCAGAACGTCACAGATCTTGGGATCTGCTGTCTTTGTGCATTATGGAAGGTCTTCGTCCTTCCAGAGGGAGGGTGAATATCAATATTCCTTTGTTGGATAAGATTGAGATCTTGCCTGGTTGTGCTAGGCATCAAGCAGGTGAGATATGATAATCTCCCAGCTTTTCTTCAATGTCTTTTCCACTCTTTCAGAGACTGTAGTACCCCTTAGACTTCAGAATCACTGGAATGCAAATTTCTCTGAAGTACAGAAGTGTACATGTTTTCTTCTCCGCACATGTGACATTTGGCAATATTTCCATTTGCCAAGATGTCCTCGTGAGTGCATGAAAAGATATCATTTCAGCCTGATGTTCACAATTGAGATTCAGATTTCTGAAAGAACTCGTGAATTTAGTAACCTCATCCAGGACTGGAAACGTTAAACTAGATGCAAAGTCGTGTAAAGCCACGGGCTCATGCAGTATTTCTAGAGGATTCTGGATGTGCAGTTTGCTAGACCGCGATGAGTTATCGTTTCATTGAGGGGCTGTTGCTTGTCATTTTGAGCTTGTCAGTTGGTAGTCCTATTACTTTCCCCATAGTGTTAGGTGATTAGTATTCCTGCTTAACTGCCTATCCCCATATCATAAGAAAAGGGTAAGTAATGCTGTTTACCCTTGTGCTACTCTCTGTCTTACGAATTAAAGTGTTAGATGCATGCTGTGCCTCACGCATGCTCTGTTTGCAAAGGAGTAAACTAAAATAAAGAAGGTCGAAATAACTTTTTGTTAACGTGATTCAAGAAGCCTGTAAGACACTGAAAAGTCTTACTTTGTGACTGAAATTGTGCTTTTTTCTGTAGAATTACTTTGGCTTTTTAAAGCTCGTGCTAGCTGATGAAAGTGAAAGGAAGAAGGGTAAGAAAAATATATGTAATTTTGAGCAAAGCCATAGCAAAAAATCCAGTTGTCCATTTGCTGGCTGGCCTGTAAGTGGTATTTGTCAGGGCATGAGTTGTGGCTTTTCTTCTAGACAAAGTGAGATGATCTGTTGGTAACACCAGTTGCCATCAGCATGGCAGGCACGCCACCTCCATGGCTTCTCCAAGGGAAAGATGGCCCCCTTGGTGAGGCTCAGCATCAAGTCTGCAGAGACCTGGGCTCAGGTCTGCATTGGTGAGGCATGGATCACGTCTGCAGTATGCCTTCCTATACCTGCTGTAAAATGTGAATTATACTTGTCTTCTGTCTTATCTCTGACTGCAAGTACCTCAGGACAGGAATGATTTTTTTTCTCTATCTATGAATGGTGCCACTGCAGGGTTTCAAGTCACTGCTGGAACAATGTGGATCCCATAAAGTGACAATAATTACCTATAAAAACCATGCTAAAAAAAAATAGCTAAATTGCTGGGAACTCTTGACTTGCATGGCTGAATTTTGTCGCACTCCAAGGAAGTACAGCATTTAAAGCTCCAAAAAAGAGATACTGTCTCCGAGATACTGTCTTGAGTAGGAAGAACAGCTTTCTCATGAAAAGCTTTGACACTTTTATTTGCCCCACCTCATTTTACATCACCCTCGCTTTGTGTCTTTCCCCTTGATTTTGAAAAGCCAAGTGTGCTGAAACTTGTTGCAGGTGATGGTTTCTAATCAGCATTAGGAGTGCAAGCATCCTCAGCCCTTGGAGGTGCCATCATACTTGCCCCTGGAGCACTGGGCCACGCGCCGAGGTTGGGAGGGAGCCATCTGGGAGGGGAACAATGTGGTGCCCTGACAAAATGTCACAGTCAGCTTGAACATAACTTACTGTGTCAGGAAGAAAGAGCAAGAAAAAAGCGTGAGGTGTTCTAATAAAAGCACCAGTACAGTGAAGATTCATTTTTCTTAGAAAAAATCTTAAGAAGTTCTTTTTTTTTCCTTTCTTTCTTTTTTCCCCCCCGTCTGCATTATCAACTCTCTACCCACTATGTCTGTCTCTTTCTCTGTTACTTTCAATATGCATTGCAACTTCTGTCTCCTCCTTTGTTCGCGTTAGCAGGATGGGCCTTTCTAGATGAAGGAAAGGGGACCTTTTGCTGGCCTGCATATCAAATAATTTCTCACCTTGTGAATAGTGGAGGAGGCAATCCAAATCCCTCAGTTCTGAATCTCCTTTCTCTTGGGTTGTACTTTGAAGCAGGGACAGGGTGCTGTTGGCTTTGCTGCTGGGTGTTGTTTGATAGATGCCCACAAATCCAGGAAGTGATCCAAATCCTGTATGACTTCTTTTATCCCCAAAGGGACTTCCTGCAGAGGAAACAATTAGGGTGGCTTTTGTTGGTGTTGGGTTAAGGAGAAGGCTGCTATTGGATTTTATTTCCACTGGCATCTAATAAGCAAGTCCTTTAAGATTTCACATCCTGAGGTGATTTGTGAAGAAAGCTTGACTGATCAGACTTTTTCAGGGGATGAAGAAGCCACTCACCTTCAGGTGGCTACAGGTTAGCCTGGAACAGTTGCATTAAGCTTGCCGTGGCAGCAGAGGAACCTGTACAACCTAGCATAGGCTTCTCCTTTCTGCACAGACATCTTCTGATGTAACTGCAGCAATCTGAAGTGCCTTATTGTCTTGCAACCCTTCTGCAGGGGAAACTTCCTGACTTCCTTCAGAGCTGCTGTTCTTTATGCCATTGTAATGTTCTTAAACTTGAAAATAATTTTGGGCAGGGCTTAGAAAGCGTCAAGAGTGGGAATCAGAGACCTCCTGAGGGCCCTTCCCACCTGAGGGACTCCATGAATCTCTGATGGTCTGCACTTATCACTGGCAACAAATGACTGTTGCACTTAACATGTGGAGAGTGTGCATAGATTGTGGAAGTGCTGTCAGGGAAAGTTAAAAGTACTGTTTGTGGAGCTATACAAACTGCCGAATCAAAAGTATTAATTGGAGCTTAAATATGTATTTATTTACCATGAGAATTAAATTACGTGATCATAGTTGTATAAAATTGAGGGGCCTGCTGTGACTATGCTCTAAGGAAAACCTGTGTGGTTTTTTTGATATTAAAGGAGGGAAGGTACAAGTGATCCTTCCCACCTGTCTGTGCTGTAAGACAGAGGCTTGGCTCAGCCTTCTGCTTGAAGTGGTGCCAGGAAATGTACTTGAAGACCCAGTTTTGACTCGCCAAAGAAGGAGGAGGACACAAGGAACTGTGGCATTATCAAAATTTCAGGCTGGTATTAAAAATCAAACAAACTAAATTTAGGAGCATCTTAAAAAAATAAAATAAAATCAGATTTATCTATCAATGTTAAGTGTGGCAATGTCATAGGAACTTAATAGCCAGTTGTTGAATTCTACTTAATGTTAAGGTGGATCATTTCCAAAAGACTGGTCTGTATTTGAACTATGAATGTCCTTAAAGCTCAGGGACAATCACATTCAGGATTTGAACCTGTGTAAGGAGGTCTCTCTGGCCTTGAATGCAGGTACCTCCTGCTCCCTGTAGTAGTTTTCATTGCAGCAGTTGGGTAACGGTTGAGGGAGGATAGACACAAACTTCCATGTTGAGTTATACCTGAAACCTCTGAATTAGAGCGCAGACTGTCACGGGATGCTTTCAGTTTCTCACTGAAATAGTATTAACCCCTGTCATATCACCAAGGGCCACAGAACAAATGCATCCACAGAATTTAATGCTGTTTGTCGCCATCGTCACACAGAAAACAGACACAGAAGGCTTGCACAAACCTAAGGAAAGTGTTGCTCTGTCAGGGAGAGTGCAGTGTGAAGCCAAAAGTGAATTCCTACAAGGCAGAACTGAACGCTGTAGCCACGTGATAGATGGAGGAGACCAGTATAAATCATAGGGTAAAATAACCCCTGTAAAGAATGCTCCTTGTCCTACAAATGTTGTGCAGTTATGCTCCCTCCTAGGATTTATAAACTATTTCAGTCATTTTTTTTTTGCGGAACCTTTAAACGGTCCTGAATTCTCCGAATCAACTGCTCATGAGAGAATTGAAAACGGCAGTGCACTGATGCTATAAAGGAAACCAGAAGACTTAGGGATGCATTAATCTCTGATTTAACCCAGTGCAATATACTCTGAAATTAGGAAGGTTGGACTGATGTTACTGTGAGCAGAACTTGCCCTTTGCAGTTTAAGATGGGGGGCTCCTTATTGCAGTCTACAACTACCTGAAGGGAGGTTGTAGTGAAGTGGGAGTCGGCCTCTTCTCACAGGCAACTAGCGATAGGACAAGAGGACACAGCCTCAAGCTGTGCCAGGGGAGGTTCAGGTTGGACATTAGGAAGAATTTCTTTTCAGAAAGGGTCATTAGAGATTGGAATGGGCTGCCCAGGGAGGTGGTGGAGTCACCATCTCTGGAGGTGTTTAAGAAAAGACTGGACATGGCACTTAGTGCCATGGTCTAGTTGGCATGGTGGTGTCAGGGCAATGGTCGGACTCGATGATCCCAGAGGTCTCTTCCAACCTGGTTGATTCTGTGATTCTGTGTGGCTCAGGCCCGCAGTGGTGTAAGTTACACCCCAGGCAGGAGCATGTAAAGTGCTGTAGGGAGGACAGGTGTGACGTTTTGCGGGTGTGCGATGCTGGTTAGAAGAGGCAGGCGTGTGCCAGGGGGATAACGCACGTTGATACGTTTGTCCGAGGAGATCTGATTTGCTTTTGTACATGTGGCTGCAACCCCTAGGGCAGCTAAAGGGGCTTTCTGACTGAAAGCAGCTCGTGTTTGGTCATGGGAGCGTTGGTAAGGATGTGAGCGCGTGTTCGGGTTAGGCTTTGCTTGAACTGGCACACAGAAGGAGCAAAGGTCTGGTAACTTGCAACCAGTTTGGACTCTTATGTGTTCATGATGCTTTTCATTATTTTATCATTTTCATGTAATGTGCATCGGGAGTTTACTGTTTGTAAACCACCTACATACTACATTTGCCCCAGGTTCTCACCCAGGCTGTGCAGGCCTGGAAAGCTTGTGCCACTGACTGACAAATCTCTTATAAAGTTTTACTGTCTGGGCCTAAATTAGCAATATTGCCTGCCATTGGCGTGTATTCGTGTTGACATTTCACCCTCTTGATTCCTCTTTTTTGGAGTTTCTCGTGCCTGAGCTTGGTGTAAACGCTATGAATCGGGTCCTGCCATAGTCTCTTTATTTTTAAAGCAAATTCTGCCAGTGACCCTGCGTCACTGCTCTGTCGTCCTGGGTTTGTGGTGGCAAAGCACAAACGTTTCTGATGGCAGCTAGGCTCCTGGTAATGCTGCAGGCAGGCAGGCAAAAGTGGTGAGAGCCAGGCTGTCACCACGGTTAGAGCTGAAGGTGGAAAGTCAGCTCACATGATGGCATGAAACTCGTGGAAGGATTTGGCAGGTGAGCTGGGACTCTCATTTGTCATTTTACCTTAAAATCCAAACAGACCAAAAAGCAAAGGTGCGTTTAACTTGAAGCATTTGAACACACTATTAGTCTCCATCATCACTGAAATTAAGGCTCATTTGTGCTTGGACTCATTTTCTAACGATAATGGAAAATGACATTCATCTTGATGATTTGTGCAGGGAAAAATGAATCCAACTGTTTCACAAATGACCAAAAAATGTTGAGGGTAGGTTCAAGCCAGTTCTGGCTCTACTCAAGTAAATTAGTGCACTGTTAACACATGCTGCTATGGAATGATTGACATGAGTATTTGGAAAACTATGTGTTTCTAGAACTTATAAACTATTCAATGGTAAATTTTTTAGCAAGTAACGATATGGCACATATTGGAAAACCTCTGAGTAGTCCAAACCAAACAACCCTATCTGTTTATCCCGATAACTTGTCAAGTGGACGTTACTTTTGTGCTTCACTCACCACGTATGCTTCCTGCTCTTGAAGTATCTAGTTCATCATCTCT
Organism: Nyctibius grandis; assembly: GCF_013368605.1. NCBI lineage: Eukaryota > Metazoa > Chordata > Aves > Nyctibiiformes > Nyctibiidae > Nyctibius > Nyctibius grandis. The sequence continues at coordinate 4,739,194 of NC_090664.1, forward strand.
GTTTCTGGTACCGAGAACTCTTCTCGGGGTGGTCAGTAGTGGCCTGAGATTTTGTCCACATTCAAGGAAGCCTATCTGAAGTGAGCAAAGTTATGAGGTTAAACCTCATCAAACCTGTGTGTGGCTCCTACTCAGCAGTGCTGCTGCCTCGGGTGTTTGAAATCTCCATGTGCTCTAACCAACATTCTTGGATTAAAACATTTTTTTCTGAAAAATGGATCAGCAAAATTTTTCTGGCTTTCCTTCTTCAATCCTAAAAGTTTGTTTGAAAATCGAACCAGTGGAAAGTTCTGACCACGGGGAGGAATTCTTAATGCGTAAATTCCTGACAAGGATGGGATGGATTATAGCACTTGTCCTGTAAAAGGCAAAATAAACCCCCAAACTAAAACAATTACATTCAGAATTAAAATGAAATGCAATACTCTTGTCTTAGACTTTCCTCCAATGATTTCCTCACACAAAGACTCATGCAATAGTGCCTGATTTAATTTAAATTTAAGCTGTTTCTCCCCAGTGTGGGAAAGATGAGTGTTTCCAATTTGTAAATACTAGTGGAAAACTTGTAGAATTTTTATTGCTGAATTTATATTTTAATTAAAAAGAGCTTTATGCAGTGAAAATAAAAAGAGGCTTTTGGCAGAAAATTTTCATTATTTGAAATTTCTGGCTTTTTTAATGGAAAAAAGAATCCAAGCATGAAAATTTGTTGTCGTGATGGCTTCTTTTTGTTAATAATATTTTTTGTTTTTAAAAGTGATCTTTTTGAAAGTGAAAATGGTCATCCAAAACCTTTTTTGATCTGTTTAAAAAATAAAACAAAAAGAAAAATAGTAACAATCAAAAAAAATCCCCAAACCAACCTCCACCATCCCGCCAGCCCCAAAATACAACAGACTCATTAATGCTTACATGGGAAATTTTGATTTTTATTTTTTAAAATAAATATACCATTCTCCCTTTAAAAAGATGGCATTTCTCCTTCCGCTTCACTTGAGACATTTTCAGATATTACAGCAATATGGATCATAAAAATGCTTAGCAAAGAAACAAAACTTGTTATCTTAGCTGTTACCTTGTTACTGGCGTCCATTCCAAAACCTCTGCTAAATTCACTGGTCCACATCTGTGACGGAGGGAACAGTGTCGTGCATTAAGGACTGTGCTTAACCTGTGCTTATGTCGTAGAGGGTAGTTCCCTTAAACATATTTGTAATGGAAAATTGTGTTTGGTAGCCCTTCTTTCTATCCTCCAGAGTGTTCTTAAACACTTCAATGCTTTGTCATAGGAAAAAATTGAGATAAAGTTTTATTGGTAGGTATCCTTCAGATTTACATGTGTGTCTGTTCTCTGTGAGCACTGTGGAATTTTAATTTACTTCTATCCACCCAGCTGGGTGCCTGACTTATAGCCATAGCTTAGAGAAGGGGTTGGAAGAAGTAAAAAGTAGAGAACGTAAATAATACCTGTATCCGTAAATTACAATCTAGGGGTGCAGGTCTCTGCTTTCCGCCCATGCCCAGCTGTTTTAGAGCTTGTCAATAGGTGAAATGAGAAATTCTCTTCTAATATAAGCACTTAATTTATTTTTGGCATGCAAATGTCTAAGGAGGAATTGTTTAGAGACATGTAGGAAGTGATTGGCCTGCCAACCAACTACTTACAGAAAACTAGTATCTTTTTTGGTTAAGAAGGTACTCTAAAAATTGAGAATCGAGCTGAGATTTGATTTTTGTGTGCCATGTCTCTCCATTTTTAAAGTTAGGACAATAAAGCATCCCCGCTTGTGATGAGAAAAGCAAGAACATGGACATCAACAATTGAGAAAGTTATTAACATTACAATGGCCGTGATATTAGATAAGTAATTGAGAAGTGCTTTAAGTACCTGTTAATGACCTAAAAAAATGAATAAAGCTAGCGGAAAATGTTTAATTTAAAATATAGAGTGAGAAGATGTTTTCCTGAGTGCCTGGAGGTATCTTCCTGTGTTGCATGTAAGTGTTGCTGGTTTCATCAAGAGTAACAGCAAAATCCACCCCCCTGCGTTCTGTTGAAGATTTAATTTTCCAGTAGGTAAAGGCAGCGCAGAGCGAGCAAGGGCTAGAGCTTGTGAAGGACTTGCGTGGGCCGTTCTTTGGTACGGGGCATGTACGTGAGTGTGTAGATTAAGCAAGTCTTTGAAGAGCTCAGATTTGCGTTTAGATTTATCTTCTGTCACAGAAGCTGAGTTTTTCAAATATTTTTCTTCCTATGCAGAAACAGAGTTGCTCAAAGGGAGAATGTTGTAACTTACTCTCCAATATTTTTGGCGTGTTCTAGTCCAGTAGATATTTTGATCTTATATTTTAAAATAAGACTTATTAAATATTAATTTAGCATTTTTGCAGTTATTTTTCTGAAAGAAAAATAATAGTTACTTTTCAAGGAAACACATTTTCTTTGATATGGCTCAATTGGCTGCAGTTATTACAGGGAAGTCAAACCAGATGCAGCTGGAGTCCTCATCTGCTTCCACTAAGGCTGACATGGACTTAATGTTGGAGTATAGCTTTGATGACAATTTGAATGGGAACTCGGAGACTGTATTTCAGGGTTTGAAGGCTTCAATACTGATGGAGCCTTAAACTAGGTGGTTTTGTAATTTGAGGTTTGAATTGTTCTCTAGAGCTGCACGAGACCAATAAAGTGTTGTAGATAAAATGAATTTAACTGACAGATATGCAACTTGTGCAATATATTTTTATTATTTCTTTACAAAGGTAAAGCCAAACGCTGAAATCTTTATTCATTTGTGTCTCTGTCCTTACCCAGAATAGATGCCCATTGGCTCTAACCTGTCTCCGATTCATTGAACTCAGTGGAAATATACCTCCATAAAGACTTTAGGATGTGATCCACTTCACTTTAGCCTCACAGGCCAGCATCACTCAAATTTCCATCATAACGCTGTCACAGCAGCGTGGCAGCTGCATGAGCAACACAGCGTTCTTGGGAGAATGTTTGCCCTGTTTTGTTAGCTCTCACATCAACGTTGGCAAAAGTTCCTGTTCTAAGTTTCAGTCACTGATTAGTTCTGCAGCTATTGCTATATGAAGATGTAAAAATATATTTTCTGGATGTATTGTAAGTTGTGTTTCTGCCACTGACTTTCTGGGTCACGTTGGCTGTGTCACACTGGTTATGATCCTGTTTTCCTTCTTGTCCATACTTATATCTAGTTTTCAGGGAGTATTCTGAATTTCACGTATTTTTCTAGGTGATTGTTTGGATCTTAAGAAGGAGAAATCACTTTCATATGTATTTTGATCAGTGTTTCAGTCAGGAGTAATTTGTTTCTGTATTTCTTAGCAAATGCTACAAGTGTCTCATGTCAGTCAGAAGATGTGGAAGCAATGTTTGACATGCAGGTGCCATTTATTCTTTGACAGTCTCTTGCATTGTGGTTTTCAGGATGCCACTTCTGAGAAAAATTTTTGCAGTGATATTCCCAGCACAGTCAAACGCAAACGTAGGTACCCTGGAAGATTAAATTTTTCCAAATATTTAATATAACTTACCTTTTATGTTTGCTGTAGCTTACTATGTTGTAATGACAGACCACTGATGGTGAGCTCCAGCTGTGTAAGTAAAACTCCTCCCTCGAGTTCCTCCAGTTTGATGCTGCAGTTGAACTCCTAACACTTTCAAATTGTTTTTGAGAATCTTTTTTTTTCATCTGTTGTGGTCATGTAAGATCGTTGGATGTAGTGGAATTCTTACTCATTTTCACTAGTGTAAAATGAGAGTACGATTTGGATCTTGATTTGAAATAGGTTTGGTGATGGCATTATATTTTTTTCTTTTAATAAGACCAATTTACAATTTGCCCACTTTCATTATACCTGATCAAACAGAACTGCAAACACAATTTTCAGGTTAACATCCATTACAGCACAAAGTATTCTGTGGCAGCCTTTGCCAAGAGCTGTCCAGAACCTAATTATTCATCATTAAACTGCAGCCTGAAGACAGAAAACCAGACCAGAGGTCTGCTGTATAACATTGCCATACATGCACATAATAAAACAGAGGGTTGGATCCACAGGGGACTTGGGTCTCCGTTTCAGCTTCCTGCTCTTCACACTACACACCCAGCAGTGAAATATGTATAGTGTTCACAGGGAAGGGTCTTGAACCACTGCTGACCACCTGCTTCCCCTCCAGGTGACTGCCCGGCTGCAGTCATGCTGCTTTGCTCTCATTAGCCCCGCTACTCAGGATGCCCTGCTGGAGGTAACAGCTTTGGTAGGATGGACGGAAAATGCTCCTGCAGGCCCTCCTGAAAGGTGGGAGGTGTGGGGATGAGCTGCCCCTTAGCAGGCGAAAATTGACGCCAGTCCTCTCACATGCTACACGACTTTCCAAATTCAGTGCTCTGGGATGCCACAGCTGCAGCCAGGCACCAGGGAAATTCCCTGGCAGAAACTTGAGAGCGTGGAGGTTGGGTGACGAACCACTTAGGGAAGGCACCTCTCTTCTCCTTTTGTGGATGTCCCCTCGATTACAAACCCCAGCAGTGAGCAGTGTGAATCACAGAATCAACCCGGTTGGAAGAGACCTCAGGGATCATCAAGTCCAACCATTGCCCTGACACCACCCTGTCAACTAGACCAGGGCACTAAGTGCCACATCCAGTCTTTTCTTAAACCCCTCCAGAGATGGTGACTCCACCACCTCCCTGGGCAGCCCATTCCAATGTCTAATGACCCTTTCTGAAAAGAAATTCTTCCTAATGTCCAACCTGAACCTCCCCTGGTGAAGCTTGAGGCTGTGTCCTCTTGTCCTATCACTAGTTGCCTGGGAGAAGAGGCCGACTCCCACTTTGCTACACCCTCCCTTCAGGTAGTTGTAGACTGCAATAAGGTCACCTCTGAGCCTCCTCTTCTCCAGGCTAAACACCGCCAGCTCCCTCAGCCGTTCCTCGTAGGTCAGACCCTTCACCAGCTTGGTCGTCCTCCTCTGGACTCGCTCCAACACCTCAACATCTTTCTTTAAGTGCGGGGCCCAGAACTGGACACAGGATTCAAGGTGCGGCCTCACCAGTGCCGAGTACAGAGGGACGATCACATCCCTAGACCGGCTGGCTACACTGTTCCTAATAGAGGCCAGGATGCCATTGGCCTTCTTGGCCACCTGGGCACACTGCTGGCTCATGTTTAGCTGGCTGTCGATCAGCACCCCCAGGTCTCTTTCTGCCGGGCCGCTTTCTAACCACTCTTCCCCCAGCCTGTAGCGCTGCAGGGGGTTGTTGTGGCCGAAAGGGCCAGGAAAGAAGAATGGTGGAGAGGGGAGGAAGGAGGAGCACAGAGGTAGCGAGCACCTTGCCTGGGCTTGTGCAGCAGGATGGGGCAGAGACAGGCAGGCAGCACAGGTTTCCCCACCCTGCTGCACGGTCTCCTCAAAAATATTGACCCTCTTGTGACCTGGGGTCGTGTGGGTATCTTATTTGGCATTTAAGGTTCTGAAGTGCAGAAGTGAGCCACAACATACCAAGGTTTTTTTTCCTGTTTGCGTGTTAGAGAATACTCTGAGCAGTGGAAGGAGCGCGTGGGCAGGCTGGGAGCTGACTCAGTGCGCTGGTTTACATTTCGACAGATATCTCCACAACAAAAAGAGTTTATAACTTACTGTCTGCCTTTTAAGAGGGGCTGAGCACCAGCAAACTCAGCATGATAAATGAGAGCTTGGAAAACTCAGCAACTCTGAAAATCGGATCCTCATCACTTCCAGCTTTCCACATAGCATTAAAAGTAAATATGCACAAAGTGATGCCTCTGCTACTTGACCTGACCAAGGACAACTTCCCAATTCCCATTTACGCCCCAGATTTGCGCGTTTTACTGGAAATGATTCCTCATAATGAGAAACATGAAAATGTGTTGGGCTGTTCTTCCTTTCAAGGATGGTATGGGATGAATTGGAAGTAAGCACTGAAATTAAAACACTTAACTTCTCCGTAAAATCACATTCAGTAAGCCTTTAAACTAATCACAGTTTGAAATTGTAATGCCTGGAGCTAAAACAATTATGTTTAAAGCAACAAGGCAGACCCACAGTGTAAACTTCCATCAACATGTTGAGCCTGTACTTGTTTTCTGTTTGCTTTCTCTTCTCTTTTAAGCCTTAATCTTCAATAAAAGCTGTGGAACAGGGCCAAGTAATGTGCAAAACCTATGTGCTGCTACAGAAGTGAAATCCATAGCAGAAGGAAAATTCTGCCTGATAAACTGTTCAACTGCCTCTGCTAGATGGTGATGGTTCATGCTGTTACCATGGGGGTAATAGGTTGCAAAATTTTCATGTCTCACTTTTTTTTTTTTTTTTCCCCTTCCTGGCATTAAAGACTCAAATTCAACAGTTTCTTTCTTCTCTCCTCTTTTCTTTTTGGGTAGAGCTGGAGAAAGTATGAACTCTCTCACCTTTCTATATCCTCTGCTTTTTTTCTTTAGGATATTGTATTGCCTTTTCAGCATTATCTCCTTTTCTTTAAATCTTAAAAGTTCGATTATTACAGCCCAACAAGATTCCTCAGCCAATGGACCTGGGGCTACAGACCTATATGTCCTTTCCATTTCAGAAGTGTCAATATCTTCACAATCCAAAACGGCTTTCAACTTTTCTTTCTTCCTTTTATTTATTTAATAAAATGATTTCAATAAAAGTAAGCTCCAGAAATTTCTCCCACCATCTCTTCTGCCAAATATATATAGCTAATTTATATGACTGTGGGTTTTCAACTGCATGCAGCCCTCTTGAAATGTTTGTAAGTCGTTGTTTAGAAACCAAATCTGCAATAAAAATGGATCTGAAATGCTGCTTTCAACATTAGATGCTTCCACAAAAGTTATTGTATGATGACTGAAGTGCTCATGCTCTGGTACTCATCATGAAAACATAAGTGATACAGATACCTGACCTTATTCTCTTTCACCTCAAAATGTGTTTATGGCAGGACTGAATGCCTCTTCTTTTGGGTCAAGAGTTCTTTTATTTTGGGAAGTTACTTCAGGACTGGAAAACCATTGCTTTTCAGCTGTATCTCTCCCATTAATCATCTGTTCTTAAAAAATCCTGTGTCTTTCTCTTTGTCCATAGTTACTTGGATTGTCTCCTCACCATCTTGTACTGTGCTGTACACTTGCAGATCACAGCTGGTGCCTCTTTCAGATTTTTGATTTTTGTAACCCAACTCAAAATGACCTGGGAGGGTCTGGCTTTTAAAGGGCAGGCCCTCAGCCTTCCTTTTGAAGCTCCTCTTGTAAGTGTTGAGTGACTGATCTGTGGCTCTTATCATGGCTCGTGACACAAGTGGCTCGTGGGTCTCCCCAGGACTAAAGGTGAATTTGGCCCCACTGAAACCAATTGCTACACCCTCAAAGCACTTTTAAGTGATATGTATTTATCGGGACTGGTGTTGTAGTCCTCCCCCATGATAAAACTACCTTTCACTTCTTGCTAGGGTTGCATCCAAGAAAGGAATGGAGGATTAAGCACGCAATTCCTGATAGCAGCAATACGTTCTGGCAGACTAGGGAGCAAGCAGGATTCTTTAACCCTCAACATGAAACCCTAGGGTCTCGCTTACTTACTGAATACTAGTTTTTGGCCTGTTTCATAAAGATTGTTGTCCTAGCACGTATTCATGTCTCTCTCTGATAATGCTCAAGGGTACAAGATAAAGAACTACATGATTCAAATCTCAAAATCATAATCACTTTCTGGTTTAAAAGGCAAGCCTTAGTTTTGTTATTATAAGTAGTAGATATTCTTTCTTCCTTTTTAAACATAAACTCACCAAAACGAAGGTAAATTCAAGCTAAACAAAACAGTACACCTATTTGTTGGTCATCTGAATTGAGCAGGAAATTGATGCAATAGGTAGAAAGATCTTTATTAAGGGATGAAAACATTTTTTGAAAGTTCTTTTTCCTGCTTTCCAGTACACTTTAAAAGGAAGTTGAAGTTTCTAATATCTTTTCTGAAGGCAAGGAGGGCTTTGGCTTGATTACATTGTACTGATTACATCTTGAGGTGAACTTGAGCCGTTCCAGTGATGTTATGTGGTTTGCATCCATCAGAAAATTTTATCAATGGCTGTATTTCAATGAAAGGAAGGAGAACTGGTGGTGGGTCTGTAAGCATTCTTTAAACTGGTGTTGCTACATCTAGAAAAGTAGTTGTACTAGGTGCCTTGTCTGTATTTCTCTTTTTTTGGTATAAGGCCATAGTCAGGAATGGTCTCGGGGGACAAATTGAGCAAAGTTAGCTAAACAGTCTTTGTGCTCAGCTCTTCACCGCTGTCCCCCCAGCTGAGGAATGGTTACTGGCTGCGTGAGTGTTCCTAGTTTGTTTCAGAGCCAATAAACCAGGTTAGATTAGATCGCCATCATAAGAGCTGGGTAAATTAGCCCATGCTGGGCCTAGGGCTTTTTTATACCTGGCCTGTGTCCAGGCCCAGAAGTGCCTTGTTAAAAGCTGAGCTTGAATGGCTCTGCATTCCAGGCACTTCTGTGACTGGTGTGCACACATGCCCCACAATGGTTTTACCAATTAGACAATGCTCATTTTTGTATTTAATCACCTAGAAAGTTTTTCCTGCTAGGGTTCTTGCTGAGTACGCATGTTTCCATTCCTTTCTCTGATTTTATTTTATTTTTTTGGATCGTCTATAAAAGATTAACCTTCCACTCTCTCAGATATTCTTGCCATTAGATACAAAGCATATGTATTGGCATAAAACCTACTGTATATGGAATGGAAATTACTGGCAGTTCTTGAAACACATTCTGCGCATGAAAGCCTAATTGTATGTTGGACAGTGGCAGTTGTAAAAAAATAATCTCAAATACTTGCGGTTTAAATCAATGACCTTTACTTCTGTGAGTGGCTGCATTGATACTGAGGTTGTCAAGTGCTAAGCCAAGCTGAAACTGTATATTGTGTGAAAACAAAGGTGCATGCCAACACTCTGTGCCAACAAACAGCATGCCCGAAGTGAGGGTGAATGGGGAGACTGGTGAGGAGATTAGCAGGTTAAGGTGCAAGAGTAAGAGCTTGTTCATGTGAGTTAAGGATTGATTCCCACAACCCCAAAGGAAATAGTTTGCTAAGATGCGTTTGATTCATCTGGAAGGCTTGAGGAATTCCCTTGATAACCAGACTATCTGAAAACTTCTCCATCCAGATTCCACAAGCTGGAAATGCTTTTAGGATACCAATGTTAGAAACTGGGCCAAATTCAGTTTCTAGGATATTGATGACGTAGCCATTGATCTAAATGAAGTTTCCTTCATGTTTTTGTAATGCTACAATGAACAGAATTGATCCCTCAAATTCTACTAAGTGTTAAATGAAGAGTCTGTGTCTGTCTTGTTTTGGGTTTAGAGCAAAGTGGGGGTGATTTGCGAGTAGGGTGTAAATTCATATTATAGAATTATAGAATGGTTTGGGTTGGAAGGGACCTTAAAGATCATCTAGTTCCAACCCCCCTGACACAGGCAGGGACACCTTTCCACTAGACCAGGTTGCTCAAAGCCCCATCCAGCCTGGCCTTGAACACTGCCAGGGAGGGGGCAGCCACAGCTTCTCTGGGCAACCTGTTCCAGTGTCTCATCACCCTCACAGGAAAGAATTTCTTCCTAATATCTAATTTAGATCTGCCCGCTTTCTGTTTAAAACCATTCCCCCTTGTCCTATCACTCCATGCCCTTGTCAAAAACCCCTCTCCACCTTTCCTGTAGCCCCTTCAGGTACTGGAAGGCTGCTCTAAGGTCTCCCTGGAGCCTACTCCAGGTGGGGTCTCATGAGAGCGGAGCAGAGGGGCAGCATCCCCTCCCTCGCCCTGCTGGCCACGTTGCTGGGGATGCAGCCCAGGATACAGTTGGCCTTCTGGGCTGCAAGTGCACATTGCGAGCTCATGTTGAGCTTCTCGTCAACCACTACCCCCAAGTCCTTCTCCTCAGGGCTGCTCTCAATCCATTCTCTGTCCAGCCTGTATTTGTGCTTGGGAGTGTCCCAACCCACATCGGATCAGCTGCCCTGCAATTGCTTTCTGTCTGGCTGTTCTTGGTTACGTTGCATCAAGGGGCACCTTGAGAGGGGCGTGCCCAGGGACACCTAGTCAGGGTGGTGTAGGCTGTGTGCAAGTAATGTGCACCCAAGAACTGTTGCACTCATCTTACCTCTGCAGACAAGCCTGTATGCAAGTGTAGATGAGGAGTTAATTTAATCTAAATAGTTAATTTAGGTAGGGCCATATGTGGGAAGAGGATCAGACTAGTGTTGCTTTGCAGATGAGTGTTGCTTTTCCTGCCTTGTATAGCTTGTCCAGAAAAGAGAGTAACAAACCCAGTGCCATAAAGCCTGGTTCACTTCTGCAGTTTTGTGTGTTCCCCAGTACTAATGCGAGTTTGTTTGCTGGTGTTACTGGGAGGTGTTAACAGATAGCTCTGAAAATGGAAGTACTGTGTTGGTCTCCTGCTTGGGCACAGACGTTCCCAACTCACCCTATGCTGCTTCAAGCAAGGCACTAGAGGGAGGAGGAAGTGCTACTCCAGGAGACTCTCTGTGCCCCTTCACTATTCATCCCTCTTCTGAGAGCAGAAGCAAGCATCGTATTTAGCAGCATCTATGCTGTGGGGTTTGCAGTGCTGGTGGCTCTCTCTCCAGAAGAGGACTGGTAACACCCCTTGCTTTGCACCCGTGCCCCACAATGGCAATCACAAGGCAACACCTTACTCTTCCCATCAAGCCGCCTGGGTTGTCACCAGCAAAGCAGAGGCACAGAATGGATAGCCTAGTTAGTGCTTGGGTTGAATTTATACACACATAGCAACAGCATATGCAGTTCATGAACAACAAAACAGTGCTTTCTGAAGTGAGAACGAACGGGAAACTCGGGAGACAAACCATGTGGTTAGTCCAGATCGAGAACTCTGGGCTCGCTTGTAGTACACAGAAAGGCCTCTGCACCACCAAATCACCTGTGTGTTGTTTTCATTTGTAGCCCCTGACTACTGCAGATTTAAATCAGCGAGAGATGGCTCAAGGCCCAAGTCAATTTTCTTTTAAAGTTTCTTCTGCCAAAATTTGGCCCTGGAAGCTTGTACTTGGAGTTGTACAAAGTTTCATTTTATTACGGTATGTTTCCCCCTCCGTCCCCAAACTGGCGGCTGCTTATATGAATTTTGGCAGGGGAGGAATGATCCTTCACACTCAGCCTATAATTTACAGCTACGTTTGGTTTTACATAATGTACAATTTCAACGTTGTCTAACATTTCTTCATGTATTGCGGAAGACTTTCAGGTTTTATTAAACTGGCATATATAAATTGATTTTCCAGCTGGATGCAGTCACTTGGCAAACTCTGCACATTCTAACTACATGTGAGCTAAATTACACACTCTAATAGTGTGTTTGAATTATTTTATGTGCAACATATAGTTGCAGGAGCATGTGGCAGTTTCCCAGTGCTTTGCCTAACTAGAGTTTTGCTCCTGGCTAAAGGAACTGTTACAGAGACATATAAATATTTTAGTGAAAGAACAAGCAGGCTGTGCCTTTTGGTAGGAGAGACTCTTGCTAATTTGCACTTGCTGAGAAGAGATATTACTGTCTCCTCATGATGTGAAGAAGTGTTACTTAGGGCAAGTCAAAGTCTGCAAAATCACCACTTGAGTTAGAGGGCTTTATGGATATGAAGAAGAATAGAGCTACGCTGGGGCATCCTCAGTGTCAAGGGGATTTCTTACACAAATAGATGATCCATGGGAGGCAGAAGACCTCAGCGGTCTGGCCAGCAACTGTTTCATGGCTGAATTCTGGAAAACTTGAGCATATCAATTGGATTTCCTGTTTGCTAAAATGAGACAAGGTGCCAAGTGTTCACCTCTGATGCGCTCACTTCTCAATTTTGCAATACTTGCTCATTAAGAGAAGGTTTTAATCCCTGTGTAGCCTCATATTTGCATTACTATTTGTGAAGGATCAGAGGAGACCTTAATCTCAAAGCAGTTACCCAAAAATAAGGGCTGGGGAGAGGACTGTGTTAAGCATTTGCTTACTGAAGGCAGGCAGGTGACTTCAGTCCACATGAACCCTAGTGTGTATGGTCTGAAATCTGTGGCTGAGTTTTGAATTTGAAAAGTCATTTGGTGCCACCTGTGTGCTACCTAGAAGGCTTGGCCTGTCATGGGGGACAGCCACTAGAGTTGGGATTTTTTTTTATAATGTTCACATGTATCACAAAGCTTCAAATATCTCTGTCTAGAAGGTTGTCCTACTCCACGGTGTAGTGTTCAACTCAGTAAGAGATATCTCTGTCTTGGCAGTAGTCTTGCTCTTAGGGTGCTTTCGTGGAAAGCAGCTACTGATGGTCACACCTTTTTCTGCTGCAGTCAGCTCCTAGGGTCACCCAGGCCGCAGGCAGCTGCAGTAACTGAGAGGCACAGTGCTGGACTTGACTTGTGAGTTTTTTCCCTTGAAAAGGTTTCACTCTGCATCAGAAACAACGTTTGCAGCCTCAACCTCTTTGTAAAATGGAATTTCTAGTTTTGAGCCTCTTTTGTGTTGAGATGCTGCAAGAGTTTGATGTCAGGCTGGGAATTCTTTAATGCATGTCCTCCTCTCCTGCAAAAGGTGGAGGAAAGGAAAGCAGTATCGTAATGTTGTCACCAATAATCCTTTAATTCACCAGATATTTGAATTTTACTGGAGGGTAATGTGTTTCCTTATTTCCTGAGAGACAGAATTAGCAATAAATTCTGCCACTACCTCTCCGAGTTTTTGTAGCCATTGCTCCTCTTACAGTGCTTTGGGTGTCAATCGTGCTGTCTATTTACCACATGGATAAACACATAGCAAACATTATATCACTTTATTAGGCCACTAATATCTAAGAGCTTTGTCTTATGACATGGTATAAACAATAAATCATATGCTCATTGCAGTTATTCTTTATGTCAAGTCTTATTTCTACATCCCACGCAGAATAAAGTGTTTGGTACAGTTTTCTTGTTATGTCTTTCTGCCTCCTCTGTTATTAATAGATGGTGAGCCTGATTATTCTGCCAGGGAAGGCAAATGGGATAAATCGTGGGCTTGGATGAGGGAATTGGAAAGAAACGTCTCTCTAGAGCCCAGAGAGTGGAGGTCGTGTGTAGTGATTAGGATGTGTAAATATGGTCCAAGGTATCCCACTGGTAAGAGGTCCTCATCAAAGATTTATCAGGAGTAGTCAGCATGGATTTACCAAGGCGAAATCATGCTTGACTAACCTGATAGCATTCTATGATGTTGTGACTGAATGGGTAGATGCAGGGAGACCAGTGGATGTAGTCTACCTTGACCTTCGCAAGGCCTTGGACACAGTTTCCCATGACATCCTCGTGAGCAAACTCAAGAAGTGTGAGGTAGAAGAACAGACAGTGAGATGGATTAAGAACTGGCTACACAACAGAGCCCAAAGAGTGGTAATCAATGGTGCCAAGTCCAACTGGAGACCTGTAACTAGTGGAGTCCCCCAAGGATCAGTGCTGGGTCCAGTCCTGTTCAACATCTTCATCAACGACCTTGATGAAGGGACAGAGTGTCTTCTCAGCAAGTTTGCTGATGATGCAAAGCTGGGAGGTTTGGCTGATACACCTGAAGGCTGTGCGGCCATTCGGCGTGATTTGGACAGACTGGAGAGCTGGGCAAAGAGGAACCTAATGAGGTTCAACAAGAATAAGCGCAGAGTCCTGCACCTGGGAAGGAGTAATAAAATGCACCAGTACAGGTTAGGAGGTGATCTACTAGAGAGCAGCTCCATGGAGAAGGACCTTGGAGTCCTGGAGGACAACAAGTTATCCATGGGATAGCAATGTGCTCTTGTGGCCAAGGCGGCCAATGGTATCCTGGGGTGCATTAAGAAGAGTGTGTCCAGCAGATCGAGGGAGGTCCTCCTCCCCCTCTACTCTGGTGAGACCTCACCTGGAGTATTGCATTCAGTTCTGGGCTCCCCAGGTCAAGAGGGACAGAGATCTACTGGTGAGAGTCCAACGGAGGGCTATAAGGATGATTAAAGCACTGGGACACCCGCCTTATGAGGAAAGGTTGAGAGACCTGGGGCTTTTTAGTCTGGAGAAGAGAAGACTGAGAGGGGATCTGATTAATGTGTATAAATATATGAGGGCTGGGTGTCAAGAGGAAAGGGGCAACCTCTTTTCACTTGTGCCCTGCAATAGGACAAGGGGCAATGGATGTAAATGAGAGCACAGGAAGTTCAACCTCAACGTGAGGAAGAACTTCTTTACCGTAAGGGTTACAGAGCACTGGAACAGGCTCCCCAGAGAGGTTGTGGAGTCTCCTTCTCTGGAGACTTTCAAGACCCATCTGGATGTGTTCCTGTGTAACCTGCCCTAGACTGGTCCTGCTCTGGCAGGAGGGGTTGGACTCAATGATCTCCAGAGGTCCCTTCCAACCCCTCACATTCTATGATTCTATGATTTGTTGTGGTAAGTGATCACCTGTCGATCAATTTCCAAAGCTAAAAGTATGCTGTACAGTCCCAGACTATGTATTTCTGGTAGAAGCATTAGGAAAAAGAACAGATTTGTATTTTAATGAAGAGGTGTAGTAATTTTACCACAAAAGAATGAAGAAGTATTTTATGTCATCGCAACTGCAGCCATCTGCCGTGCAGCATCTACAATTGCTGTCCGTCAGAGCTTTCACCTTTGGTTCCTGGTGCCAGGCAAGACCACAACAGCTTGCTTAGCTGCAGCATGTTGTTTTGTTGGCATCAGTTTTATTCTTTTAGGAGAAGTAGCAAGTAGCCTTTATTTTTCCTTTCTCCTCTTCCACTGGAGCAGAATGGGGAGGGAAGGGGAAAAGAAACACAGAGACGTCAGCTGTGGGGATCCAGAATGCCTTCAGCCTGTCCTTTCACCTACAGTGGGTTTAATCCAGGCTGTGAAGAGAACAGTGCTTGCCTGCCCAAGCTGTCCAGGGCCTTCTGCATAATATTCTTGAAGAGTCACTTCAGCCAAGTATTATAACAAAAGTGGCATTGACTTTATCAGCCAGTTCCTTGAGAGAAAACTCCCATGACTAAGATTTCTCACCCTAGTCATCGCCAAGCATACAAAACTTTTCTAAACAGGATTCACTGAAAGCTTTGAAAGCCTGCCTTTTCAGTTATGGACACTCTGCTATGGAGTAACCATACCACCTTGCATATCTCCTAAGACCTATTTCTTGATTGCTATCACATCTATTAGATTATTTTCAAATGGGTAGCTTTAACCAGAGAGGACTATAGATATTCCTGGGGACCTGAATGTTTCATAATAACAAGCAGACACCAAGAATCCTAGGATCTTTCTTGCCAAAGATGAACTCATTTTTGCAGGTCTTACAGGAGGCCATCAGCTCATCTTACTGTCCAAAACCACGACATCCTACAAAAAAACCCAACCGAAAAACCCAACCCAACATGGTATAATCGGAATGTCATAGAGCATTAAAAATCTATGTCAAAGTCTATCTCTATATTTTCTGCTCGAGTTCCTTGTTTGTCCTCTTTTTTCATGAGGGTAGTTCATTACCTGAACTGTTTCTGGCCAGGGGATTAATGTGTGTATCAGATAGTAAGTGCTGTACCTGATAGAACCAACGCACATTTCCACAGAGTGTAGACAGAGCTGTTGCCTACATGATACAGATCTACAAGGCAGCAACATAGTTCTTCATCTACATATTTGTTCTATGCTATGGGTTGTTTCTTAATTGTTACAGGGTCTTCAAGAAGAATACTCTGCCCTACAATTATCCTTTAGTAAATTTCTATTGCACTAAGGATTTTGCAAGGATAGGAGAAAAAGTAGGGTGAATTCTTCTCTGTTTCTGTTGGTGGGTTACAATTTCCCATATGCCTCTGGAATAGGACCCTAAACTCTGTCATTTCTTCTTTGCCAGCAGCGTCTCTCCCAGTTTTGTGTCTGGATGGTTGTTTGGCCAAGGGATGAAGTACAATTTTGTAAATGCCTGAACTGAGCTATCTGGTTGGTACTAAAGTTGTTCTGACTAATCATAAGCTCATCTTTCTCTCATCACTGTGGTTCTGGAATGAAGAAATGGAAAAGGAGGAAGGCTGACCACTCCGTTACAGTGTTAAACTGACTTGAGGCTGCTCACAAGACAAGATTTGCCTGACTATGTATCAGGACTGTAAGACGTACAAGTTACTATTTGGGAGAGTTTTCCTGCTGCCTTCTCTTAAGTCTGTGTAGAGCAGCTGTGGGGAGAAGGAAGAGAAAGGCTTCTCTTCCAAGTACTGTCTCCTGCCTGAGCCTAAAATTGAGATTGCCTATCCCATCCTGCAACTTGAAGGAAAGCAAGAATCACTCTGTTTAGTATGTAGATCTCATTAGGGCGTTAAAATATTTGTTCCCTAATTCAGGCCTCTCTTCTCTTTGCAAATCACTCGGAAAGACACCCTGTTTTCAGCAGATTTTTGCCAGACCATTTGGGGAAATGTGATTTCGACCTCTGCTTTGTTTGCAGACTACCCACTCCATCTGTTAGTTGTTTGGTGTTTGTGATGAGTGGTTTGTGGCCTAAATTGCATAAAGTCTTGTCCTTAGCAGAAATGAATCAATACACAGCTACACTATTTTACTCTTCAAAAAAAACCTCTGGCACGTTGTTTTGCTTCCAGTCCTTGACTGGTTGCCTGAAATTTTTGGAGAAGAGAATAATAACCAACAAATAGCGAACAGTGATCAATATAAAAATGCAATTCTTCTCCAAATAAAATCATCATTCAAACAATTTTTATCATGAAGAGGAGGAAGCATGGTATTGGGTAACTAATGTCCATAAACACATCAGGATGGCGTGGCCAGTAGCGTATCTAGTCTTAATTTCCATAAGGCAAGGCTTTATCCCACCCTTTTTGTGGGATTTAGGAGCTTTGGACCCAACAGCCCGAAGGGTAAGAGTTAAGTTGTAGTGGGGAGGTGTGTGCAAAGAGAAAGTTCTTCAGTGAGGATCACTGTAAGTACGAACAGAAGTTTTGTTCCGTTGCGGTTATAAGCAGATGGGAAAGTCCCATATGCAGCAGAGTAGGTTTGGGAGCAGCAGCTTGCTCACTGGAAGGAAAGGATAAAAAGAGTTCGAAGGCGATGCCAGTTTGGTGAAATGTGGTCACTGGAAGGTGGCTTAGACCTTTATCATCTTCCATAAATACAGACATGTTATGGGCTGTAGGGGCGATAAGCTGAGAACGAGCACGTGGGATCATTAAAGGCCACATCTGTCCAGTTTTGCAGCTGCTTCTAGTCCAAGCACCATTCCCCCTCTTCCCTTCCTCGCCCTCCGTCAAGGTGCCTTGTGCCTCCTTTGCGCTGCAGGGAGATGCTGACAATGTGGTATAGATCAGAAGACACACTGGGAAAGGAAAACTTCGACATTGACTAATGCCCGATTAAATCATATGTTTGGGATCTCCTGGGTCATGAACTGTGAGAACTTTCCATGAAAATTACGAGCCATAACTCAAGCAGGCAGCTCTGGGACAGCTGCACAGCTGCACAGGGCCTGCAAGCCACCCTTTTGCACTTGGGATTGATTTTTAAAAAATCATTTTTCATATATGTATATATATTTTCAGTAACCGTATGTCTGACTCGCAGGTGAAGCTGAAAGCCCTCCTCGGGTACCCGCTCTCGCACACCCGGCAACAGGGCGGGCCGAGGCCGGGCGGGCCGCGGAGCCCGGCAGGGCGCGGGAAGCTGCCGCCTCGGTGCCCTCAGCGCGGCGAAGGCGGGAGCCCGCGCGCGGGCTGTGAGGGGCGCGGGCCCCTAGAGGGTGCTGACGGCACAACGCAGAGAGGCTTTGAGGGAACGCGGCTTTATCGCTCCTCGCAGATCTTTACCCTGTATCGTGCCCCAAACATCCTTAAACTGGGCAGTCAACGCGGCTGCCACCTGGAGCGAGCGGGCTGGGGCAGAGGGTGGTGTTTTGGGGGACGATGCGGAGAGCCCCCCTTCCTGCAGCGAATGGGGGTCAGTGGCAAAGCTGGGGTGAGGTGACAAGCTTTTTCCACGCACCCCTTCTGGATAGGGAAAGTGCCCGACTGCATATGCCTGTGCCAAGGATTACAAGTCATACTGCAACGGGGGAGAGAGCTGGAGGAGCAGGGGGGTGCTCTGCCGGCACCCTGTCGTGCTTGCTCTGTGTCGCAAAGGGATGCAAGACGTACAGAGCTGCAACGAATGTGTTTAAATCATTTATTAATCAAGGGGACTTAGCTACAAAAAAAAGTGGTTTCAAAAATCTCAAAGGGTTTTCTCATCAAGGCTTGCTGAGGTAAAATAAAAAAATACTATTGGCGATCAAACAAGACGCTTTCTCTGTGTCTTGTTTTTCCTACGCTGTGTGTTAAGGGAAGGAGAAGCATAGGAAATGGGCAAACACGCATTAATCCCTTCCTGCCAAAAGTTCTGTTAGAAAATGTCTCCATCTCCTACCTTTACCATTAGACTGTTCAGCTGCTTTGCGGGATTGATTTGATACATTGATTCTATTATGGCAGAGCTTGCAAAGAGTGAAAGGACATGAAATATAGTTCCCTGAAGAGCAGATTTCTTGGTCAAGAAAGATTCTTACAGACCAGCAGCAGAAAGAGAGCGCTAGCAAGTATGCTAAATAAAAGCAGATACCAATCATAAACAATTACATATGTGCTTAAAAATTCTCCTCCTGACATCTTTACATTTGCTGGTGGAAGTCACCTTATGAATATCAGCAGATGAATTATTCTATATGGGTGAGGAGTTGAAAAAGCAAAGGACATCTCACTTTTTCCTTTAACCTTGGGGAACAGAAAAGATCTGGCTCTTGCATCTCTTCTGAGAATACAGTCACTGCAAGGGAAAAACCCATCTGCAGTGGAAGGCTTCTGAATACATCTAAATAACAGGCATATCAATGAAGTGCCAGACTTTGGCTGAATGATAACCCATATATAAATCATTTGGTGTGCTGTTTACCTCGGATTTATGCTGAACTGCAAATCTAGCTCTACTGGGAAGTTTGCACAGACGGACCAAACGAGACTGGCTAAGAAGTACATCTGCCTCATTCATTTGTGTAAGCAGAGCTAAACTGTTGGTCTTAAATCTGCAATGGAAACTAGGGAACTTTTTATATTCTGGCCAGAAGAGCATCCCTGTTTATTTGTTTCTAGTTAGAACTAATATTGTGTGGTCATCCAAATACTAATTTTAAATAATATTTGTTATGAATGTAATTGCCTTTCTGTGATACATACTGTCTTGCAATTGGTCTGACGTTTTGAGAAGGTATTAATTATTCTCACTTCTTAGCTAAATAGTTTCAGTACATAACTTTCAGCCTGCGGTTTGATTGCAAACTTTCTCCTTTGACTATTCGTTATGTGTCTTGGATGTCTAAACATAGAGCATGGTATTGTTTCTGGATGCTGATGGTGTGACTCAGATTTTTAAACAGTAGATGGATAACTGGCAAGTAACAAACTTTCAATACAAATGAATCATTCTGGCTCTATGGAAAATGCAGGATTCTCAAGGATTTCCAGAAATACCTACTGGGTATATGAATATTCTGAAATAATGAATAGTATTACTCACAGCCAAGTGAAGTTTGGCAGTCATGCCTGCAAAATATTTTCGAATAAGGTCTATGCCTGTTTGTTTTTTTGCTATTCAGCTAGAACAAGTGCTATCACTTCCTAACTCATGATTAATTCAGTGTTGCCAAATCCTGTGATATTTATCGCAAGTCTCGTGATACTTGATGTTTTTTTCCCCCTATATCTTCCCATTTTCGGAGACATTTAATTAGGTGAGAATCTCAGTTTACATTTTTATGGAAGTAAGTTTCTACTCCTCAGACTGTGAAGAAGTCTGAAAATATGACCCAGGGGCATCCTAAAGACAGCTGTAAAACCCAGAAAAAATACAAATTAATCTAACTTTTTTTCTTTTCTTGTCTCGTGATCTTCAGATAGCTCCTCAAACATCTGATTCCTGATTCATGACTTCTGAATATTAAGGGATGGGACTACCCTTAACGAATTTTCCCCTTTCCCTTCCTAAATTTGAAACACTGACACATTTTCTTCAAAGGGGAAGGACTGATTGGTGTGGAGCCGCAGTGAGGCCACACGGACAACGTTCAAAGTGCTCCCTTGCCACCTGTACTCTTAGCTCAACCTAACCGTGATCTGAACGCATTTTTTGCTTCATGTTACTTTGCTCAAAGGTCAAATTCTTTAGTTCCCAGGTGCAATGAAACCCATTACGCCCTGTGCTATTACAAGGCGACCCTTCCTACGGCCTGAAATAGGAGACACGTTGCCTTCTCGGGATAGCCTGCTGTGAACAGTAGAAAGTGAAGCTTTGCATGATGAACCTCATCATTGCATGATGTGTGCAAACGTGCAGTTGTTCATAAGAATTTTTTTCAGTTACAGGAACAGAGGAGATCATCAGGCTTTTCACAGATGAATATTCCTTGCATATTCCCCCCCGCCCCGATGCTCCTCTCTCATCCCACTTTTTACTCAATCATGCATGAACCAGTCCCGGTTTCTGTGAATGTACTTGCTGTTTATAAGTGTTTCCAATAGGAAAAGTTTATATACTGCTAGAGTAAATAATGTGCAGTTGATGGGTTGTTCAAACTGTTTGATTAGGGTTTTTCAGAGCTGGCTGAAAAGCAGGATTTTCAGTTTGTGAGGATGTTTTATTTTTTAGAAATTTGACTTTGGGCCAGTTGGCCTGAAAACTTTTTCAGTTCATAGGAAATTAAAAAAAAAATATGTGCTCCCGAGACATTGGCGAGGGATGTCTCATGTGGCAGTCAAACTGAGGAGAAAGTTGGTCTGATTTTTCAGCCTCTTTCCCCGCTAAATGTTTCACTGCTCTGTTTCTCTGCTGCCAAGCTACAATGCCACCATCCCTGTAAAACAGCCCAGGCTCACTCTGCACCTCTGCTGGTGGGCATGAAGGGAACCATCTAGAAAGAGAAAATTCACCGCATGGCCCCTCCACAACTGGTGGCCACCCAGGAAAGAGGGCAGCACCCAAGCAGGACAGGGAGACACCTCCTGCCCTGACATGCAAGACGACATTTTTTAGCCAGAGGTGAGGCTTTTCCTTCCTCCCCAACAGGCACTTTCTAAGAAAATTGATGATGAAATGGATGATTGCTACTGCTCCCGCTGTTTATGCCTAATCTGAAGGAAAGACACTAATCTCTTGGGTTTTGGATTAAGCCTTTTGCTAGTAGGGCAGAATTAAAATGGATAATTAAGAAAGTGATTTTGTCACGGAGTGCAAGGCTGAAAAGGGGTCTGGCTAAACTAAACAAGAAGGGCAAACACATTTATTGCCCTGGCGTACATCTCTGCTTTGACCTGCATGACATTTTCTGCCTCCAGACTCTCCCTTAAACTTGTGAGAAGTTTTGATCCTGATCTGGCCATTGCAGCTGAAATGGGAAGGGGGGAAAAAAAATTGCCAGCAAAGGAAAGGCACCATAAAATAGACTATAGTGGAAGGAAATTAAAGATAAGGAGAGCTATGAGAGACTCGCTGCTGAAATGCGCGTTTCACTGACAGGGCGTTCGCAACAAGGAATGATAAAAAGGAGGAGAGGACGTATCCTGCACGCGTGGGAAGTCAGTGAGCTTTCTTCTAAGTGCAGGAAAAAGCCCTGTGCGTAACAGAAGGCCTGGAGCCTTGTCTCCTGCCAGACTGCCCCAAAATGTGGATGGGTCTCATCTCGGGAGGCTTTGCCCGAGACCTTTTCCTCGGCAGCCGCCTAGTGTGCATGGTGGGGCTGTGTGATGACGGAGGGGTGCCCATTCCCTCTTACTGTGGTGTCACTGTGACAACTACCTGCATGTCAGCATACAGATGCCTGTGTCCTCACTTGATGAGTCAGGAAATCCTCCCTCGTCCTCTGTGCATAAGTTTAAAAAGTGCTGATTTAATGTCTTTTTTTGGATTTGACTGGAGTATTTGGGAGGTTTCTTTCCAGTCAAAACAAAACAAAACAAAAAACTCAAACCACATTGCCAGATGCTACATTTCTAGTATATCATAAAACAAAGAAAGCAGTAATTTTGTCACAGATACATGTGGTACAGGGCTGATGGAGTCAGGCTGAGAAATCAGAGGCTTCAAAGAGACCAGGAAACAGGCCATGCAATAAGCCTGGTTTTTAATATGATTAGAGACGGTTAAGAACGTGAATTTGTATCACAAAAAAAGTTCCAGAGTTCTTTTCCTGATCAGGGACAAAAAGCAATTTTTAATTGGGAAATGTTGAAAGTTGCTGGCCTGATCTTCTGTGTCCCATGCATCTACTGCGGTGACTCATGGAAGCTGTGGTTCTCGTGATCTGCTCTCCTTCAGGGCTGGCGCTCCCCATTCAGATGACTCTTTCCATCATGAGCTGCGGGAGTCCAAATAAAAAGAATACTGTGGTGCACTGTGGAAAATGTGCTCTAGCTCAAGAGCCAAAGAGGAAGAAGGGGGGCTCAGAGCGCTTGAATTACTGCTCCCATGAGACAATAGGACTAAGAAGATGACTGGAAAATGAGGCTGAAAAGAGACACTATGATTTTTGTTACGACCGCTTTTCGTGATTTGTGTTAGCACATCCTGGAGCTAAAAACTTTATTTTTTGTGATGGGAAATCAAAAACTTCTGAGAAAATCAAAACTTTCTCATGGAAAGCACATTTGGCAGAATTCACATTTTCTTGGAGCAAAAGCGGTGCCGCTTCAATGGGCTTTCTTGATTTGTTCTGCTTCCCATATTTAGCCCTGTTTCAAGTGGGACTGAGCTTGGGGTGCAGTTACTACATCCACAACTACGCTTATGTAGATGCCTAATTAACCAGTTTGATCAGCTGTCACTGGGCTTCTGTCCACAAATGTGCTTGCAATTCTTTTTGAAAATGCTGCTTTAAAAGTACTAGCTCCCAAGGGGCTGAACGGTAAGAATAGCACGGTATTTTGAGTGATGACATATGGTGTCCCTTCTCTTCCCTTGAGCTGGAGTTCTGAGCCTGCATACTTGGCAGCCTGAGGCAGCAAACCAGAAGAGGTCTAGTGGAACAGATTTGCTGCATTTCAGGCTTTTGTGTGCAAGCTCCCGTGCCGAAATATATAACTTGAGTGGTTGGTAGTCACAACAAAGCTCGTTCTGGAGTTGCATAGCTTCTAGAGTGAGACATATGCACAGTGTGTAAAAATGGGTCCCTTTATGAGTTCCTGGTCTAGTGGACTCATAAAAATAATTAATAGGGCATCCACCATGCTGTACCTCTCTGCTTGGTCTGTGAGACATGCCAGCTCTTGCAGTTTTGTCAAGCTGGGTGGGATCTAGGGGTTTTCCGTAAGCCCCAGCTCAGAAACTGTGTAGGCGTTTCCAGTCTCATTTAGAGAAAAAAACCACACCTGACCCTTATACATCTGTGCTTGAAGGTGGCTCAGGTGAACTTGAAGATTCAGAGTATTCGAAGTATTTCCCTCTCTCTTCCCTGTGGGCAGTAGCAGAAAGGGTGAGGAGAGACTTTCTGTAATAGGTGGCACAAAGTCCACTCACTGCGGCATCCTATGCCCTTTCCTCTCTGCAAGTGGCACTCCCCTTCTAAATGGCTCCTTCTATCATGAGTGGCACCAGTTCAACCAGATAGGAGAATGGTGTGCTGTGGAAAATGGGGTTCTGCTATGGGACCAAGTGTTTTTATGGGAAAAAAAAAGCAACCTGTTAAGTGCCCTACCTAGCCACAGAAAGCGACGTACAATTCTGCCTTTCATAGAATCATAGAATTGTTTGGGTTGGAAGGGACCTTTTAAAGGTCATCTAGTCCAACCCCCCTGCGATGAGCAGGGACATCTTCAACTAGATCATGTTGCTCAGAGCCCCATCCAACCTGGCCTTGAATGTTTCCAGGGATGGGACATCTACCACCTCTCTGGGCAACCCATGCCAGTGTTTCACCACCCTCAGCGTTAACAATGTCTTCCTTACACCTAGTCTGAATCTCCCCTCTTTTAGTTTAAAACCATTACCCCTTCTCCTATCGCAATAGGCCCTACTAAAAAGTCTGTCCTCATCTTTCTTATAAGCCCCCTTTATGAACTGAAAGGCTGCAATAAGGTTTCCCTGGAGCCTTTTCTTCTCCAGGCTGGACAACCCCAACTCTCTCAACCTTTCCTCATGGGAGAGGTGTTCCCATCCCTCTGATCATTTTTGTGGCCTCCTCTGGACCCGCTCTAACAGTCCATATCTTTCTTGTGCTGAGGACTCCAGAGCTGGATGCAGTACTGCAGGTTTGCCAACACCGTGGAGGGAGTAACTCCCCATGTCATCATGTTGGCCTTTTTCTTGTGAAGTTTATTGTGTTGGGTGTTACACAGGATCTTCTCTTCTCTGGGCAACAGCATTTTAAATGTAATCACGTTAAAGAGCAGAACAGCATTTTGTTCTTCTGAAGGCAGGAGAAATCTGCTGTATGCCGCGCCGTAGCATCTCCGATACGCAGTGAGCATGCCACCAGCAGTCACGGGAGGCTACTAAACCTACCCTTTCTTACAGTTATTCAGTTGTCCTCCAAATCTAATGTTATGTTTTCACATTTTACATGGTCCAAGAGCTTCTTCAAGAGCTTTATAAAATTCCAAGGAGAAAGTGCCTGCGGTGTAAAATTAGAAACAGGAAATGACCAATTCAATCATTTGGCTTTCGACCAAGAGCCACCTCCACTGGGGGTGACGTTCAGCTTTCCCAGTGACCAGAGAAGGCAGACAGGGCAAAGCAGATCGTTTGCGTTGACCCACTACTCTGAGTGACTAGGAGCACAGGCTGAAATGGCAGTTTGCTCATTTTATAGATATATGTGTTACTTAATCCGTGTAAATTAATAGTAGCATCTTAATATGGTGAGGCCACACCTTGAATACTGTGTCCAGTTCTGGGCCCTGCACTTCAAGAAAGATGTTGAGGTGTTGGAATGAGTCCAGAGGAGGGCGACCAAGCTGGTGAAGGGTCTGGAGGGTCTGACCTACGAGGAACGGCTGAGGGAGCTGGGGTTGTTTAGCCTGGAGAAGAGGAGGCTCAGAGGTGACCTTATTGCAGTCTACAACTACCTGAAGGCAGGTTGTAGTGAAGTGGGAGTCGACCTCTTCTCCCAGGCAACTAGCGATAGGACAAGAGGACACAGCCTCAAGCTTCGCCAGGGGAGGGGCAGGTTGGACATTAGGAAGAATTTCTTTTCAGAAAGGGTCATTAGCCATTGGAAGGGGCTGCCCAGGGAGGTGGTGGAGTCACCATCTCTGGATGTGTTTAAGAAAAGCCTGGACATGGCACTTAGTGCCATGGTCTAGTTGACATGGTGGTGTCAGGGCAATGGTTGGACTCGATGATCCCAGAGGTCTCTTCCAACCTGGTTGATTCTGTGACTCTGTAATATATTTTCTATGTTGCACTGAGTAACAGTGGAGAACAGAAACATATGGATGACAGGCAAAACAAAAGAAATTTGCAAATAAGGGGGAGAAATTTGAAGTGGCTTGTAAGAGACAGTGACTTTTGTCCTTCTAAAGGAAAGAAGGGTGGCTTTTAAAGTTGTGAGTTTGGAGGTTTGTTCTCTGTTCTTTACACTGAAACTGTGAGTCTTATTTGGACCACAAAACTCCTGAGGAAACAGTGAAACGCTACCACAAGAATAAAGATAATAAAAACTGAATGGCAGAGAGGGAAAGAACATATTTTATAGACTTTGTTTCATATAAATGAGTGACTAAAACTTGGAAAAGATAACTTGTGTAGCATTCCGTCTCTTCAGTTCACAATGAACATCCTCAAGCTCTCCATAATTCTTTTAGATAGCTTAGGACACATCCAAGTTAAACATGTAGATATTTCTAACGTGGAAATATTTTAAGAGTTCAATGCAAGTAAGAGGAATCAGGAAGCTGAACTGGGAAGATACCCAGATTTGCAGCTTGTGAGAGAGGGCAGGGGAGAGGCAAATGGCTTGGAAGGAGGCATGTGAGACCACAAACACTTTCTGTGCTTGATCCAGTACTGGAAGGGAAGTATCCCTGACCCCTTTTTGTCAGGTAACTGGGTTTCTCAGCTGTAGGGTGGAAAAGCTTCTGAGTGAGTGGGAGCAGTCTTTGGGAATCACTAGTATTGGGTAGCCCGAGAATATTGAACAACGTCCATGTATTTTTCCTGTTGAGGAGAGTGATTTCATCTGGCCGTTCCTCAGTTTGTTAAGCCAGTCAGTGTTTTCTCTGCAGTTGCCTTTATTGTTTTATCTGGGGATTTGTTTGATGTTGCAGAGATATAAGGTACCACTGGGGAAGGGAAAGTATGAAACAGTTACCTAACCTTTTCAAAAATAGCTCTGTTTTATCAGGCTTTTGTTTTAGAACTGGAGGTTTGATGAGGTGTGAATGTGCCGTTCTGGAAGGGACCCGGAGCCCCAATATTTTGGTGGCAAATGGTAAAGGCCAGGGCCCTGGGCTTGGGTGTTATGGGGGATCTGTTGCCTTTTATGTGCACAATTGCAAATATCATCAGGAAGAAAACAGAGCCATGAGTCAATCAGCAAAATTAACTACGTGACCAGCAGCAAAACTCACAGAGTTCCCCCTGCCCTTCCCTGTTACGTGAGTTTCCATGTTTTGGGGAGGAAAGGAAAAAGAATAGCTAATTATTGAATGGTTCATTCTGCAGCAGAGAATGGAAATGAAGTCTATATGAGAGTTTGGCACTGGGAGAACAGAGGATGCAAAGGCAGCTGAAAAGCAACTCTGGAGTTTGGTTTATTTTGATTCAAAACCTGTGAGAAGTGGATACTGTCATTTGTGTCATTATTTTTGTTGTTTGCAGGAGAAAAATAGGTTAAGGCCAGAGAGCTCCGAGTTGTCCTGCACTGAGGGCCTGGGCAGTCTCACAGGAGCAGGGCTTACCCTCGCTGTCTCCTCTCTGTCACCCACAGCTGCTCTTTCACACCACTCTGCTCCCTCTGCTCCCTTTTCTGGAGGGAAAGGGAAGCTGCTGGAGAATCCTCAAGGGACATCGGACCTTCTTTCTTCATGCTTGGAGAACAGGGGGGAAAAGACATGAGACTGCTTTTCTCATTCTTTCCACAGTCCCAAAGAGAGAGAGGCAGGTGGGAGTCTTCACCCTTCTCTCCTTCAGCGTAGGGTGGAAGTTGGGAGCACAACCTGTGCCTCTGACTTGCTGGTGAGCACTGTTCACAGTGCTTAGAGGAGATTTCCCCCATTATCCCTGTGGAGAGTGCTGGCGACAAGGGGAGCCCAGCTACGGCTCCCACTGGGTGGTGGTCCTGGCTCCAGTGCCAGCTGAGCACCAGTGGAGGAGTGCTGCACAGGAACCAGTCTGCATGTGGCCAGGTAGGCATGCAGGGAACCCAGTCCCCAAGTTAACTGCTGTTCATGCACTTCAATTCACATATTCAACAGTCCTGAAAAGTACAGAAACAGCCTCAGTTCCAAGCTGTCCCTTTTTGTGTCAGGTAATTTAATTTCTTCCTGGAGGGACCAACGTTCAGATGATGAAAAGCCTTTGTCTTTCCATGGGGCTGTGTGAGATGGCAGCAGATGAAATCTCCCAGAATCAAAGAAAACATGACCACCAACTAGGTCCAAGTTACCATCCTTTGGATTTCCGTGCAGACTGCAGCTGTCCTGCTGGTGCCCTTTCCAAAATCAAAGCCCTCCACTCTGACAGCCAGTTAGCAGGACTACAGCTGCCTCTTGGAGAGGAGTGAAACAAGCTGGCACGACTTATCTTGCGTTCTCTCAATGGAAAGTTACGTTTTCCTTGTGTGACAGCATCCACTTGGGATACTAAAATAACTTTCCAGTGCCTAATTAAGCTTCCACTTCCTTATTGGGAATAGATGATGGTGCAGAAAGACTGAGATCTGCCCAATGCAAATAAGTGGGTAGTCAGGGGATACGAACCAAGAATCCTGACTCCTAGGTCCCCCCAGGCTAATATCAGGCAACCCCAGTTCGCCTGGATGTAGGAACAGACACCTTTGGTGAACTGACATTTATTCAGGGATTAAGGCCCCAGCCTAAGGGAAGCTAACTGAAATGCTTTAAATCTTCTTTTGTCAGTAGTAGCCTTCCTAAAAAAAAAAAAAAAAAATTAAAAATCCTCCTCACAATTGTTTCTATAACTTCTGTCTCAGATTTTAACATTTTTTTAATCAAACAAGTAATTTAAAAAAATTCCTTTCCTTTTCTTTTTGATGCAGTCACCTGTCCTGGGAATAGAAGAGGGGCAGGAAAAGCATGACAGTATTCCAGGAAAAAAAAGTTTTCTTTCCAGAGACTGTGGAAAAAAATTCTGCAAAGTCTGTAGCAATTCTTTTCTATGGTTCTAGTCAACGTACAGGAGATGACAACGAAGTTCAGCCCTACCTTCTGAATTTACACTTGTACTCTGATGAGTCAAGTGGTTTAAAATAGTCGTTCCCTCCTCTGGCTTACCGTCCTCACTTCCATTCTTGTGCTGTCTTTATTTGCCATTTTCAGGAACCGTGCAATGACTTTGTTTAATTGACCAGAACAATCATTGTCTGCAACAGAACCTGTAACGGAGAACTCCCCTCTGGTTTTGTCTGTGAATAGAATGAAGAGACCAAATAAATAATCTGGGACTTGCTGTTGGTCCCTGTCAGCTCTGTGTTGTCATTCATGATACATGCAGTGGTTGCATCCATACTTATTCTGTGGGTATATGAATATGAGTAGCACTCCACGTGTAGTCTTCAAAAAGTTAATTTTTCAGTCATATTTATCTATCTGTAAAAAAGCTTTTATGTATAACTCTTCTGTCACATACCTGGCTTTTACAGAAATATTTCTTCACTGAAGTTAATGGAGTTACTCTTGGTATGTATTAGGATATATTGGGATCCCCTAGTTCAAGTGGCCCTGAAATACCAATTTTGTGGAGCCAACCAGGTGATCACACAGTTCTATCAAGGCTACAAGTGGCTTCTTAAATTGTAAGTCATGAGACTCCTGAACTGAACCTTGGAGGAAGGTTCATTTTAGAGGTGTGGAACTAGCTATATTTGTGGGTAGAAAAGATAAGCATGGGGATATGTGACCTTGCAAAAACAGCATTTAAGTTAGATAAAATCACTCAAACCAGGCCTTCCTGCTCAAGGAATTTGGTCTTTTCTCTCTCTTAAAAAAAAATTAAAAAAATTTCAAAGCTATGTTAACAGAGGCCCTGACTAGAAATGCATTGCAGGATGCTAATTCATCAAAATAGGAATGGTGGGTTTTTGTTTGGTTTGTTTTGTTTTTTTTTTTTTAAATTTTAGCATTTTAAAGCTTGTCCTTTAAATTATTATTTTTCAACAATTTAAATTAATAATTTAAAATAATAATTTAAATTTAATGAATTATTATTAAAAATTCTGTCCTTTCTACCAAATGCACTAATGCCCTAAATAAAATTAAATATGGGATGGGGTATTTGTTCTGGCTACTGATTTATTATTCTGTGCTTCAGTGAGCTTGGTTTCTTACTGACTTAAGAAATTCAGCTGTCAAAAGCTAAGAAATTTGTATACTTTTGTAAAGATGAACTGTATATCAAATAGCAAGGAAGCTCGATCACTTTGTTGAACAAGATCTTAATTTCTCCTAAGTGGTTTCCTTGAGTTGGGTGTCACTTTGGAGGCACCAAAGTTTGGAGGCAACATCTTGCAAGGAGATGTTTCCAGTGTATTACAACAGACAGGAATTAGGTGGTAATAAAATGAAACCTTACAAATAAGTCCTGTATTTCCTATGCAATGCTATTGGTAACAAATCAGTACTGAATACACACTAACTGTTTTTAGAGGACTGATTTTCTACTGGTTAGGATGTAGGGCTAAAAGCTAGGAAATCAGGGGTCATACCCTAGGCACAGTGATTTTGTCAGGAAGTTGCCATTGGTTTTTAGGATTTACACCCCAGTATTTATTTGCTTGACACCTTGTTGCTGAACTTTTTGGAGGCTAGGAGAGAGTCTGGAGCTGCGGGATCTAATTCTGATACCAGCATCCTGGGCAACAGATGCCAAGGGGAAGTGAGGTGTCTTAAAACTTTCTCCCTTTCTGGTGCATCAAGCACAGGCTGATGTGATCTGACAGGCTGTGTCAGACTGGGATTTACAGCTCTGCAGCCTTTTCTGGAGGTCAACATCTGTGGTGTTCCTTCCCAAA
This sequence comes from Nyctibius grandis, assembly GCF_013368605.1. Taxonomy (NCBI): domain Eukaryota; kingdom Metazoa; phylum Chordata; class Aves; order Nyctibiiformes; family Nyctibiidae; genus Nyctibius; species Nyctibius grandis. Next base: position 4,769,550 of record NC_090664.1, read on the forward strand.
ACAGAGGCAAAATTACCTTTTTTCCTCTCTTTTTTTTTTTTTTTTTTTTTTTTAGAGTGTTTGTTTTAAATAGAGCAGGAGCTTCAGCTGGTCCCACACTCTTACCCTTTCATATAGACCACTAGTGGTTGGGTCTTTTACCAGAAGCCTCCCACCATGAACATCTCCCACTTTGCTGGAAACGGCCCAGCTTGCCTGGCTATCAGCTGTTCTGGGAAGGGCACTCTCCAGCCCGCCTGGCAGTTATCCAGCTGGGCAGGACAGGGTTCAGATCCATAGGGAAGGAGAGGGAGAAGGGGAAAATAGGAAGAAGAGTGAGTGTGACTCTATAGTTTAGTGGGTAGGACATGCCTCTGGGGAGGTGGGCAACTGATCTATCACTGCACCTTGAATCAAGCAGGTTGGAAGAGACCTCAGGGGTCATCGAGTCCAACCATTGCCCTGACACCACCATGGCAACTAGATCATGGCACTAAGTGCCATGTCCAGTCTTTTCTTAAACATCTCCAGAGACGGTGACTCCACCACCTCCCTGGGCAGCCCATTCCAATGTCTAATGACCCTTGCTGAGAAGAAATTCTTCCTAATGTCCAACCTGAAGCTCCCCTGGCGAAGCTTGAGGCTGTGTCCTCTTGTCCTATCACTAGTTGCCTGGGAGACGAGGCCGACTCCCACTTCACTACAACCTCCCTTCAGGTAGTTGTAGACTGCAATAAGGTGACCTCTAAGCCTCCTCTTCTCCAGGCTAAACAACCCCAGCTCCCTCAGCCGTTCCTCATAGGTCAGACCCTCGAATTTGCTTTGTTTGCAAGAGAAGAAGCTGTCCCAGTCCAGGTACCGCAGGAAGCCTCGGGGTGTGTTAGAAGTGTGGCCCAGCACAGCCCTGGTCCAACAGAGCACGGGGGTGTGGGTACAGCCCTGACTCCTGAGCGGTATCACTGATCCAGTGCATCGTGTTTCGCTGCGACTGGAGACCCGTCTTCATCTGGGGCCTCAAACGGCAGAAATAAGAGCAGGCATCTGCTCAAATCAAAAAGAGAGAGAGTACTTTTCACCAGTGAGACCTGCTGTGACGAATTTTACAAACGTATGCCAGGATAGGGTTTGTGGTCTGGGTAGCTCAAAGGTAGGCCCAGCCAGAAAGTGCAGTAAAGTTAGTGTGGAAGAAAAATCAGGGAAATGTAGGACTTGTAACCACAATAGTGTTTGCTTTCTTTTGGCTGCTTTCATGGGCTCTACTTAAGACTTTCTCTTCGATTTTTGTGTGTGTTAGTGCCTGCAGAGGCTGAATGGAAACTATTTGGGTGCAACTGTGACTGGGGAGGAAAGGGTTACCTCAGGTTGAAAAAAAAAAAATGTTTCTTCTTATTGTATCCTGCTGTATTAAAAATATCTTTGAATTCTTCTGGTTTCTTATTGTCTGTTTAGATCATACACAGCACCCATTGTATGTTCTAACCAGTCTTAATTCTTTGCAAATGTTCAGCCCTAAAACTGCCTGTGTTTCCAGTCCCACTGTCATAAAAGTAATTGACTTCATAGGGTTATTATGCATTTGCCTAATTATTGATATTTCTCTCCACTGTATGATGCTAATTTAACTTTTACTTTTTCCATATTGGATTTATTCCTGATTTTCTTGTATACTTTTTTTTGTTTTGTCCTGGCAATACGTTGGCTTGGGCTCCAAGTATCAAATTTAACTGTGACAGGGTCCCTATTGAATTCCAAAGTTATTTTCCATTCTTTATTTTCCTCAGTATTGACATGGGACACAGTTCCAATAAACAGTTCGTATAGCATAGTATCTCTGACAACAGACGCATTTCTGCAAGCTGGGTTTTGGGGTTTTTTCCATCTCTGCTTATATTCCCATATGCAAAAACTGTATTTGTGGGATATTTAGTAATATATCTCCCATAAATGAAATTTTGCCTGAGTTTATTGCTCACTGTTCTATTGCACAATTGTTCTTTATTAAAAAAACTCCTCCTAGTTTTTTAAATAACATTCTGTGCACCTCACCTTCAGTTGGTTTTACTGTGTGACCTTGCATAATGAAACCCCTCCAGTACCTCAGATAAATAGCAATGTGCAACTGCTCAACTTCCAGAAGGGTGTTGGGAGATTTAATGCACTAGCTTTGGGATATGCAAACAGCCCTGCTTAGCTCAAAGATAAGATGGCTCAAATAATTCAAAGATAAGGAAATACGAAAGAAAGGTTCTTACTAGCGACACAGGGTTGTGAATAAAACAGTGGATGTTGGGGTTTGTTTTTAAATCTGCTACGTACAAAATTTCACTTGGAGAAAATTACTGAGCTGTTTTGTCTGTTTGCAAAAATACACGTGAATATTATAGTCGTATGAACTATATATGTATATACGGATGTACTTGACATGCTTGGTAGCCATTGCTAAGGTTTACACTGGTTGTAAAATGAACGTTATTCAGGAGCTTGTGAATTCTGTGTCCAGTCTCACAGAGGTAAAATCGAGTATTGCACATTTAAATTTTGTATTTTGAAGGTGTAAGCAGGGCTTAACTGATGCAAGAGCCCTGAGTTGGACCTCTGCACAGGGACTGGGTAGAAAGTAGTAAGTATCTGGAGCTGGAGTCAGCAATATCTTCTGAATGATGTCACCTTCTCAGTGAATATGATCACTTATGTCCTTTACTTGCTGCTTTTGAACAAGGGGAAAAATCCCTAGTAAAAATACAAGTCTGTTCATGAACGATTCATAAATAGAGAAGGGAGGTAATATCTTATTAAATAAAGGACACCAAATAATTTGCTCCATCCAGATTTTTCCAGCAACATGGTTAACTCAGTCGAATTGCATTTCCTGACATTTAATGAGTAATTTCTGGTATATACATTTAACCAGGAAAAACAGGAAATTCACCTCTATGGAGAAAGCCAACAAAAGACCTGCGTGTTGTGACAAAGTTAAAACTGCAGTAAGAACTTTACATATTCATTTCCTGGTTTCTTGTTATATTAATTATGCATCCTTTGCCTGCCATTAATTGAAGCCCAAGGCTTTCACAACAGGTGTGTGAAGTTAGGCTTATGTCCTTGTCAGACAGACACTCAATTAAATAGGCTGATTTTTCAGAAATACTGGATACACTTCAGCTCCCTTTTGCCGAAAAGCTGCACTTTCAAAAATCACATCATAGGTATTGAATTTAAATTCCCGGATGGCAGCTGGTTTTAAACACTGGGACTGCAAAAAAAAAAAAAAAGGTTAGGTGAGGTTACTTTGTGAGAGCAGAATGTGCTGCTTTTCTGCAGTTTATTAATGCATCTGTGGTCAACCTGGTAGCAGAACTTGTCTTTGTGCGTGGCTACCATTGCGTGCTTCGGAGATGGGGGCAACAATAAGGGCAAGAAGCTAGGCAAGAATAAAATAATTTCTTCCCTTGCTGGTTTTTGTATCTAAGTGCTCTCAGGCAGCGATGAGTGTGTACTGTGTAGCATATGGGCTATAGCCCCTCCAAAAGGAGGTTTGCTTATTGGTTTTGATTTTAGTGTACAACGTTGTGAAAACATTTTTCATCCACCTGGTCCCTGGGCTTCAGGGCAATGAGCTACATGTGGGACATCAGACGGGTCATCACCAAATCCCCATGAAACACCTCCCAGATTGTTTTCTCAGGGTGTTCTCTGTGCGTAGTAGCTTTGTGAGCTGTAAAATCAGTGGTCCCCAATGGGAAGAATGATTTGTGACTCTTTCTGTACAACTACAAAGGACTTTCATTATGTGAAGGGCTGGTGTTACCTGCTAGTGTTGCTGCGTGCTTCTGGCATCAAAGGCCGGAATATTACCAGGCAGACAATGAGGAATCTGTACCCATGAATGTGTCTGTGAAATAGAGAGAAGAGGTCAAAAAACACATCCTCAGCCCTTAATAGCTAAAAAAGTGCTCTGATTTGCTGATAGTGTTCATGAGGCAGACACTGAACAGCCCTTGGTACTGGCTGCAGCACAGCTTGCTTGGTAAAGTATGGTGGATTTAGTGCGCTCAGGAAATGGTACAAATACCAAGAGATTTAAGGAAAACAAAGAGCTATAATAAACAAAATGATTAAACTAAGTGGTACAAGTTCAAACGGGTCTCAGCAGTTCCTATTTCAGGGTGGAACTGCGAAGATTTTTAAGCATTGGAAGAGTGAAGTCCTCAACCAGCCTCTCGATGCAGGTATTGGGGCAAGGAAGCAAAGTTGTCTTTCTACCAGTCTTGGTAAACTTGTGATAGGAATTATTTAACAGAGATGGAGTGATCCTGGATTTTTTTTTTTTTTTTTTAATGTGTTGCTATTCCTTAAAGGATGCTGAAATGAAACTTGGGCACTTCCTGCTTGTTAAATTGTCAAATTGTATTGATATTTTAAGAGTTGCCTTGGCTGGTCTTACCAAGAGCCAAAAAGATACGTGTCTCCATAAAGCATAACTTGTGAAGCCTCTTAGCATTCCTCTGAGGAATGGCCAAAGATTGTGGTAGCAAAGGACAGGTCACTCCTTGGTGATGCTGGGAAACCTCTCAGGTTCTTGGCTGCACAACTTGCCCCATTGGGCAGAGATGGTCATCTCAGCAGTTGTATGGCCAAGTCACGTGGAGAGGAGCTGCTGAGATGTTTTGGCTTTCCTTGTTAGTCGGTGACACTGTTTGTTTTTTGTGTTTGTCCAGGCACTTTCACTTCACAGGTCTCCTGCTTCTGCAGGGAGCCAGCACATGAGTGGTTTTGCGTTGTAGGTGTTGGGGGCAGCTGTGTGAATTACGGTGCTAATAAAAGGAGACTTCTGTATCCTTGTGGGAAGTTGCATGGTTGCTTGTGATTTCAGGAGACTGAATGTGATGATCCACCCATTCTCTGCCCATCACATACATACTTCTAAATTAGAAAAGCATTCGTACCTGTTCAACAAGTCAAAGAATGGGGTGAAGATTTTCCTTGAACAACTACAAAAAATCTCACTATTGTTTCTCTTTCTAAAAAAGTCAGTACACCTCGGTTTTGTCAAATGAAAGTAAAGCATCGTATATTTTTTTTTAAAGTTAGAAGGCAGACATGTGAGAATTAATAAAATGAGATTCAGTAAAAGAAAGATGATAAGTGGTTTATAACTATAGAAAAAACCCGGACATTTCATCTGTAGAAAATGAGTAGATTATGCATCTGGAATGGAAAAAAGTGAGTATCATCTTTACATAAACTAATGTGGTACATTTGAGTCGTCCACACAAGACTTGATTAAACTGGTTAGATTTCCCCGAAGAACCATAACTCCATACATTGAGTTGTATACGTGGGAATATCACTTGTACTGCAATCTTCCATAGTCCTTGGCTGCAATTTATTAATTTTGGAGTAGCACAATTCTTTTAAAAGGACACATAGCAGAAAAAACAGTAGAGTATGAACTAGAATGACAGGTTTGAAGGTAAGAACTAGAAAAGTGATGAGAACCAGTCAAGGCTCAGTGCAGAAAACAGAAGTCTGGGAGAAGAAGACATGCAAACACCTCCTCAAACAGGAATGTGTTGGGGGGATTAGGACTCAGTTGTTCCTTATCTTCCAGTAACAAGAGTAGAAGACATCAATCAATGCTTGGTCAGGGATGCTGTAGGGGTAACAAACCGAATTCACGCCACTTTCCATGGCTTCAGCAGAGCTGTCCCCACTATTCTTACCAATGAGTTTGGTGCTGTGAGCACAGGAGCAGGGAAAGGGTAGGGAGGTGCAGAGGAGCTAGAGCTGGGGATTTTCAGCGGTGGTGGGCAGGGAGATTCGCATATGCCAAATCAGTCAGGTTTAAAATGCTCTCCCTACATCTATCAGTGGTCCCTTCTGTCCCAGGTGACCCCTCTGTAAGACATGCCTTCTGTTCTAATACATATAAAAAGTCTCCTAAAATATGATGATGGAGAGGTGTGGTTGTCCATAGACAAAGTCTCTTCTGCAAGCAGTCCGAGGCAGGGTTATTACTGCGTTTTTAGCATTAAGCGTTGTGGACTCAAGTTAAATCTTCCAACTGCGTATGCCACAACTGGGATGAGATGATCTCTCTTTCCTCCTTCTGTTCCTTTGTTCTCCTTCTCTTTGTTTCAATAAAAGCTACTGCAGCATACGCATATCAAAAACCTGAAAGTTGTCTGGCACTTCAGATCAAGGGATGGATTCAAATTCACTGCCTCAGGATATGTGTCAAGTCACGGCGCTTATCTCGCTCTTATATTACTGACTTTCTGGTTTTCACTTGGGGTAGCTTTCTGCTCGCTCTTATTGGTGTTCAAACCACGAGCAAGACAAGTCAGTGGAGGATAGCACCTCCATGCTGAAATTGGGCAGGGTTCCCTCTTTCCTTTGAGCTGCAAGGAGAGGAAAAAAGGAGATGGGGAGCCCTGGGAGGTACGAGTGAAATTGGCCTGATGTCTGCCTGGTAGCAGTAGTCCATTATTACTATAAATGTTATTATTTCTCTTTGCAATTATAAATAAGAGGTACTGTAGATTCCTTTAAGTGACTACTGAAACCAACAATAATACGAAAAGCCCAGGCTGGTGTGTGAGGGAGCATGCTGATGCCAATGTTTTCCCAAGAGTTAATATTTCTGCCTAAATGTAAATGCATTATGTGGCTTCCAGTATTTATTCCTGCTGTCCACAGAATTATATTTTTAGCCTCTTTCTCCGGAGTTACTTTGATAAGTTTTCAGAGCCCATTTGGAAAATAGAACAAAATAGAATAATGTAGGATACATCTAAATCCAGCAGACGTTTAGAAACAGAAATTAATGCTCTGAAAATCCTTCTACTAACCCAGCAGAACATGTTGGCTAACAAAATATTTAATCAGACATATTGCATGCAGAGGGGATATGCGTGTCTGTGTTTACACTGTGTGATTCAGGTCTGGTTAGAAGCAGTGGGTAGGCAGCTGGTTTTGACATAGTCTGCATTTTTTTATATATATACATATATATGTGTGTGTGTAGGCTTTGGAAGATTCCACCTGTATCTGCTCGTAGGTCTAGGAAATTATTTTTTCGAAGTGGGTTTATTTTTAACGTGCTTATATGCTTATACGTATAAATTAGTAGGAAGTATTAAAAAGAAAAAAAAATTAAAATTATGAGGAAATGAGGTTTCATGAGATGTTGCAATACTGCTCTGTCTGCTGGGTTTGGAGGGCAAATTGACACAGCACTATGCCCCAGGCTCCAAAAGTGATTTTGAAAGCTGCAAGTATCCCTGCCTGTATGGATCTGCCAGAACTAAGGACAGAAGTACTGGTTTTGAGGTCTGAAGCCAGGTAGCGAAACCCTAGCTCCACCCTCAGGTGCCTGTCCCTGATGTAGGGACCCTGCTGGTGTCTCTGCGTGACTGTGTGTTGTGCTGTGTTGGCGGAGCAGCTCATCTGGAGGTGGCTCGAAGGTCTGAGTGTAGCACTTGTTTGCACAGTGTAGATGTGCACTTCAGCTCTGGTGGAACAAGTACTGTGGCGGTACCGATGCCACATTGGGCTTTAGGGTTGTTGCGAGGTCTGCCCTGGAAGCAAGGAGTCAACTTCTACTTTACCCATGAAATGTACAGTGCACACTCTCACAACATCGTGTTGGCACGAGTCCAGAGGAGGGTGACCAAACTGGTGAAGGGTCTGGAGGGTCTGACCTACGAGGAACGGCTGAGGGAGCTGGGGTTGTTTAGCCTGGAGAAGAGGAGGCTCAGAGGTGACCTTATTGCAGTCTACAACTACCTGAAGGCAGGTTGTAGTGAAGTGGGAGTCGGCCTCTTCTCCCAGGCAACTAGTGATAGGACAAGAGGACACAGCCTCAAGCTTCACCAGGGGAGGTTCAGGTTGGACATTAGGAAGAATTTCTTTTCAGAAAGGGTCATTAGACATTGGAAGGGGCTGCCCAGGGAGGTGGTGGAGTCACCATCTCTGGATGTGTTTAAGAAAAGCCTGGACATGGCACTTAGTGCCATGGTCTAGTTGCCATGGTGGTGTCAGGGCAATGGTTGGACTCGATGATCCCAGAGGGCTCTTCCAACCTGGTTGATTCTGTGATACTTTTTGCATGCTTAGTGAAGATACGGTGGGTTCAAACGTAGATCAGTTAGTAATTTGAGGTGTAAAATGAAACACATGAAATGAAACACAGCACATTCTGGAAAATGAGCAAAGAGTTAAAAGTCTGGAGTGAGAAGTCAGGGGACTTCTGACCCTGCCGTGATCTCTCTGTGAGACCTTGCACAACTCCTGTTACCTTTCTGCCTCTGTTTCTCGATTTATAAATCATTTCCTGCTCTGTGTCATATGAACCAGTTCGTGCTTGGGCAGTTTTGAACATTAAACACTCTTAAAAAGGCTAAGTAGTATTATATAATAATACCTTTTTCCCTGGTGTGATGGAGCCTGCGTCTGTTCTCTGACTTGACGGCAGGAAGGAAGGCTCACTGAACGAAGTACATGAGGGATTGATTAAGAAAAAGAAGCGGGTGAAGGAGGGAGGAGAAAGGCAGTTTATGGGGAGAGGCAAGCAGTGGAGAAATGTCAATTAATTGGCACATCTTAACGCAGTGGAAAGCCGAATCTGACCTTAAGTAAGGTAACATGAGGCTTGTATACAGCAGGAAATCCTGAAAGCAGTTTATTTCAGGAGTTATCCTGAGGCTTGGGTAACAGAGAAGCAGCAGGAGGAAGCAGATCCCAGGATGTTGAGGTTTATCAACCACTGACCTAACTAGCTGCTGGTACAAAAATGGACCAGAACCACCACGTGGAAGATGCTCTTTAAAGCAAATGTGCGTCTCCCCTGGCAGGTCACACAGCTCTGAGTTTTACCAAATCTCACAGCTGAACAACAGCTGGGGATGCAAGCAGACGCTTGTATGTGCAGGCTGGCCCTAGGAGCTGTGTTAGACACTAACACGCGAAGGCTTTGTGCTAGGAACCTTCCTCAAGAGATTTTCTCATGTCAGAAAAAGGGTAAGCTTCTGTTCAGCATATTTTAGAAGAAAATATGATCTCTGTTAATGTAGGAATTGCAAAAATCGTTTAAATATAATAAATAAGAAGCGATATTGAGGCAAATTTTCATTCTTTCAGTTTAAAACCGTGGGAATGGGTGTTCAGAAATATGTGACCAGGGCTAGCAGTGTAAGCTGTGTATATCTAGGATAGGGAGGGCGGGGGGGCATGGGGAGAGATGCATGCACGCTTCCTATACGTGAAAATGCAAGTTTAAGATCTGTGGCTGGGGGTGGAAGGGGTTACAACAAGATACCGACCTAGCGTACGTAACTGGGAGAGCTGGGAATCGCTTTGAAGGTCAGGACTGAAAGGTTGAACCTGATGCCATGAAAAAAGGGCAGACAGTGAAGGTATCTGAAGAGAGTGATTGTATTTAGGGTAACAGGGAAAGAAGGTAATGTTTCCAGTTCTGTTTTACATGGACGTCACCCAGGCGAGAGAGGAGGAAGTTGTGGCTGTCAGAAGAGAAATTGCTGAAGGTCTGAATAGGTGAATGGGCACGACGAGATCAGATTTTAGTATTAGGGAAGGAGTAATGAGAAGATACAAGATACAGTAAACACACTCACACGTTACAGGCCCTGTGGAAAAGGGAACAGCGGGGAACCTTTCATATATTTAAGTGGGGGTTTGCTAAATTTTGGGTTGATGGTGAGATGACAAAGACAGGAAAGCATGATGGCTCTGGAAGATAAGGAAACTTATTGGGACATTTTATGGTTGTTGGAATAGATGAAACTTGAGATTACTCGAGGTAGCCACTGGTTTACTATGTCTTGCTTCAGGAAATGACCAACAAGAGGAAATAGCCAGGTCTAAGTAAATATAGCAAATGAAAGCATGAGGGAAAATGAGGAAAAAAAACCCCTTCAGGTCTAAATGTAACGTGTGAGAAGCTATTTTGGAGGAAGAAAGTTTAATCTGACCCTAACCCAAACCATCTGTGCCTGTCTTCCACTAACTTATCTCTGATCAGAGAGTACTATCACAACACTAAAATTTGGGATCTGAATCAAAAGTTCAATTAATGCTGACTTCACATTCTATGTAATCACTTAAATTCCAGTTTTTTATCTTCACCTGTATATACATCCTCCCTTCCCCCTCTGCAAACCCAATCTGTGTGTGCATACCTGGCGGATTTCCATCCATGGGGTTCAAATAAATTTTGGCTTGTTTTGCTTTCCTTGCTGTTACTAGACACCAGTGAGGCAGAGTTTCTTAAAGGTCAGCTCTGGCTGCTCTTCAGCGTCAAGAAAGGGGAGGAAATTATACATCTTCAGCCCAGACTCAATAGTGACAGTGGCGGCCCAGTCTGGGTAGAGTGACACCACTTATACACTGGAGTAGAAAACTGGTTGCTGTAGCAATGAGGAAGAAGTTGACTTTCCACTTTCAGGCGATGTTTTGCAGTTACAAACTTGTAGTGGGCTAGCATAGTTTCCCTGAGCAGATACTACCAGCCTGTTAAAAGCTGATCACGTGGGAGATCTGGTGCCCCCCTAGACCTCATGGGACTGCAAAGAGACACTATTTCTAGCTCCGACTCTGTATGGCTTATCTGGCTAGGGCAAAAGAGCTTCTCTGGGCCAGAGTCTTAGAGTTCCTGAACACCCCAGCCACCACCCTCAGGGGCCATCTAAGGTTCTGGGTGTACAGAACTCCTTGCCTAATGGTGCCATGCTAAATGAGAAAGATACTTATTGCAGGAGTGCTGCTGTAGCCAAATAAACTCTTAACAACAACCATTATACTCTTAGTGCATTGAAGCACTACAGGCCTCTGGAATGCTCATGGCTCCAGAAAGCTCCTAGTCCCATCTTCTTCCTGGGTGAGTTTATGAAGCTGGATAGGGTCACCTTGCTCTTCTGTCTCCTGCTTGTCCCACTGGCTTGGGAATAGCCAAACAGTAGCTGTTGAAAGCAGCAACACATGCTGAGGTAGTCTCTGCCAAGCACTGCTTTCACGAGTGTTGGCCTCCTCCCTAGTCATACTGGCATTTCCTCTGTGGAAAACCATTTCTCTCCAGGATTCAGAAGCATAATCATTCAAAGTTGATAGCTACAGACTGCTGCCTCAATAGGTTCTCAGTCATAGTCCTTCACCAGAGTGTCAAGCAGCTTTTCTGGGCAGATTTGTCCTCTGGCACATAATTTCATACGTTTATGTTTCTGTTATGTTTGGATGTGTTCAGTAGAACATGAGGCAGGTTTGCCAGTTTAACACAGACATAGCTTGCCCTGTCACACCACCTTCTGGGGGCATATCAGCAGGGAGGTGCAGATAGAGCAGTGAAAGGGACTCCAAGTTGCATTTTATTCCCAGTTCTTGCTGCTGACCCTGTTGCAAGACTAAAAAATCACTTTAGTTTCCACTGCCACTCTACGCGTTTGCCTTCCTCACCCGTTGTGCCTGTCATGCCTTATGTAATGTGTACGACATCCTGCATTGCAACTGATCCTAGCACCTTGGCTGGGATTTCCAAGTCCCTGTGACACTACTGCAGATAATAGTCTTCTCTGTCACTGATCCTTAAAATTGCTAACAGGCTAAGTACGAGCATGTGTGAGAGAAGAGTGTTGTGCAACTAGATGCATGGCCTCTCCCATACCTTATACCCCAAGGCTTACATGTAGGGGTACTTACGTGTCCTTCACGTCCACATTTTTTGGTAGTGCTATCATTGCCTAATACTGAGTAGAGGCTATAGGATGTTTGTAAATATACTGCTTACTTAGAGCGAGCTTAGAGGAGGAAATAAGAGAGAGACATATAAAGCCCTAGTGATCACAGAATCACAGAATGTTAGGGATTGGAAGGGACCTTGAAAGATCATCTAGTCCAATCCCCTGCTGGAGCAGGATTGCCTAGACCATATCACACAGGAACACGTCCAGGCGGGTTTTGAATGTCTCCAGAGAAGGAGACTCCACAACCTCTCTGGGCAGCCTGTTCCAGTGTTCAGTTACCCTCACCATAAAGAAGTTTTTCCTCATATTTATGTGGAACCTCCTGTGTTCCAGCTTGCACCCATTGTCCCTTGTCCTGTCAAGGGATGTCACTGAGAAGAGCCTGGCTCCATCCTCATGACACTTGCCCTTTACATATTTATAAACATTAATGAGGTCACCCCTCAGTCTCCTCTTCTCCAAGCTAAAGAGACCCAGCTCCCTCAGCCTCTCCTCATAAGGGAGATGTTCCACTCCCTTAATCATCTTCGTGGCTCTGCGCTGGACTCTCTCTAGCAGTTCCCTGTCCTTCTTGAAGTGAGGGGCCCAGAACTGGACACAATATTCCAGATGCGGCCTCACCAGGGCAGAGTAGAGGGGGAGGAGAAACTCTCTCTCACTTGATTTTCAAGTGAAATGAAGAAAATGTAGGAAGAACCTGGAAGCCATGCTCTCTTGCCTACACTACCTTCCTGTGTCATCATCTGCTCCCAAGGCATCAGTTCGCCTCGCTGTTTCATGTACCTTTCCTGCCACATGCCCTTGTGACAGCCCCATTTAAAGTCTGTCCCTTGAAATTTGATGGAAGGAGAAGAGCTGTAACTCTAGAATGGCTAGCTCTTTCTTACTGCACCTTTGTCTCTGAAAGGCAGGAAACATTCTTAAATTGTGGTGTGTTTTCCCTATCTTATTTTGAAGGAGGTAAAACAATCTCTTAGTGTAATTCGCTTTAATAGAGTCTTGTTTCATCCTACTCACTTCTCTCTGCTTGCTTACTTCAGCCAAATGCAAGGCGCTTGGTTTTGGTAAGGTTGAACAACATATTTGCAAGCAACTTGCAGATAGTGAGATCTCCCTCTAGTGCCTTCCTGATTAACGTGTCATCATCTCATGTTACTGTCTTTTTTGTTTTCCTTTGCTTTATAAGAGTGAGGGATTTTAATGTTTATGAAAGATGCTGGTTTACTTAACTTCAGAGGGATGAACCAAGCACGGTTCTTGAAGAGGCCACTGTGTAAGAATGAAAACCTGGCCTTACAGAGGGGCAATAGTTTGAGATCAAAAGCTCCCTCTAGCCATCACTTGTACCCTTCTCCAGCTGTAATAAGAGTAGTAGCTTCAGAGTGCAAATTTCTAGCAGAGAGAGCATAGTATGTTTTGCACATTTGTCCAAGCCTAATCTTTTCCACATCTCTCTGCTTCTATTTTCTGGGCATGTGGGTTGGGTTTAACTGCGCACTTTTTTTATGCATCTTTTCAGCCCTTCAGAAGGGGTTCCAGCACTTAGGAAGCTTTTGGTGCCGAAATAGTCTAGCAGCTACAGTAATCGAATGCATGGAGCATCAGGAATGGTTTTTAGAACTGTTTGCTTGATTCAAAGTCCAAGGAAATCAATTGGAAGATTTAATTGATGTTTATTCAGGCGCTTTGACAATGGACTTTTTTTTTTCGCCACCATTTCCCCTTCTGTCAGTTCTGCCTGGAACACAGGGTCTGTTGCAGGCCCCACATAACATCAACTGCAATAAATAATTGGAGAAACTATTCACAATTCACACATGAGAATGTGCCCTCATTTTACAGCCCATCTATCAAACATAAACATACTCCAGCTCGGGTATGGATGCAGACCAGGAAGATTTATGATCCCAACTCCTTGAACACAGTTTTAATAAGTGCTACTACAAATATTGCAATAGTATAATACATTTTAATGTGTTTGAATGCAGTCCTTGGAGGTCTGTGGGCATTTAAAAAACCCAGCCCGAATAACTAAAGCCAATGTTTTAATAAAGCAGCTAAAAAACATTGAACTGAGAGCATCTAAGAGCACTGAACTCAGCATTCATACAGGAATGGTTTGTTGGTTTCGGGTTCTAGAGAAGCTGTTCACAGGTGGACAGATTTGTACAGAGGTTGAAGCTGTTCCAGCCACATGCAACATGGAAGTTTTGGCAGAAATAATGTGGGTCTCCTTTATCATTTGCTGCATTTGCGTGTAAAGTTCTGTTGAGTAAAGCAGGTACAAACAGATGGAGGGGACCTCTGTTGCTATAAAGAGATGGAGTTTGTTGGGTTTTTTATAATGAACTGGTGAAACAGAGAACACAAATGCGAGGATTAGCAAAGACTATTTTTAGGAGTTGTGGAGGAAGAGCTCCTAGGACTTCGTGAACTACCATGGTCCTCGCAGCTGAGCACCACTCACTAACCAGTGTGCTGCGGCGGGGCTTGAAATGCTGCCGTCCAAGCCTGCCATGCAGCTGGCAGTAGCTTTGCCTTGTCTATGTGGCATTGAGTGGAACCTTGGTGTATTGGGTTTATGTGGCAAGGTAGAGGAGATAGAGAAGTCAGGGGTGAAGTTGAGCCTGGGAAGAAGGGAATGGTGAGGGAAAGATGTTTTTAGATACGGTTTTATTTCTCATTATCCTACTTTGATTTGATTGGCAATAAATTAAATTAATTTCCCCAAGTCCAATCTCTTTTGCCTGTGATGGTAATTGCTGAGTGATCTCCCTGTCCTTATCTCAACCCACGAGCCTTCCATTGTATTTTCTCCACCTGTTCTGTTGAGGAGGTGGAGTGATAGAGTGGCCTGGTGGGCACCTGGCAGTCAGCCAAGGTCAACCCACCATAGTGCACTTCAGCCCTAGGGTAAAACTTTCACAGCTCATTTGTGACTTTAACCTTTCTGAGAGTTATTTGCCTACCTCACTTTGTGGGAAGATGTTCAGGTCGTAGATAAAACCCTGGCAATTGTCTTTTTCCTTTGAGATTTCGTATTTTGAGTAGTGAGAGAGTAAGGAAAGTGCCGTTCTTGTCGGTTTATACATTGGTGCCAAAATTGGTAGGTACATTCAGATTGTGTAAATAAGGGGATTTAAACCACAGACATTAATTTGGTTGTGGTGATGCCAGAGACGAAAGAAAGGCTTTTGGTTCCCTCTGCATGAACTTTGCAGAGACATAGCAAGCATGCAGGATTTCATCAGCATTCCTTACCATTACACCAAGGGATATTTGCTACTACCGTGTTTATGGTGAGGTCTTCTTGGAAAGAAGTCCTGAATTGTTTTGTGTTCTTGACCATATTTTTCTTTGCACCTCAATTGCTCTTTTCCTCCTTTGGCCTTCATCCTTGATACCTTTCTTGAAAGTGATGGCAGCCCTCTCAGCCTTTGTCTTGCTCCTTCCAGTCATCATCATCTTCTGTAGGCCCTCCATGCCCCTAATCAACTGCTTAGTCTTTGCAAAACTGGTGCAGTGAGTGCAGAAAGCTGCCAGACTATTGTCTGTTCAGTTAAAGACTCTCAACATTTTGATGCAAGCTCAGTGTGACGAGACAGGCCCTTGCGTGTGTCCAAACGTGGATCTGAGAGATCAGCAGGCAGAGAGAGGCTGGAGACAAATTCCCTGGCTAGGAGGGCCCCCTGTCCAGAGGGCTTGGAGGTAAAAGACCGTCTTTAAGTAGCAAGGATTTCAAACCACATGGGATGTATCAGCTAAAACCTACGCTTTGACTTACGCTTGAAAACGAACGGGTAGCCCATGCATTTTAAGGTCATGCTTTCCTCACTGCTAAGGGTCACACAAGGCAAATGCACGCTGACATAGCGCACCCTGAAACAATTAGCTATAGCCACACTAATTGCATTCCCGTACTGTGAGAGATGCAATCCCGTAAATTGGGCCCCACAATTTAAAAATGATGTGAAGGAGGGCCCAAGGAGGGCACCAAAGCTGGTGAAGGGGCTGGCAGGCACGTCCGCTGAGGAGCGGCTGAGGACTCTGGGTTTGTGTAGTTTGGAGGGAAGGAGGCTGAGGCGCGACCTCACTGCTCTCTGCAGCTTCCTGAGGAGGGGAAGGGGAGAGGGAGGTGCTGATCTCTTCTCCCTGGTCCCCAGCGCCAGGACGCGTGGCAATGGCTCTAAGCTGCGTCCGTCAGCAGAGCTTCAGACTTGCCAGGAGGAAACATTTCTTTACCAAGAGGGTGGTCAGACTGTGGAACAGGCTTCCTGGGGAGGTGCTCGATGCCCCACGCCTGTCAGTGTTGAAGAGGCATTTGGACAATGCCCTTGATGCCATGCTTGAACTTTGGTGAGCCCTGAAGTGCTCAGGCAGTTGGACTAGATGATCCTTGTAGGTCCCTTCCAGCCAAACTATTCTGCTCTGCTCTGCTCTGCTCTTCTTCCTGAAGCAGGATGTGCTCTTCAACTAAATGGTTGTAAATCTTTTTAAGGTGAGCAGTAGCTGTTCAGTTCCCTGTGGATTTATTTTCCTCCTTGTACTCATTTTTAGAAATGCCTGAGCCGTTCCCCTCGGAAAAACAGACTAAAACACAAGAGCCTGAGAACAACAGTACTCCTTGAGTCCATGTGGTCCAATCCTCTGTCTGCAAAGTGGCCAACCATCTATGTCTCCAAGAGAGCACAGGAGCAGTGCAAGTTTTCTTGTGTGAGGGTCGTGGGGGTGCTCAAGGACACATGACACAAAGGTTACAAGTGGAAACAGGATTTGCTTTTGTTTTTCTGAATCTGTTTCAGAGCCGATGCTCACAAGCATTAACACAACACACATGTGTAGCCAGGAGCAGGCTGATGCGTTCTTGAGTGTAGCTTGAAAGAACATCCCTTGCCATCCGGCAAAGAAAAGCCACAGAGCTACAGAAAGTAGCAGCAGGAATAGAGGCCAAGCAGTCCCTGCTTCCTGAAGGGTGAGAACGTGATGAATGAGGATCAGGACCAACCACACACAAAAGAAGGGTGTGGTACCGTGGGCTATTTTCCAAAGCAGGACACGTAGCGATGACAATCACACCTTTTGCCTTCCCAGACTCGCTCCGTCGCTGTGCTGCTTGGGCAGCGATGCATGAAAAGCGCTCTCGTGCCTGCCCGGCGCTTGTATTGCACGTGGGGAGAGCTGCAAAGGGGCAGCTCGGGATGGTGCAGCGAGCCTGGAGCCCTGCTGAGCACGGGCTGCTTTGCACAGGGAAGAACCCCTGGGGCGATGGAGCCAAGGGAAGAGCAGAGCTCGCTTGTGTTCCAAACCTGCACTGGGCAAGAGCCCGAGAGAGCCAGGGCACGAGTGGGGCCTTGGAGGGGCAAGAGCAGCAGGCAAGAACCTGGCCAAAAGGGCCCAGGGGAGCCCTGACAAGGGGCTGTGCTCAGTGCTACAGAGGACAAGAAGCAACCCCCGGGGGCCACCCTGGGGCCCACCTGGGAGTCTAGAGAGCTTCCTTCCCCCGGATACGGGGCACGAGGGCCACGAGGGCCACCAGGAGCAGCAGGCACCTGGCCAAAAGGGCCCAAAGGAGCCCTGGCAAGGGGCCGTGCTCAGTGCTGCAGAGGAAGGCAAAAACCCCCAGGGATACTTGGCTAGGCCACCATGGGGGAAAAAAAAGCCTTCCTCCCCCAGCTGCAGGACACGAGAGGCCATCTTCGTGGTGCACGAGCAGCAGGTGGTAACCCAGGCAAAAGGGAGCAGAGGAGCCCTGACACTGAAGTGGTCATGCTCAATGCTGCAGAGGAAGGCAAAAAAAACCCGGGGACCAGTGCCAATGTGCCCCGGGGGAAAATTCCTTCCTGACCCCAGCGCTGGCGATCGGCTACTCCATGAGCATGTGAGCGAGACCTGCCTCCTCGTCCCACAGCCTGGTCACGCCTCCCAGGGGTGCCCAAGCCCTATTCTCCCTCAACCTCAAGCCATCTCAAGGCCTTCCGGGAGTGGTAAAAGGCCCCTGGCCTGATCAGCCTTTGGGGCAAGAATCCTCCCCGTGCCTGGCAGGGCACCAGTGGGTGCTCCAAAGCACTGGGACCCCTGGCAACATCTCTGCATCCCTTTTCTTACAGCTGCTGCCCCTGGCTCCATGGGGGATGAGGACGGCGAGCTCTGCAGTGCTCCTCAAGAAGGCATTCCCTTGCTCTGGCCACTGCTGTCCAGCTGAAAAAGCCTGATAGCCTCGGGCACCTCCAGGGGTTGGTGGTTCTTCTCATCTCCTGAGGGGCTCGCATCTGATCTCCAAAGGCTGAAGCAGGATTTCCATCCATCAGATGGGCTTTGAACGTGGCCCTGCCACAAGCTGGCCTTGCAGCAGCGAACCTCCAGCAGCATCATCCCCCCCTCTGGTCTTCCTCCCTCAGCCCCCGCCAAGTAATACCACCAAATCCTCAAGGGCTTCCTCTTCTCAGATGTGTTCAGGCTGCCGCCGGGGCAGCTCTGGCAGCAGGACACGGGAGGATGCCCCCTTTTATAGTGGCCCGGGGCATTGTGACTGCTGCGTTGCCGGGTGGTGGCATTGTGACATGGGGGTGACAGGGCCCCCCGTGTGCAACCCCACCTGCTGCCCCTTCACCCAGCATCCCTCAGAGGAAGGCCTTTGGTGATGAACTGTAGTTATGTCCCTTCAAATGAGGCTTTTGAGTGATACGATTGTAAACTCTCACATCCCGACTTTCCCTCTGAGCTCCACCACACCTTAGGAAACGTGTGGTGTTGAAAAGGAGGTGCTAAAATTTGGTTCCTGTTAGGCAGACTAAACCACTCTAAATCACTTTTACAGGACTTTGAAGAGACTCAGTTAATGTTATTCTGCCCCTTAGTTGAAAGCATGAATACGCAGAAGTTGGTCAAACTGGCAGTAACCTCTCTTCATGTGTCAGGGAACACCAGAGGGCTATAAAGTGGTGCTGTGTCGAAAATTCAGTTCTAGCAGAAATTACATGGGTATAGCCAGCAACAGTGGTGAGACTGGACACTGACCAAAATATTAGAAAAACAAGTGACCACAAACCACAGAGAGTTCTCAGACCCACAGCACACCAAAACGCACTCCAAAGCAGAATGTATTAAAGTCATACTTTCTTGGATACGAATAAAGTGCATGACTATTTTGAAGGACTTTCAGTACATGTAGTGCTTTACAGAGGATCAGGCCAAACAAGCCCACACTGGGTTTGCCTGAACACATCCTGATGATGTAGACTCTTCTCTCCCTGCAATATCACTGAGTGGTTTAGCAAAGACACCAAGTGAACGGAGCAGAGAGGCTCCACAGAAGTCAGTCAGGTCTGGAGAAGCACGAGAGGTGATAAGTAGGAAAGGACGCTCTGGTGCTACCCTTATTTGTCCTTACTTGGTAAGAACATGGTTCTGCGACTAGCTACATGTTTTCTCTGGTGCTACAGGGGTGTTGGTGTGAACCAGCTGCTCAGCAGTGTAAATCTCCTGCACTGCTGCCTTTATGGACAAGTATCACTTTCCTGTCCAGAGTGAAACATTTGATAAAAGCAGCCCTCTGCCATGGCTTCTTCTCCTCACTGCTCCTCTTTATGAGAACTAGGCTGTCTTCATTTTCTCTTTACTCATGACGTGTCTGCTTGCCTCAGAGAGCTCTCCCAGTGCCATATCAGCACTGGTGAGGCCGCACCTTGAATACTGTGTCCAGTTCTGGGCCCTGCACTTCAAGAAAGATGTTGAGGTGTTGGAGCGAGTGCAGAGGAGGGCGACCAAGCTGATGAAGGGTCTGGAGGGTCTGACCTACGAGGAACGGCTGAGGGAGCTGGGGGTGTTTAGCCTGGAGAAGAGGAGGCTCAGAGGTGACCTTATTGCAGTCTACAACTACCTGAAGGGAGGTTGTAGTGGAGTGGGAGTCGGCCTCTTCTCCCAGGCAACTAGCGATAGGACAAGAGGACACAGCCTCAAGCTTCTCCAGGGGAGGTTCAGGTTGGACATTAGGAAGAATTTCTTCTCAGCAAGGGTCATTAGCCATTGGAATGGGCTGCCCAGGGAGGTGGTGGAGTCACCATCTCTGGATGTGTTTAAGAAAAGACTGGACATGGCACTTAGTGCCATGGTCTAGTTGACAGGGTGGTGTCAGGGCTATGGTTGGACTTGATGATCCCAGAGGTCTCTTCCAACCTGGTTGATTCTGTGATTCTGTGATATGATACGCTGCACCGCTGGCCGCTGGTTGCAGCGGGGTTCTGAACCACGCTGTCGTCATGGCTCTACATGTAGGATCTCAGCCTCTTGCATGCTCTCGGGGCCCCTGGGGTGTTTTCAGTTGCTGTGGTCTGAAGTAGCAGCTGTGGCTTCCAAATTTGGAGTGAGGATATTGGAATCGTGTGTGTGCGCCTGCCTGGAGCGAAAGGCTTTGCTCTGTACACTGCTGAACGCGGTGCTGCCTGGCTCCTCGTAAACTGGCATGGAGCAGCGCAACTCCCTTCCCTTGGACAGGTGCCTTACTGGGAATGAGCAATGGTAAAGATTTCTATACTGAACAAACTATTGCTAAGTGTGCATATTCCAAATAGGTCTGGAGCAGTGCCAAACGTGGTCCAGCTTACCTGAAACACAAAATGCCTGTTTCCAAGGGAGAGGGTTTAGATTGCAGTATTGAAAAGCTTCTTTTGATGTATGCTGCTCTGGGGTTGGGGGAAGGAGAGACATTTTTAAAAGGCATTGTCGGAGGCTTTTTTGAAAGAAGCCTCAAACCTATTTGTGTCATAGGGGTGGGATGATAGAGAACTTTGTGGGTATGGCCTTGCCTGTATTGGCATGTTAACCACTGAAAAAATCCAGCTCAGCATGGAGTGTGTGATAGGAGGCACAGAAATCACTGGTTCTATGGCTTGTATTTAGTGGATCATCCCAGCTCAATGACCGTAACATGCTTTCCTGTCCTGTAAGTGTTAATTCTGAAGCTATGTCTTGTGGCCACAGAGTTTTGCTAAGGATTCTCGACAGTAAGTCGTGGGCTACCCCATTGCCTTGCTCATAATGTTGCTGCATCACAGCCCCGTTGCCATTGCTATGCTTGTATTGCTGTTTCAGTCAAGAATCTCCATGTTCAGGGTTTTATACAGCTGAGGAACAATTAGCTCTGAAATTAATCACAGCAGACAAAACTCAGGGAATGAATTTTTATTTTTTCTTATTATTTTGGTAACACGTTTAATAGAATCGTCTGCAGCCTTGTAGTTAAGCAAGGATTTCTCTGCTTATCCCAGTTTTTTACTCTGGGCGGTGTCTGCAGAAGAAGGATGATTAAGTGATAGAAACTGGGAAAGGAATATCTTAGTTTGGGTGTGCTGAAAAAGTTCTTCCAAGTGTAGGCACTGGGCCAAGCGATATTGCATGAGTTTTGATTTCAAGGCTCTGTGTCTGCCTAGGATAAGTGAAAGGCATGTCTAAAGCACTTCTAAATAAATAAATGTCATTTAGGTATGCAGTTGCCACCCTCAAAAACTTTCCAGTGCTTCTCTTTGCAATTAGATGTTATCTAAACTTCCCTGCACTTAATATAGAGAATACTTAAGCAACCTGTGAATAATGAAGTATCGTTATTTAGTTACCTCAGGCAATTGAAAAGATTTTAGAGGTGGCTGCAGAGTACAATGGCTGCTATATCTTAATGAAATAACTTGTCATTATTACAAGCCTTTTCTGACGTCAAGGAGCAGATACTTCCACTCCTGAGCATATAATGTCAGGAGTTTCAAAAATGAATCGTAAGACTGATTGTAAAATAGATTTTAAAAAGTATATAATTTCATTTCTTCGTGTTGAATACTGTGTTTGGAGCCCTTAGATACCACATTTTGAGGACATTTCTGCACCAACCAGTGCTAGAATTTTTTTCTTTTAGAATGAAAACTGAGATCCTCATGTAACCAGATGACTTCAGGAGTCAGGGCTTTCAGGAAGACCTCACCCATCTCAGTTATCACTCAATGGTCAGTAGCACTCAGGACCTCAAAGTCCTATAAGTCCATGAGAAGCATTTCAGCAGGCCTGTGAGGTAGGTAAGTCCATCAGCCTCATCTGTGGACTGATGGCATGAGATGAGGGCGGTCATGAGTGATCTAAAGGCTTTCTCCTCTCTATCGCTGCTCTGTGGGTGAGGAGTGTTTCAGTGAGGGATGGACATGTGTTTACAGCAACACCAGTCACCCAGCATAGGCACAGCAGATACACCATGAGGCGTACTGGGTTTTCCATGAAAGGATGAAGAAGAGCCTGGGCATGGAGGGAGGCAGCAAGTGCTCCCCACCTGTCAGCACAGATGCAGGCTTTTAGAGTTTGTCAAATGGCTGCTCAGCTCCCGTCGTTTAGACTGGACTATGTCGTCCCTTCCATGTTCTAGGTTGTAAAACCGCATCGGAAACACAGACATTTTTCCCCTCAGCATGGCAATTGATAGTGGAAACCACTGATTTATTGTCTCATCTTCTCTCATCACTACAAGATGGTTTGATTATTAGGGGCTGCAACAGTTAGTCTTCCTAAATCTCCATAGCCTGTAAAAATCTCAGTGTTCCTACTGGCTTGGAACTGGCAAGTCATCTAACTTGACAAAATGCTTGCAGCAAAGGTTTTCTCAAGTGAAATAAGCCTGGTTTCATATTTGTGAAATGAAAGGGGGCGTGTGTTGTGAAACTAAATGATTAGCAATGGCAAAGACGTTCATGAGTACATTCGTCTCTTTACCTGGTAGGTGCCTGACAATGGCTGCAGTACTTACTAATTTCCCTTTTGATTCTGACCTTGTCTGATGGGTGGAAGTTGTTTCACCAGTATCTCTCGTATACCCTACTTCTCTGACTCACTGGGCATGCTTCTTGTCATTGTGAGTGTCACCAGAAGATAGCTGACTGATCTTTTTGAGTGTGGCTGCATTGTGGGTGCCCAACCAAAGTTGCCTTAAAAGCTGTTGGTAAGAAAAGAATGTGTGCTGCTCCTTGTAATTTGTTAAGGGGGTTGGTATGTCCGCTTCCTCCCTGAAGGTCCATACAGGAGGTCCATGGGGAGGACAGAGTGTGCATTTGGGCTGATGAACAAAAAAAAAAAGGGCAGGCAAGGCTTTACCCAGAAAGCAGGAGTAGGGATTATTAGAAGCATGGACTTTCCTTCGGTGCCTATAGTTTGGCTAACCCTTTAGAGCTCCCCATCAAAAGCCAAAGATACATTGAGGCAAGTTTCATGGGGAATATATCAATGAAACGTTGAGCTTTCAGAGCTTTGAAAAATAAATTGAGGGCTTATAAATTACGCAGAATGAATTATAGTATGCTGGAAATGTCAGGAAACCACACTGCTTTCATTAGGTTTTTGTATAGGATCCTCAAGTTTTCCCAATCAACAGCTAGCCTTCAGAACCATTTTACTACCTACATATAAATTCTGGATTGCTTTTATGCAATTCAGGTCTGGAAACAACTTAAAATATCTAGGAGAAAAACTGTTGAAAAATGTGGATTTTTTTGAAAAATGAATTGTCAATACTTGTTTCCAGCCTGTCCCATGTGCTCCTAAATTTGGGATTTCTGTCTCAACACAGTCGAAGTGGGACTGCTGTAAATTTGCACTGTAGTAGAACCATAACAGCCAAATTACAAGGGCGAGTTGAGGCACCTTCAGATTTTTGGAATCCACAGCCCAAACTCAGCCTATGGGGCTCCCTTGAAGATAAAAGTCAGAAAAGTTTGAGAAAAGGGTTTGGTTTTAACTCAATTTTCTGAAACCTACTCAGCCTGAGATACTTGACACCACACAGCTTAGGGGTATCTCATACTCTGCTTGTGCTCAAACACTTGACAACGCACAAAAGTTGCCAGGAGAGAGTTCCAGCACTGATGTGTTTGTTCCCAAGTCCAACTGCTTGGGTAGGGCTGTGGATATCTCTTTGGGGAAGTTGCATCAAGGTGATGGATTGAGACACAGAGATTAGGCAAAACAGGATGCTTGAAACCTAGCCTAGTAAAGGCCAGACAGGATTTGAACTTTAAACAAATGGTTCTCATTTTCTCTTAGTAACTTGAATTTACACAGAATCTGGATAGAGTCAGAAAGATCTTCCTAAAATATTCTTCCTTTTGGCAGGGTGCTGTCTTCTGAACCTTGTTTTCTTCTTTACATCTTCAGAAACATGATCTGGGAGGGATGACTTGTAACCGAAATTCCCCACTGCTGGTGTTAATAACAAAAAGCCCGATGTGTAGCCTCTCCAACTCCCACCCGCCTCTGACAGGATCGGGCCCTAACACGGCTTAGAGACAGATGTTCTAGGAAGTCTCAAGTTGCTTAATATTATTTGTTCACACATCCCAGCTGATGCTAAATCTTGTTAGGGAGATGTTAAATGTCTGAAGACGACAGAGGCACAATCCATTCCCAGAATGAGTCACTGGGACGGGAGAGCCGAGTCCAACTATTACCACCCGCCAGGGCTTCCGAGACTTCCCCCCGTTACTCCCCCTTTTCCATTTCAATGGAGATATTAATTCCATTCCCATGAATTGGAATTTGGACACAATCCCTGATTTTCTTATGACATATTAATAGCAAAATTGGAAAGGCACAGGATTAAAAAAAAATCTGGTGCATGATCATAAATGTATAATAAGAACAAAAATCTCCGTTTTTCTTAAAGGGAGGGAGCTATTCTTCTTCTAACTAAAAACTCTTCTAAAAATATATGGCAGTTCCTTGCATACAAAGAAGTGGTTCTGTGTGGGGAGCTCAAAACACTTTCCGAACCCTATGTACCTTCCCTGAGGAAAGGGTACCGAATTTGTTTGTTCTCCTCATTTCACAGATGGGGAAGCAGAAGCACAGAAGTGAAGAGACTTGCCCCTTCTCAGCTGTGGTCAGGCATCAATCCAAGCACTCCTGATTTCCAGGCTCTGCTTTAACCCGTCAAGTAGACTCTGGTTCTTCCTTCTCCTCCTCCTTGGCGGTGTCCCTTAGTGGTTTTGCCACCTCCCTCCATGCAACCTCTTTCTTAGGTTTAAAATGGGGCCAAATGTCTATCCAGTGCTGTGCATAAGGGAGCAGCACACCATACAGCTTGCCGGTGTAGAAAGTAAACACGAAAACGCTGTTGTCCCAGACCTCAGCCTTACTCACACATGGTGCGCAGCCCCACCGAAACCCATTTAATGTGTTTAATATGCATCATCCATGACTTATAGGTTGGATGCAGGAAAAGAAAAACAACACATCACTGTAAAACAAACTATGATTTCAGAGAGTTGCTGAAAACGAAAAGCAGGAACAGGCACCAGGGATCTTTCAACAAATGTAATTTAAAGAGCTCACTTTGAGCTCTCTGGGCACTTTGACAAGCATTTAGTGGGATTCAAGCAACTACTGAGTAGTAACGGGCAGCTGTCTGTGCAGCATGGCTGTGGTGGAGTGGAAGGGAGCAGGACACCGGGAGGGAGAAGTGGGAGTGACAGGAGGGAGCTGAGCTGAGCAATGTGTGCGGGGGTCCTGCGTGAACCCCCGCCCGGAGCGCGTATGGACGCCTGTCGTGACTTTCACAAGTCAGGGAGTGAACACCCTCCTTGGTAATGAGTCTGATAGTAAACCTGCCATCGCCGAGCCGAACAGCACGCTGTTTCCAAGGCTGGGGAGGACCCCAAGGGAAGGGCTGCAGCTCCAGGTGGCTGAAGTACAGGAGAAAGTGAGGAGGGGGGAGGCAGGACTGGGCTGACGGGAGGGAGCAGCTTGGCAACCGTTGAGGTTTGCCCAGAGCTGCAAAATTTCTCTCGGCTGCTCATTCCTTGCAGGAAAACTGCTCCTTGCTGCCTGCCAGAAGGGATTTCTTCCTGACAGCCAGCGGTGGGCTGCGCCAGCCCCCCGGGCAGCCATTTGCAGCTTCACTAGAATGACTTGTGTGCACCAGGGACACCTTTGTGAAGACTGTCCTACCCACACCTTTATTTGCCACCTCTGCAGAGACAGTGGTTATGCCGGGCCAGGCTTCCTTCACCTTCTTATGCTTCCCAGCACCTCACAGCACCAACAGGGGAGATCCTTCCCTTCCTTTGCGAAGCTCTGCACAGCTTGTGTTTCCACCTACCTCCACACATAGTCCTGAAAATCAGGCATTGAATACAAGTCCAGTTGTCTTTGATGGCTCTTTCACAGAATCACAGAGGTCAGAAGGGGCATCTGGAGGTTGCCTAGTCCAACCCCTCTGCTCAAAGCAGGGTCATTTACAGTGAGTGGCTCAGGGCTGTGCTTCATCTTGGTTTTGAATATCTCCAAGAGTGGAGACTCCACAACTTCCCTGGGAAATCTGTCCCAGTGTTCAACCACCCTCCATTTCTCAGGTGCTCCCAGGTACCTCTCTATGCACTGTTGTGGGTTTTGCTGGGACTGGGTACTTTGATGGCATAGGGGCCCTCCTTCTTTATGTCTCGATAGTCAATATCCCCTTAACCCCCATCTCCTCTCTGGCAAATCTGGGTTGTGCATTTTAGGCCCACTTGTGGCTAGAAATGGACGTCCCTGAATATTAATACAGTACATCAATTATTCGTCTGCGATTGTGATACGTGTGTGTGATACATGCATGATTTTTGTTTTATTTTTGTCTTCCTATAGAGATTTTACGTGACACACTCAGACACCAGTGGCTTTTGGCTGGTTGTACTCTATTTCCCCACCTGCTTTTAATGTTTCTGTGTCATAAAGAAACTTGAAGTTTTTGTAAAAGGTTATTCATGTCTCATAACAGTTCAAACTTAGGAGAAAATGCTCTCCTTCATTATCTAAGTAATAAGAGAATCAGATGGCATTTGATTAAGTGATAATCGAGCTCCTGAGCAAGTAAACTTTGACAAAAAAGAGATTAAATGGTTTGTGCCACTGGCTGAATAAGACCATTTCCTAGTAAACTGAAGCTCTCCTTCCTGTTTCTGTTGCATTGAGAAACAGGCTCAGCGGTGTAAATCTTGCTGTGGAGTTAAGCTGCCCCATGGTTGGCTCCATCTGGCACAAACACCAGCGCATCCCTCCAGCCATTGGTCTGGAGCAGCTTCCCTTTGCTATCTCTCCAAGGCAGGAAACACCCCCACGCACCGGCTTGGCTCCCTGAGTTATTTCCCGGGACAGGGATCCTTCCCACCCGTCAGGAGGAGATACATATTTTAGGAACGAGTTGGGAGTGCCAAAAACCACCCACTCAGCCAGCTGGCAGAACCTGGTTACTGGCCTCGTTGCCTCCAAGCCCCATTTGGGTTTGTTTCCTTTGAGTTTGGAGCAGCGGGGGGCAGGCGGGCGGTTTTAACCTTTTGGGCCAGCACAGCAATCTGCTGATGACACGTGGTCTCCTGGGGTATGGGCCAGCCGAGGTCACTGCCTTGCAAGAAAACCAAGCAGCTCATGAGTTTTGAGCGTGATTTCCATGAACAAAACCCATGCTTGGCTCGGTCAGAGTTTGACTCCATCTCTGACAGGCCGGGCCCAGAGGCCTAACCTCTTTGCATTTTAAAATAAACACCCATGGGTGATGGAAATTAAGATGTGGGGCACCAAGCATGCCAGGCAGGAGAGATCTTCCTGGGCTCATGTTTCCAGTACAGACACAGGGCGGGTGGAAGTTAGTCTCAGCCAGATCAGAGGCTCTGTGCTTGTGTCCAAGAGATGACTTAGTTTTTAGCCCTTGTTTTTGACCCTCTGATTAAAAGAAGGAGCCAGATCCTTTTGAGAACCTGCTGAGTAGATGAGCAGTATTAAATGACACAGAGAAAGAGATGAAAGTGGCCCAAAGACTGTGTTCGAAACTTGGTGTGAGCTTGGGCCAGGCCAGCACTACAGGGAGAGCAGCCTTGAGGGAACCACGCAGCCAATGTGCCGCTTGTGTTGTGATGAGGATGGCCAAACTCAAAACATTTTGAGGGGCGTTAGCAGGAGAACCGTGGGTTACATGCACAGGATCATTTAGTACCTAAGCTAGGCAGAGGACACTTGGAGTGATTAACCAGACTTAGGGAAATGCATTAACTGAACCCCCTGCCTGTGAAAACAGGTACAGACATGGCCCTCCTGGGTATGTAGTTTAATTCAGGGAGAGAATACATGCCATGGGAATTCCATGCATGTATGTGCATACATCAAGCTATTTAAAGAGACATGACAGATTTTCAACATGTGCAACATACTGCATGTTGAATAGCATTAAAATGTCATCTTCAGAAAATAATGCTTGTGTGGGACATTCTGAAAATACATTCATCATGTTTATGGCCATGTATTAGGTTGAATGTGTTATATATTTTTCCTGCTTAGGACATGAGGTAATCAACACCAGATTTGTAAGTTTTCCATTGCTTGATTCAATTAAATAATCATCAGAATATATTGATTTTATATATACAAGGTTTGCAGTAACTTTTCTTGCATTGGCTAAGAAATAAGCTCTGCGATTATTCTTTGAATTAAAAATCCAAGGATGCACCAAGATAGTTTATGCACAAAATCAGTGAATTAAATTCAATTTAGCTTCATAAATGAAACACATAGAACCACTCCCATTCAATTTGTAAGCCAAAATCTCCTCGCATATGGAATTTTAATGGTGGATAAATTCAGGTAGTGAATAAATCTTTTTAAAAGCGTAAAATGTGGCAGAAAAAAAGGGAAAAAGAAAAAAAAAATGAAGTAATGGCTATGAATTATTGCTTTGTTACTGCACCTGCATTATCATGTTTAGTAATGTTACCTTTGTTATTAAGGTGCTCTACTCCAGTAATCTATCAAGTAATACTTAAATCAAGTAATCAAGTGGAGGATGCAGGTTGTTTGAGGACGTATCTTTCATTTACTGTAAAAGAGTAAATCAGCTCTGAAATTATTTCTATTCATTGCTAAGTTGCCTTTGGTTTCAGCTTGAAGAAGGAAGGGGACAATTAGTGATAGACTAAAGAAGAAAAATCATGAATATTCAGAGGCCTAGAAAGCGTGACCTCCTGAGGAAAGACTGAAAGATTTGGGTTTGTTTATTCTAAAGAGGAGAAGACTTAGAGAGAAAGGTGGTCACAGCCTTCGAGTACATTAAAAGTTACTCCAGAAGAGGATGGAAATAAATAGCTGTGTCCTCTCCGGATAGAGCAAGAAGCGATGGGCTGATGCTGAGGCAAGGACAGTTTGGTTACGACTTGGGAGGAGGTGCCAATGCTCATCTCTGGGATGGAGAAGGCAGAATTACGTGTTTTAGAGACAGGTTAGAACATGTCAGGGGTGATATAGATATTTCTTGTTCCTACTTTAATTGTGATCCTTCTGGTTGGAATAGGCGATCTCATAAAATCCTGTTCTCAAAAAAATATTCCTCGTTTTGAAATCCTTATTTTCTAAGATCCTGATTCTTTGTAGTGAAGTAGGAGGTGAATGTACCCATATAAATTCTTACCTGTATGTTGTGCAGTGTTATGCTGTGAAGTCACGTATTTTAAGGTTTTTGGCCATGAACGTACTCCAGACACAAACAGAAAAACTAGAAATGTGAGCTATAAGGCTCTATTAATCATAGGCATTCAGGTACTGTTAAGTATTGACTAAAGCAGGTTAAGACTGAGTACACAGAACAGAACTGGAAGGGGCAGAAGTCTGTTCTGGAAGAAAGTTTCAGAGGAGGGACGTGGTGCTGGTTTTTGTGGGGGGGCATGCTAAGGAAGATTATTTTTCTGCAGAATGCAGGGTAACAGGGAGAACAAAAGACATGCAGTCAGGAAGGCCAGAGAGAAAAGCGTTACATTAGGGAGAGTGAGAGAGAACAGAGACACAAACCAGGCTGTCAGTAAAGGTGGAGAAATGGGGTCCAGTTTCAATACATTAACTGGAAAAGACCAGAGTAGAGCAAGAAACCGCATGTAAGGAAGAGGGAATCCAAACTAGCACACAGACTGGAGGTAGATTGAAGGAGAGATTAACATGGAAAGGGAGTAGAGAGGAACTAGGAGAACAAAGGAGATGTTTTGTATTTACTGTGTTTATGGAAGTGTTGGGATTTCCAAGCACATACGTCAGTAGCTAGAGAGATATATGAGCCTTAATAGCATGAGAGTCTTGACAAGGTGTGATGACCATGCACACAAACATAAGGTCGTTTGTTCTAACTAAAATGTAGATAAATACTTTTAATGAGCTAATTTTAATCGAAAATCTGTTTTTGCATTAACACGGTGTGTTGTAGCGTATGGGCAGATGCTAGCTGTGTAAGACCAAGCAAACGGACTGTACTGTCTGTTAATTAATTATTTTTTCCTGCATTCATTGATGGATTTCAGAAGACTTCTAATGTACCTTTTACTCATGGCCTGAACTTCAGCTTGCTAAGAAAACATGAGTCCACACAGTAATGGCATCTGCAGCCTAACCCAAACAAAGCGTTTGTATATAAATAGGAAGAGAATATCCTAATAGCAGGAGGCAGATGTTAAACATCTTGATTCATTTCAAATCGACTCAGTGAGCCCAAAGTCAGGCAGCAGTGGACAAACACATCTTTATTTTTATCCTAGTAGGTCACATTACAATATATGTTGTGTTTTCTGCAGCTGGTGAGCTGACTACAAACTGTTTATTTGAAGAAATTTTGGAGAGAAACTTTCAGGATTGGTTGTTAAAACTATTTAATCATATCCTGATTTTCACTATTATTGTTTGTTTAATATTTTAAACATTCTGCATATTAAAATCCTCGGGAGAGCCTTGGGGTTTGCTAGTTTGTTGATTATATTATACATAGTTTCTCCACCACCATCCCTATTAAAGCCAATGTTACAACATCATAAATAGTTGAATTTTTATATTGTCAGTGGTTTTGGTGACGGCAATTTAAAAATATTCCTAAGTGTTCTTTTTCTGCTTGGCCATGTGTACTCTTTCAGTGCTGTTCGTACACAAATAAACAATTGGGATAATGCTGTCAAGTTGTTTTTGAACTGCTGCCTGAGCTTGAAGAAGCTCAATGCACAGAACTCACCGAGGTGAATGGAAACATTCCAGCATATTTCGGTGAGCTCCGGATCAGGCTCCTGAGCACGGTGCTGTTTCAAAGCCTTTTTTTTAACATATTGTAATAGGCAATGTTTACTGAACTTATCTAAGGTTTCCAGTGATTAATATACATCAGCCCCAACGTGTTTTGACTGGCTGATGATTAGGTATCACAGGGCAATTTCTTAGGGTTTTTTTTTTTTATTTTGCACTTCACAGGCATTACACAACACTGCTCCAGCTGTCCCGATGTCCAGATGTTGGCTGTAAAGCTCTCTGAATTTAATATCGTATGCAATCCCCCCTTTTTATTATTTTTTCCCCAAACTGGTTGAAGCTGCAATGTCTGTGTTAGCTCTGTTTTCTTACAAGGACTGTTTTGAGGCAGCTATTACTCCGATGTGGTTTGGAGGGAGCTCAGATTTCATCCAAACCTGGGCACAATCACTTCGTTTGTTTGAAGCTATCTTTCTCATTCAAGGTGAAAGAGCCTTCTGAGCACGCAGGACACATTCTGCTCCCGCATCGGCTGGAGAGCTTCACATTTCTGGTTTTAGTCCTGCATCCTTGCCACAGTCCATGGGTAACTTTAGCATTACTAAACAAACACCTCCTACAAAGCTTCTGCTTTGGACCCTACACAGGAAAGGTGCTGTCTTTATTCTTACCATTTCTGTCACATTAGGGTGAACGATTTCTTCCACTCGGATATTTCGCAGCTTATTGTACATCCTTTTTATGCTTTCTCCGGTACTTTCTTTTGCCTGCCTGTAATGCCTGCCAGTTGAACATCTCTGAGACCATTATAGGTGCTAATCAATCTTCACAACTGCTCTGTAAAATAGATAGGTCTCCTCATTTCCATTTGGAAAAGCTGAAGAATGGTTAGATGTGCACCCATGAAAGCACGTGGCAAAAAGAGCAATTTCTTCCTTTCAGTTAGTGTCTCTTCAGTCTGCTTGCAAGCTGTTTGCTAAAAAATGTATCTGTTTGGGAGGAAAGCAGTTAATTGTCCGCAGATATTCAACATTACTGCTTGGTGTTGGCAAGGGGCATGCACTTTCAGTGCTATATACCACTTATTGCTTTGCAGGTCTCTTGAGAGCTCAAAGAGGGTTGAAAAATGTTGCTAATTCCTCTAATCTTTCAGCACAGAGTTGAGATGGAGCATGAAGTATGTCATTCAAAGGATACTTGAGCAATATGATTGGCTAATGGGGAGTCCTAGCAGCAGGTACAACTTTATAAATATGCACTACCAGAACACAGGCTTTTAAAAGCCTTTCTCGTTGCCCTCACCTCAGTGTTTGCAACACTGTAGACAGCTTTTCTAATTGTAATAAGTCACAACAGGGCATGCCTTGTTGGGCCATAATCATACTTCTCAGGCTGCTGATAGCACTCCTCCTTCGGGTTCGTGGCTGGCGTACACCCGAGGAGTGCAATTATGGTACAACAATGATTGCCCTGTTGTGCCTTATTATTCAAGCAAGGCACTGAAGCAAGTGTTTGTGTGCGTGCACATGCAGAGACAAAGTACATCTGAGCAGGTCCTTACCAGATAATTAAGAAACTTGTATTAACCCTATCCCAACATTTCTTTAATTTGAATGTTCCTTTTATAGCTGCCATTTTATCCTACTTGCCGGGTAGCTGCCAGGAAGCCCATCAAGGGCTCCCTTTTCCTTTACTCTTTGCCATCATTTTTGTGTTTTCTTTTGTTTTAGCATGAATTTGAGTCCTGACAAGGATGGCATCCTGCCAGCCTTGGAGTAGGAAGACACCTGTTCAGCTATAGGGCACGTAAACCACAACCTGTAGTAGTAGGAGCTCCCCTCGCATCAGGTGGAAGGCTTGAGCTGAGCTTTTGTGTCCTGATGGCCCGTTGAGGCTATGTTTGCCCAGATCACTAAGAAGTGTGTCTTGATAGTGCTAATAACTATGGCAGGTCTTAAGAAGAGCACCCTGCTCTGCTCAGACCCAAACCAGAAGAGCCAAGATCTCATTTCACAGAAATCCCACTGCTTTTTGATGGGTGGACCTGAACTGACAACATGAAAACATAAAGTGGGGCTACTCTGCCAAACCCTTGAGTTATCACAGAATCACAGAATCAACCAGGTTGGAAGAGACCTCTGGGATCATCGAGTCCAACCGTTGCCCTGACACCACCCTGTCAACTAGACCATGGCACTAAGTGCCATGTCCAGTCTTTTCTTAAACACCTCCAGAGATGGTGACTCCACCACCTCCCTGGGCAGCCCATTCCAATGGCTAATGACCCTTTCTGAGAAGAAATTCTTCCTAATGTCCAACCTGAACCTCCCCTGGCGAAGCTTGAGGCTGTGTCCTCTTGTCCTATCGCTAGTTGCCCGGGAGAAGAGGCCAAAAATCCAGTCCCCTTTAAAACTTTTTGGTGTTATTCTCTAGCTTTAGGTATATTTTGATATGCAGAATATGAAATGTATTCATGACATATAGAAGAAGTGTGACATGCAACAAGTGATGCCCTTCTGCTGCAATAACATCTGTAGCAGTGGACTGCTGCACAGGGTTGGAGGACACCCTCGGGTCAGTGCACCATCATTTGTCACTGCAATTTGGAATTGAGGAAACTGCTTAAACAACAGAGAGGGAAGAGGCACTTCTCTAATTTTTCTAGGCTTATGCTGTCAAATTTTTAAGTCATAAGAATGGAATGAGTTCTATGATCCACATGTTTTTTTGGAAGATCTCTTCCAACTCTGAGCACTTTTAATTGCAGATGTTGTTAAGATGTCATTTTTAATGGCCTTATAAAAAAGCTCTGCCATTTCCACATTCTTGAGCTTTGAGCAGTGCGCATTCTTCAGCTGCTCAACAACAACAACCCATCTCCCTCGGTCCCGAGGAGGCTGAGAATGGGAACACTCCATCTTTGCAGACGAGCTAGTGTTTGTCATTGCACCATGACACATACCCAGTTCAGGGGCTGTAAATTTTCCTTGAGAGGTGCAGCTTTGTGAGAGTTGGTCACAAGTGAGATTCTGTGAAAGCTAATGCAATGTTTCCTGAGATTACAGATTGCTAGGCTGGGGTCAGTGTTAGGACCACGAACATAAGGTGTTTGAGCTAAAAATATTTTACAGCATCTGCCAAACTGGTGAAATTTTCCATATTTGCTGCTGTGTTCAGTTCTTGTAATGGTTACAGAGGATCTTGGCTCTCTCTTTATCCTCCCTCGATAGCAGAAGTTAATCACTTGCACATGGACTCCCTTGAAAAAAATATGTAATGTTTACTTGTTTTCCTCTCTCGTGTTAAATTTCATTTCCTCTGCTCCTATCATTTCTCCGTGCTGTGAACCTATTGCTCACTGAGGTATAACACACAGAGCTGTTTTTCCTGAACAAAAACGTGATGCTGTTCATTTCTTTTGGAAAAACCACTCTGCCCATCCGAAGGCAGGATCTGTACCCTGATCCCTGCAGCTCTCCTGGATTCTCTCAGTTTCGGTCAAGGGGAGTAAAATTTGAAGAGAGCAAAAATGATGGTGTGAAGCTGCATGGGTGTTACACCTATAAGCCATTTCTGCAGAGAGGTACAGAAGGACTTGGGGACTGGGATGCCAGATTCACTGAGCACCGCTTCTGCATTCACGGGAAACAGGCTTATGGCCTAGTTTGGCTCTTGGGATTTACATCCAGCTGCAGAAAACTACCAGAAGGGACCCTGGTGATGAGGAGACCCAGAGTGGTTTGGCCTGACTGTTGTTGATCCTGGCTGCAGGGTGGCAGCCCAAGGGAGAATGATATGGCATCCCTGTGCCCCCGTCAGTCCCAAAGGAGCCCTTCTGACCCTCAGAAGCCCAGTTTCAGCCAGCCTCCTTTCCCTCTACATACTGCCAGCAGTGTAGGATTCCCCCTGACTTCCCTCTAATTTCCTAACGTACTGTTCAAAATGTGTTGGCTCTTCCTAAACTGTGTTCGGTTATGAGGTATCACTCCAGTTCTTCAGGGGTGAGCACCTCTGATTGACATGCTTTTCATGCCCAATTAGAGGATTTCAGGGCTCAGTCTGGCCTAGACCATTCAGGATGGTCTCTTAAATGAAATCTCTATCTATCACGTATGTATCCTCATCAAATTAGTCTTCCCTCCCCTCTGGATCTGCATGCCGACCCTGCTGCTTTGATGTTACAGCACTGAGGAATTTATAAGACATGGTATTTTTTCCCAGCAAGAAAACATGAGCAAACCATCTATTGTGATAATTAGTGAAACTGATTTACATCTTGTGAAAAGATTAGGTGGTGGCTGCTGCTGCTGCCTTGGAAATGTCCTGTAATGATATCAAACTTCAAGCCTAAGGAGAAGTACAAAAACGCAGCTTGAAAACCTCTGGATGTATATCTTCTGATAAGTCCCCATGGATTTGTTGATAAGGCTGCCCCTGGAAGGATTCTTGCATCTGGTTCTCTCACCAGGCAGAGGGATTTCCCCCTCCTTGCAGTTGTGCTTCCAATGAGCATGTGAATTTGGTAGGACTTCAAAGAACGACAACCAGAGAAATATTAAATTCAGACACAACTAATGTTTCAACTGGTTTTACAGCATTAGCCAGCAAGTCACACTGAGAACTCTTCCAGAAACAAATCTGGAAAACGTGGTTTCAGAGACAAGTCAGTCTAATGAGTCCTCCAGTATCTCCTCTCTCCTCCAGCTTCTGGAACCTCATCTTGCAGGCATGTTTATGCAAAGAAATAGCTTCACATGAATAATCTTCTATGACCATGTAAATCCTTGAAGCATCTTGAGTCTCTGCCGTAGATATAAAGGGGAGTTTTGTCTCTGGCTCCAGTTGGTGTATAAGGACAGCTTAAGAGTTTGCTTCCTCCCCCTCTGTTTAGACACCTCTCAAGTAAGGTACGTGTAGAGTTGGGTGACTTATGCAAAATACTTCGGGCCTGTGCACTAATTGTTGCTGTTGTTAGCCTGCTGAAGTTTAAGAAGATTTTTACTTTCAAAAATAACTAAATTTCAAACTTGAAGGGATGAGCATCTTTTGAAAACTACGTTATTGCTAAGAAAGCCAAATTCATACAATCCAAAAGACAACCAATACCAGGTGAGTTGTTTTGGGGCTGTTGTTATTAGATAGGGACGACAAATACATCAAGA